>NC_082721.1:29993709-30330471 GCF_030144855.1 Hypanus sabinus
TGGAGCACGAGGGAAGCAAAAGGGCTGTCAGTGGTGGCCAAAAGCAAATGAGTCAGATAGTTCAAACACAAATAAGCAGCAAGATATTTATCAACATCCCCTGTAAGTCTCAAGTAATAAATCGGTCGATAGTTGGGAGTCTCAAAGCCATTGCGTTACCTCTCAGTGAAGGAACTGGAAGGCCCATGTGCATGATTTTATCTCTGTAGTGTGTATTCTTGATATCAAAGCCATAGAAACTACAAGCTGACAACTGGTGACAGGTTGAAGTTAGTAAAGCAATTGTGTGAGTGTGTGTGTTTTGTTATATTGTTATTTCATCTGCTGTAAGCCAAAATGGCACAGTGAATCTGCTGTGCAAAGGGAAGATATGCTCTTCAAGGACTTTTCTTGCCCAGGCTGTCTGAACTCTATCCTTGCCTGGACATTATGTTAACTCTTGCCTTGCTTCAACTTCTGCATGTTGACGGCCGATGTCCCTCCACAGATGCTGCCTGACCCGCTGAGTTCCTCTAGCATCGTATTTCTTGCATGCCTTCATTGCCAGAGATACCAGAACGTTGGGGATTGACTTGCCCTGCAATTCACCTCCATCTGTTGAGGCAGCTCCTTTTAGCGATGTAGACCCACTCTGTGGAGAAGTTTGTTCTAGGTGTGATGGATCTCCAGTGGGGCTTGTGTTCTTCTGTGTCCTTTCTCTGTTCCTTCTGGACAGTTACAGTGGTTACTATCCCATTTTGTATAGCTGGGAACTCTTCTGTGCTAAAGCTCAAGAAAGCTCAGCGTAAAGCCTTCTTATCCATAGCAGCATTAACCTTGACATTTAATTCCTCCAACATCCCCTGATTTCTTTATTGACCATTAAGAATACATTAATGGCCCATAATTATATAAGACAAAATCTTAAACCAGCATACATAATGTCACAACACAGACAAAATGCTGGTGGAACACAGCCGGCCAGGCAGCATCTATAGGGAGAAGCACTGTTGACGTTTCGGGCCGAGACCCTTTGTCAGGACTAACTGAAGGGGCAAATTGCCAAACAGATTTCAAACAGCTTTACACATGTACACTGAAGTTTATCATGGAAATGAGGACAAGCTGCATGACTTTGAAAGGATGAACATTTTGAGGCAATTTACTGCCTAGCTCAAGCCCTCTGTCAGCAGACGAATACCCTTGCTCTTCAATGTCTGCGAGCAACATTACAGAGATCAGCTAGAAGTAGGTGCTTCTCTTCAGAATGGAAACTGGATTCAAAGTAGTTATGTTAGCTGAGGAAAGGCCCACTTGAGACCAACTCCATTGCAATATTTACTCACGCCTACGTTTCATGGGCCCTGCACTGATACATCATTACAATCAAGAGTGGCAAGGCGTGAGCAGCTACTCAGAGCCACTCTCTGGCAGGTGGAAAATCACTTCAACCGAATCATCCAGGAAGGAACAATGGCTTCTCGCCTTGACATAAAACATTTGCCCACAGTATAAACATTTACTCAGCAAGGGAGTGGGTCACTGTTTGGGACTTCAGTTTTAGGACGTGTTGTGAGCAGTCTAGATCTATAATTTTAGACATGGTCAACACTTCATGCGTGGAGCCAACTTCCAACATGCCAAGTTGTTTTTTTTCCACCTGCTCCATCAGACATCACATACCAAACAATTTCATCTGTTTTCATTCACTGGCCCAGTAATTTGAAGTATTATTTTCTCCCCCCCCCCCCAGAAATCCTTCATGTACAGCTTTAAATATTTTATTTTGTCACAATAACATTGTTTGGGAATGCCAATGCCCTGACACAGTGATCAAATATTTTTATTAGCTTGGATTAAATTCTGTGTCAACATCTTTGCATATTGTGTCAATACAATGGGGACAGTGTCTCTCAACTTCTTTCAATTCCTTTAGAAGTTTTTGTTTGTACTTAAACACTGCGTGAAGAATAAATTGAATTGACGACTACCAGACTGATTGGAAAAATCCCAGTTTAAAACCAGAAGATGGGAGAGGTCTTTGTTTAATTTATTTTTCTCTGCCATGCAGCATGTGACTCAAATGCTTTGCTCCGCTATTTATTTGAACTGGCAACATTTCAATGAACTTAAAGCCAATTAAATGGCAAGCTCAGAAGAAATACGCAACAAAAACACGAGCGGAAAACAAAGGTCCCGAATATGATGGTGATGTCAGCGCAATTTAATAGGATCTGCCCAATCTGTAAATGACAAAAATCACTGGTGAAAAATAAATATATACAATATCTCATTATGATTCAACACCTGCATGTGTATATCAGCACCTTCAATTGATTCTGTGACAATATTCCTGAAACTGTGAATAAATGACTGCATATATTACTGCCCCAGACTAGACGTAATATATTGGAAACAAGAAAAAGGAAGGAAAGACAAAGTAAAGGAGACTTTATCTGGGACAAATTGAACTCTTAAAATATCAGAGATCCACCCACCAGCACTACTAACACACGCTAACAAACGTGAAAGGTTAGTGTTAGATATCTGTCCCAGCAAAACCTAACTGGAGTTATGAGCAACAAGCCTAATTTTTCCAATAAAAGTTCTACAAAGTCACCAATTCTGCTGTCTGCAAAACTGGAACTAGAATCAATACTGGTTACAGCAAAACTTGTTTATAGCAGCATTAATTTTGGATTTCAGAGATAGATTTAATTATCACACGTACATCGGAACATACAGTCAAGCTTGTCATTTGTGTTAACACCCAGGGATGTCCTGGGAGTAGACTGCAAGTACCGCTGCACATTCCAGTGCCAACATAGCATGTCCTCCATGTTCAGCAGAGCAACACAGAACACAACAAAACGGAACATAGGAAGCAACAAGAGCAAAACAAGCCCCATTCCTCCTTCCATCCCACCCATCCATGCATGCACTTACACAGTCATCTAAGGCTGCATTCGTCATGAATTTGCAACTTCCCCAGTGAACTCGCAGAGCTTCACAGACTTGGGGCTCTGGCCATCAGGCATCGATTTCTGATTGACCTCTGGGCTGGAATCTGGATTTCTGAATGATCTTCATAATTGTTACATTGATACTGGATACAGCAGAACCCACATGAACACCATCCAGAGTGGTAATTGCATCACCAACACCAACATAGGGAGTGGCAAAGCCAACATATATATTGCTGACTCTGGTAAAATCAACAGGAACAACAAAAGACATACCAAGACATTGTCCATTCTGGTTATGGCAAAACAGATACCAAAGTGTTATGCCAGTAATGGCAATATCAGTACTAACACTCAGAGCAGCACCACTGATTACAGTAAACCCAATACCAACACCAACGTCACTGCTGACAGCAATGGCAACACTATCGCCAGTGTTCCAAGTGTGAAAACTTCCAGCGGTCCAGGTACACCATGCTTACTTCAAGTTTGTGAATCCCGATGTGTTGTTTGCCCTTAGGGCAGTACCAAAGTTGGCAAGGTGCACACTTCTGCAGGTGGACTACAGCTGGGAGAAGTTTTGGAGATCCACAAACTAATGTCATGACGAATTAAATTCTAGTGTTTTGATTTCTGTTTTCCTGACACTGGGCTCCCGCTTGCTTCTTTGGTTCGGACATTTATTTGTTCTGTCTGCATGATTTCATCTTCATTGCTGGGCCCCACAGATCAAAGACATAGTTTGCCATTGGCTGTGTTTCTTGGCCCTGGATCACTACTTGCCTCGTACATCTTTTCCATAATAAACCACGACAATTGCCCAATTAGAAACCTTGCTGCCAAATGGAGTGCTGGTGTTGTTTTAAGAAGCTGCAGCCCAGACTCTGAGCAAGAGCACAATGGATTCAGATGCAGGAGTGGTGGAAAACAGGGCGTTTTTACACTAATATAATACTCATACTGCGTTAAATGCACTACCAAGCCAGCCCAGCCATATTGGGATCTCAGCAGCTTTATCACCTGAGCAGGTTCCTTATCAAAATACAGGAAAAGGTCTGGGTTGTGAGCAGGAAGGATTATATAACTGCATACTAAGAGGCTTGAGGATTTCCCAGTCAGCTACATTAAAATAAATCAAATTAATCAATGTATATATACATAAAAACACACACACTTACACAAATAACGCAAGGTTTTATATTAGCCAGACTTTCACTAACTTACTGAAGTTAAAAATGGGTTTCAAACAAGGCTTTTAGCAGATGACCAAGGCTGCCTCCTTACACAGCCATTAAAGTATTTAAGTCAATAGCGGCACTTTGTAATCTGCTCATTATCAGGCAGTGAAATGCACTCTAACTGAGTACAGCAAGTACAATCAGATCACACCACACAGCCAGCACGTGACCGCAGTCATTAACTGTTCAAAATAAGTGGAGATAGAATCCAAAATCCTCAATGAGGTCCAGATGAGCATGGTGAACTGTACTGGAGCTGCAAGAGGTGCTTTAATCTCTGCCTCTGCAAGCTCAGAGTGGACAATTGGCAAGAGTAACTACAAATACAATTCATCTGGTGCGCTCCTGGAATCTCTCCATTAAACACCACAATCATTTTACAGCTATTCTTATTCCATCAAAATAAGGATCAAGATAAGGTTGCCATGTCTCTGCTTTTGTCAAAGCCATATCCAGCATTAGGTTATGTTGGCAGACCTTTCCTCAGATTCTTCTGACCATAAATGGCAGCTGAGAAAATGCCAAAAGAAACTGAGTTCTCAGTATAGCCATAATAGTTTAAAGTAAAGTAATTCATCCTCTTATATAAATCACCATTTTTTTTACTGACAACATAAAAACATCTTAGATATCATTAATCACTCAAAGTATGTTTCTGCATTTCTCAGGCTTTTGAAATAGCCCTTGATAGATTTGCAATTGATTCATGTCTGGATAATGCAGGGTTTGTGCTGAATTCATGCAAAACTTATAAAAATCTTTTATGTTTTACCAAGATAGCAAATGTAAAAGTTGGTTTAGAAATGGTACTTTCATACATTATTTTCCCAGGTCACTTGTTAGAACTTGAGCCTCTTTGTTTTGCTCTGTTTAATGAGTTGGAGGTAAATTTAGCATGCTGTTGATATGAGATGTGTGCACTATTTTAATCTAGCTCTTGAAAATATTGGCAAGCCCATTTTCTTGAACACAGGATATACAAAAGCTCTCTGCATTCAGTCAATTGCTCGTTCTGTGTCGAGAGATTACTAACACAGTTTTTGTAGTTCTAGTGGTGTACCGAGTTGGTCATTATCTGTTATATCATATGGAGCTTTTTGATCTGTTGCATAAAACTGAAAACTACTTTGCTCACTCTGCAGACCGAGCTTTAAGCCAATTCATTTATACTTACAACATCAGGATGGTTACTATAAATCTCTAAGGCATACAATATTAACACATCAAGGGAGAAAGAAGAATTGTTAAAGTTACAGCACTGGGGGAATGAATTCCATGTGTAGCATTTCAGTGATAGCCAGAAGCTCACTTCTTTTGATAGGAGAGAAATTGTTTTATTGTCACTGTGCAATTGCTCATTCCAAAAAGGTTAACTTGAACTCCAGCAGTCTTGGTGAAGTTGAATGTGAGCTGGTCATCTGGTTGGACCTTATGTTAAGAAATTTTCACCTCTGGTAGATCCCTATGGCTTTTGTCATAGGTAAGGTGACCACATGATTTTTCTTGGCTGGAGATACATAAAAGGTTCTATAGGTTGGTGGTGCCATGACTCTACAACGAATTGTGCTTCTCAACATTGTTTAAAGTTAAGGAGATCTGAGGGTTGTACTCCTGGTGCTAGAAGAATTTGCTTTGGAGTCAAAGCTCTTGAATTACTTAGTTTCTCCTTCCAGATATTGGTAAATCAATGCAGCAGAACCAGGGGACAGAAAGAAAAGTGCAAACCTTGTGAGGAGGCATGAGGAGCTGGAGAAGGGGTAGAAGAGCTCCAGGTGGGATGCCCAGGTTATTTGGTGAACTTCAGTGGGTAAAAATTCTGGATGAGCTTGCAGTTTAGGATCGATGTCCTCACGGTACCTGCCCATCAATCTAGCTAAGGCTCAGAGCAGTGAGGTGGCCTTGGAGATGAACATATATGGATGAAGACCTTTCTGGAGAAGGAAAGATCTACAACCTCCAATAGATGTCATTGTAATTAATGCTTCACTACATTTTACTCTCAGCTGGTTTTGTTTTTCACTACAGTGCAAGGTATTACTGGCTGTGCGCGTGTGTGACCATACACAGCAGCTAATTACCTTTCGAGATCCTCTGTGTGCATCTGTGTGCCCTCGTGCTCATACGCAGCTGCGGTTCAGTGGTAGCAGAACTGCTAGTTGAAGTCTGCCTTCAGTGAATGTAATTTTGGAAGAGTTGTAGAACTACAAGGCCCAATGTGGACTGTACCGTCAACACAAGAGTCCACAGTAGGGACTCCTTGCTGAAAGGGGCCATGAGAGGGGAAGGTGGAGTGGAATGAATATTAAACTGAAAGGGTATAACATATTAATACTGACAACTGCATAGACAGGTTCCGTGGAAGCCCAATGGAAGATAAGTTCCTAGATTAATACACTGATAGTCATGTACACTCAGGATGATGGGTTGCATGACAAAAGGTTTAGCTGCAATCTGGCATTCAGGCATAAGGTGAATTCCACTTTAAGTTAGAAATCAGCCAGCAGGTCCTTTGACGTGGTTGGATCCACTAGCTGCCCAGCACTTCATGGCTGGAAAAGACTGGGTCCAAGTTCAGTTAACTTTCCTATACTCTTTGATAATGTATGCAGATTTTCCAATGGCCAACCATTATTAAAGCATGTTCTGCTCAAGTCACAGAGTCATAGAGCACCGCAGCACAGATCAGGCTCTTTGGCAGCTGATCTGTTTTTTTCTGCCTAGTCCCATCTACCCACACCCAGACTATTGCCTTCCATACCACTTTCATCCATGTACCTATTCAAAAATGTTACAATTAAACTGCATTCACTGCCTGTGTTGGCGGCTTGTTCCACACTGTCCCCACCCCTGAGTTCAGAAGATGCCCCTCAGATTCCCCTTAAATATCTCACCCTGCACCTATGATCTCTAGTTCTAGTCTCACCCAACCTCAGGGGAAAAGCCTGCGTGTGCCATATTTACCCTATTTATACACCTCATCATTTTGTGTATCTCTAAAAGATATCCCTTCACTCTCCTACACTCCAGGGAATAAAGTCCTAACCTGTTCAACCTTTCACTATAAGCCAGGTCCTCAAGTCCCAGCAACATCCTTGCCAATTTCCTCTGCACTCTTTCAAGCTGTGATATATTTTCTGTAGGTAGATGAGCAGAATTGCACATAATACTCAAAATTTGGCCTCACTAATGTCTTATACAACTTCAACTTATCATCCCAGTTCCTGTATTCAGTGCTGTGATTTATGAGGGCCAGTGAGCCAAAAGCTCTCTTTACCTGTGACACCACTTTCAAGGAATTATGGATCTGTATCCCTAGATCCCTTTGTTCTACTGCACTCCTCAGTGCCCTGCTATTCACTGTGTAAATCCTACCCTGGCTTGTCCTCCCAAAGTGCAATATCTCACACTTCTCTGCATTAAATTCCATCTGTTATTTTTCAATCATCTGCAAATTTGCTGATTCACTTTGCCACATTATCAACAAATCATTAATACAGATGATAAACAACCATCAGTGATCCCTGTGGTGCATCACTGGTCACGGGCTTGTCAAAGAGTAACATCTGCTTCTACTCTCTGCCTTCTCTCATTAAGCCAGTGCTGAACTTCGTCCTGAATGCCAAGGGATTTAACCTTCTGGACCAGCTTCTTATGTGGACATTGTCAAAGGCCTTGCTAAGGTCCATGTTGACACCGTTCACTGACTTTCTTTGTAACCTCATCACAAACTCCATAAAAAAAACACAAAATGCTGGCAGAACTCAGCAGGCCAGACAGCATCAATGGGAGGAGATAATAACGACGTTTCGGGCCGAAACCCTTCATCAGGAGTGAAGTAACATGGGATGGTCGAGGGGGGATAAGATGTGGGGGGAGGGATAAAGTAGAGAGCTGGGAAGTGATAGGCTGGAGGGAAATGGGCTGGGGGAAGGTGAAGAATTATGGGAAATAAAAGAGAAAGAAAGGTAGGGCTGGGGGAGAGATTATAGTGAGGGGGGGGGGGGGAAGAGAGAGAAAGAGAACCAGACTAAAATAATAGTTAGGGATGGGGGTAAGGGTGGGGGGCAGGGGTATCAACGGAGGTCAGTGAGTTGAATGTTCATGCCGGCAGGAAGGAGGCTACCTAGGTGGGAGATAAGATATTGCTCCATCAACCTGCGTGTGGCCTCATCTTGACAGTAGAGGAGGCCATGGACAGACATGTCAGAGTGGGAGTGGTCTGTGGAATTGAAGTGTGTGGCCACAGGGAGATCCTGCCACTGCTGGAGGACCGAGCGAAGAACAAACTCCATAAGTTTGGTTAGGCATGACCTACCACACACAACATCATTTTGACTATCCCTAATTAGGCTCCGTCTATCCAAAAAAGTTACATCCAGTGCCTTAGAATGCTTTCCAAAAATTTACCCATGATTGAGATCAGTTTCAACAGCTGGTAAATTTCCCAACTTATTCTTAGAATAATTCTTAAACAATGGAACAACATTTGGTATAATCCAGTTCTCTGGAACCTCACCTGTGGCTAAGAATGTTTTAACTAGTTCTGCCAGGGCCCTAACAATTTCTGCGTTAGCCTTCTGCAAGGTTGGAGGGGTCAACTCATAATGCCTTGGGGATTTATCTGCCCTAATTTGGCTCAATACAGCATGCGTATCTTATTCTGTAAAATTTGGATATGGTTGATGACCTCACCACTCTTATGCCTCAGTTTTATAGATCCTCTGTCTGTTGCCTGAGTACATAAAGATTCTAAAACTTCATTACTGTCTTGCTCCGTTTCTTTCATCCCTGTGCATAGATGACCACACTGATCTTCAATATTTTGTCCCTTACTATCCTTTTGCCTGTAATATATCAATAGAAGCCCTTGGGATTCTTTTTCATTTTTTCTATGAGATCAACTTTAAGTTCTCTTTTAGCCCTCCCAATTTCTTTCTGAGAGTTCCCTTGCATTTCTTGTTGTTCATGAGTACCTCATTCAATCCTAACTGCCTATATCTGATTTGCATCTGCTTCTTCTTAACTGGGGTCTCAATATCCCTCAAAACAAAGTTCCCTAAACCTGTTAGGCTTGCCCTTTATTCTAACAGGAACATATATGTTTTGTACTCTCAATATTTCACTTTTGGAAGCCTCCCTCTTACCAAGCATTCCTTTGCTAAAAAACACCCTTTCTCAAACCACACCTGCCAGTTCTCTTCTTAAGCCAAAAAATGGGCATTTTTCCAATTTGCAATCTCAACCCAAGCCTTTTCTCCATTTCACTCCATTACAACTCTACTTCAGCAATTAAAGCTTCTTTTACTTGCTGATTAAAGCAACAAGGAAGATTGAGACATCGAGGTGAATGTAAAAGGCAAGAACTGATGGTCTTCTGATTGTTCTGCTGCCGAAGAGGGACCCTGTGTGTTCAATCACTGTGCCTGAAATCTCTCTTTTTCAACAATGCTGGTGAATGTTACTGAATTTTCTTTTCAGTCTTATGGTTTATTATTTTATGTTTTCACCATTCTTTCTCATTGTTTAGGGGGGACGGGGTCTGATGTTGTGTTTTGTGCGGCGGAGGGAGTTTGGGGGCTTGATGATCTTGCTAGTGAGTTTGCTGTTTCTCTCTAAACTGACTTCCATGGTCTTTCTTTGTTTTGTGGCTATCTGGGGAAGAGGAATCTCAGAGTTTAATATTGCAGACATACTTTAATAATAACCTTTGAACCTTTTTCCTTGCTGGGTTATCGCTCCCAACAGTATCCAAAATGACATATTTATCATCAAGGGGAATGGCCACTGAGTTATGCTGCCTATTCCATTTCCCTCTCCCGATGGTCAGCTGCATCCTGAAAGGTAACTCTTCGCTGTAACTCTTGTCAATCAACCTCTCTGCCTCCTTATGGAGGTCATCAAGCTCCAGTCCCAGTTCCCTGATCCAGTCTGTAAGAAGCTGTGGCACTTCTCACAGGTGTAATCAAGGGAGAAACTGGAGGTTTCCTTGGCTTCTCACATCATGTAAGAGGAGCATGTCATAGAAACACAGAAACATAGAAAATAGGTGCAGGGGTAGGCCATTTGGCCCTTCGAGCCTGCACCGCCATTCAGTATGATCATGGCTGATCATCCAACTCAGAACCCTGTACCTGCTTTCTCTCCATACCCCTGATCCCTTTAGTCACACGGGCCGTATCTGACTTAAGATCTAACTTAATATCTAACTTGCAGGATGTGGCCTGTACAATAATAAAGATAGAGAACCTACCAGAAATCTCATCTCAGCCTCTGCCTCTTCTCGCTGAAGCCTCTTGAGCCAAAGACTCAGCTTTCCACTCTAACCTTGGCCGTTCCCACAATGACTACTCCACTTAAACATAACTTCTTTTTATTGGCCCTTGTCAATTGCCTAATTCATCAAATTACAACTAACAAACCGGCTGCTACCTGAAATCCCTTTATTAACAAAGTTCTCGGAGTTTTCTGCAGCTGAGTATATCTACAACGTCTCCTTCTGTTAAGCTTTTTTCCTTGAGCCCAGTGGAAGGTAAGACCGAATACATGCAGATCCCTCCTGTAATCTCAAGCCCTAAAATGCACATGCTGTCTATGACTGAGCTGGTGCTGGGAAGTTTAAAATTAATTGACAATGCTTCTTTTTCTTCACTCTCATCTTACCTGTCTTTGGCTGGTTAGCATGTAGCTTCTGCCTGTCTGAAAGGATCATTGTGCAACGTTTGAGGTTGGTTGATGGGATATTCATAGCTCTGCATCAAAGCTTAGCAGTTTACATTCCAATACCTTTGTAGTGTTTGTATATAGACCTTCAAGCCTTCATGAGCTAATAGGGCACTTCATCTTCTCTAGCAAAGCTTTTAGTTTAGCACCAGAACCATGGTTTCCACATTCTCCAGCATTCCCTTTTATTTCAGATTTTCTGTCACGGTCCCGAATGTTGATTCCTCATATACTCCTAATTTCCTTTTCCCTGTGTTCTCCTGGGCACCTTGATTGCAGCACGTCTGATTCCCATCTAAACCTGTGGCATAAATATCTGGCTTTGCATCCACTCATTGCCAGCTCATTGTTTCAGCCAGTGTGGCAGTTCACATTCCTGGCTGCTTACAATTGTGTATTCTAAGTTTTATTTCAGTGTTGTTTTCCTGTGTTAAGTCTGTCTCTCCGTGTCAAGAGAAGCATGGCCTGCTGCCTGCCTTTCCGTTCATCCTCCTGTTTGCCGTTCAGCTCCAGCCACGCTCACGCCCTCGCCTGCATCCCGACTCTACCTCCGTGCCAGTGTCCTGTGTTTGGGTTCACCCGTTCTCCGTAACATTTTCATTAGCTATGTTCTAACTCTTGTAGTTCCTGCTTTGTTTTTTTTTCTCTCTCTCTCTTCTGTAACCTCATTTAAAATTCTGGATATTGTAGATCAGGTGCTGAATCCAAAATTAAGTCTCTGCGTGTTTAGTTACCCAAATCTGTAAATGGTCCATAGAGACCAACATTTGCAGTTATACAATATAGAAACAGACCCTCTTCCCCAACTGGTCCATGTCAACCTAGAATCCCATCCAAGCTAGACCCATTTGCCCAGATTTGGTTCACATCCATCTACTCCTTTCCTATCTACGTACTTGTCCAGGTATTTTTTAATGTTGTTAATGTACCTGCCTCAACTAATTTCTCTGGCAGCTCATTACATACACTGACCACCTCTGGGTAAAAAAGTTGCCCTTCGGGCTCCTATTATACTTCCCCTCTCTCGATGTAAACCGAAGCCCTCAAGTTCTTTGTTCTGCCAACCCTGGAAAATTACCATGCACATTCACCCTATCTACACGTCTCATAATTTTATATACCTTGATATGATTGCCACTCGTTCTCCTATGCTCCACTGAGTCAAGTGCCAACTTCTCAAGTTCACTCCATACCTCAGTCCCTCAGGTCCCAGCAACATGTTTGTATATTTCCTCTGTGCTCTTTCTAGCTTAATGGTATCTTTCCTATAGGAAGGTGATGAAAACTGAAGTCAATATTCCAAATGAGGCCTGTCTAACATCTTATTCAACTGCAACATAGCATCCTAACTGCTGTGTTCAATTCCCTGATTGATGAAGGCCAGGATGCCAAAAACCCTTCTTCACTTCCCTCTCTACCTGCACGCCACTTTCAGGAAACCATTTGCATGTCCTCTGTTCTACAGCATTCACCTTACCATTCACTGTGACAGTCCAAACCTGAGATGCCTTGGCCAAAATCCAACACCTCAAACTTACCCAGATTAAATTCCATTTGCCATTCCTTGGCCTACTTACGCAGTTCAAAGATTCAAAGTACATTTATTATCAAAGAATGTACAAATTATACAACCTTGCGATTTGTCTGCTTACAGGCAGCCACAAAGCAAGAAACCCAAAAAAACCCAATTAAAACAAAATACAGACCAGCCCCGAGTACACAGAGAAAGGGAAAAGAAACACAAATCATGCAAACATTAGAAGCAAACAACAACAGCATTCTGAACCAAATTGAGTCCTTAGATCCAAATCCTCAGAGCAGCCCAGAGTAGGCCTTGGTATTCATTTCATCATATTAGCAGGGCAAATCATTATGAAGTTTGCATGGCAGCCAGGGGCTGTCTCATAATCTCAGCACCACGGAGAGAGGAACCTCCAGTCTATTTGGGCTGGCACTTAAATTGTCTGAAGAGTGGACCCGGGATTCGCTCCAGGCCCAGAACACGTTGCCCAGCGATCTGCATTAGGCCTAGATTTTGCTGCCAAAGAAGCCATTCTCAACCTCTCCAAATCAACTCTGCGTAACCTCTCCAGACACACGACACTCTGCTTTTCCAGTTTATCAGGGTTGATCAAGATCCCTCTGTAAATCCTGATAATCATCTTCACTCTCAATGTCATCCACCTATCTTAGTAGCGTTTGCAAACCTGCTAACCACACCTTGTACATTGTCATCCAATTCATCGATACAGATGACACTCGTAGTCTTCCGCTCCTGTATAGCTGATGACTGGATTGAAGTCCAAAGGACGTAAAAGTCATAGCAACAGCAATAAAATTCAGAGTATATTCTGTAATGAAGTGCTGGCTAAGTGAGACACAGTGGGAAAGGTTCCTGGCCACAACAGATGCATCTCTACGACAGATGTTTCAAAGTCAGATATCTGCTTTTGCATTTAACGGTCCCCCTCTAATAATGTGTTCAAGAAGGTTGAGTGTGCAGGTGTGAACAAGATGATGTCTATTTAAAGATTAGCTTTAGGTGCATGAAGATGTAGAAGGATTCCAGTGCTGTTTGCTGTGTGACTCTATACAAAGAATAAACTAAAATGAAATGTAGGTTTCATACAAACAATAAATGAAGTGAATGAAGTAGGCAATGAAACACACAAGTACATCGACTCTTCCTTCTGCGGACGTTGTAATCTAGAGTTCCTGCTGCAGGAACTCATTGGGTTGAGGAGCATCTGAGGAGGCAAAGGGACAGCCGACATCTTTAAGGCTGCACCAGGACTGAGAGTGTGAGGGAAGGAAGGCAGTATAAGTGGGGTGGGCGGGAGGAGCAGAAGGAGTAGGGGGAGAGTGGGAAGTGGGAACTGGGGTTGCTAGGTGATAGGTGAAAGCCGTGAGGTGGGATATGAATGGAGGCACAGTTGAGATGCGGAAGGTGGAAAGTGATAATTGGAGATGAAAGAGGCTGCAGATACTGGAATCTGATAAGAAAGATGAAAAGTGGAAACAAATAAGGGAGGAATTATGCGCAGATTTCAACATCTGCCACTTCTTGTGTTTCCACTTATCACCTTCCAGCCTCTATCTCTACCTTCACCCTTCCCTTTCGATTCCATCTGTCCGTATCTGTCTCTACCTATCACCCACCAGCAGCTGTCTCTCAACATCACCCCTTCTCTCCCCTACCTGACCCCATCATGCCCAACTTCACCTGCTCCACCCACCCCCTGCCCCTCCCCCACAGCACTTTATAGTGACTAATTCTGCTCTACACTCTCAGTCCTGATGCAGGGACTTGACCTAACTTGGCAACCATCCCTTTTCCTCCACAAATGCTGCTTGATCAACTGAGTTCCTCTCGCAGTTTGTCTTTTGTCCTTTCTTCTTTTTTGGCCATTTTATAATGGTTGCAATGTAATACCATGGCTACTTCAGATAAAGTATTTACCTTAACAATCTTCTTCCTGTCTTTCAATCAAAGGCTCAAAGTTTCAAAGGCTCATTTATTATCAAAGTACACTACTTTGAAAATCCTCAGTTCTCCAGGTAGCCATGAAAACAAGAAGGAAATGAAGGGCAGTGTGATCAACCCCCAAATCCCAGCCTCCCTCAAAAAAGAGAAAAAAAACTGAACAGGCACATTGACCTCCAAATCCTTTCTCCTGCTCAAAAAAAAAACGAACAAAAGGGTTCAGACACATCCTCCCGAATACCTCCTCCCTCACAAAAAAATGAACAAATTAGATCAGGCACATCAAACCCCAAATCCCTCCTCCTGCACAAAAGAATCTGAACAAAACAAAACAGATCAGGCACATTGACCACCATACCCCACCAAATCTCCCTCCCCGGCACAAAAAAAGCAGAAGATCGGGTGAAAAAAACACAGAATATAAAAACCTTAAGACCATAATTCTGCTGGGAAATACCTCAGTTCTAAGCAAGGATTGTCTTGCATCAGCAGAACTGTGGGCATAATATTCTGCACTGACCTTGTAGGTCTTGTCTCGATGAGGACTAGAAAGTTCTACAGGTGGGTGATTCATTCAGCCATGTTAAAGTCTATAGAGAGGTTGCAAGAAGGTGAATCTCAATGGTCACAGAGTTATTGATTAGAAAGGTAACAGTGCAGAAGTGGGTGGGTGGGATGCTGTTTGGGTCAGGTGTTCAAGGCTTTCAGAGGCACAAGGTTTTCATTGTATCTGTTTGACAATACCAGACGGTGCTTTCACCTATGTATATCATTCGTTGATAGAACACAGCTTTCAGAATAATGCCAACTGCTTGAATCCTTTTAGTTGTATTCTATTTCTTTGTAACAAGGTATTGTTGGTTTTACACATGCATGCATGCTAATTTTACATTTGCAAATTTTAAGCTAAGATGTTGCCTGGATTGGGGAGCATGCCTTATGAGAATAGGCTGAGTGAACTTGGCCTTTTCTCCTTGGAGCGACCGAGGATGAGAGGTGACCTGATAGAGGCGCGTAAGATGATGAGGGGCATTGATTGCGTGGATAGCCCGAGGCTTTTTCCCAGGGCTGAAATGGCTAACACGAAGGGGTGTTGTTTTAAGGTGCTTGGAAATAGGTGCCGAGGGGATGTCAGGGGTAAGTTTTTCACACAAGAGTGGTGGGTGTGTGGGATGCACTGCTGGAGGCGGTGGTTTAAGAGCACCTTAGACAGGTACATGGAGCTTAGAAAAATAGAGGGCTAATTCTAGGCAGTCCCTAGAGTAGGTTACATGGTCGGCACAACATTGTGGGCCGAAGGGCCTGTAATGTGCTGTAGATTTCTATGTTCTATGCTCCAAGATCCTGGAGCAATACAGTCACACAGTTTGGAAATAGGCCCTTCGACTCACTGAGTACACATTAACTATTAAGCTCCCATTAATATTAACCCTGCACTCATTCTATTTGATTCTCATTAATCCCCACCAGATTCTACCACTCACCAACAGGGTTAACTCGCAGGGGTCAATTAACCTACTAACTTCACATCACCTTTGATGTGAAAGGATGTCAGACCACTCAGGGGGAAACCACACAGTTACCAGGGGAGCATGCAAACTCCACACAGACAGCACCAGATGTCAGGATTAACCCAGAGTTGTGGGTGGTGTGAGGCAACCTGGCACTGTTCTCTCCAAGCCGTGCGGGTGTGCGGCTGCGCAGGAACAGAAATGCTCCCGGGCACGTAGCCGTTGTTGCCGTGCAGCTGGGATTTTCTTTTACTAATGGGAAGTGCCGAGTAGTTTTCAGGCTGTGTGAATATTTCTTGCTTAGAGCAGCGGCTGGTCCGCGCAGCCATAAAAAACAATCGGAGGGAACATCGGGCAACAGACCATTAGCTGTGTCTCTGCACCACCCTTACATGCCGTGCATTTACCATGTGTTCCTGTGTGATCAACCCTGATTTTAATCCAAAATTAATCCAACTACTCCACACCTTCCACCTACAGAAACTGATCCAAGTTGTTACTAAAAAAATAAGCGCGACTGTACATTTGCCCCACTTCAACAAAGAATTAGCCTGGATGAAGACTTCCTTCCGCAGGGAGGCATGACTGACAGACCCAATAGCACCTTTAAGATGGCCAGTTAACAGTTTTGATATTTCCTAAGAAATACCAAAATGAGCTGCTTTCCTTGCTACAGTGTGAATGGAAACATACCTGCGGCTGCATTGCCAATTAGTTGGTCCTTCTGAGTTGTTAGAAGTACAGCTGGCCCCGGAATATTTGTTGAATCAGTCTTTGAGGGGTCTGGGTTCAGAGAGGTATGAGGCCAGTGAAACAGAAGGAGTTCATGCCTCGTTCCTCCTCCTCTTAAGCATTTTCCCCATGCAACTAAGAACAGAACAGGCCAGGAATACACAGCAGGTCAGGCAGAATAAGTGAAAGAAAAATAGTTTACGTCTCTATCCTGTAGTTGCTCCCCGACCCGTTAAGATTTCCAGCATCTTTGTTTTTTTTTATTTCAATGGTCATGGGGATTTGTGTTTTGGTCTGACATACAGAGCCACCTGCACTTCAGAGAGGTTATCAAGTGAGGGATTAGAATCTAGAGTTCAGCCACAGCTTTGGGTTTTCCCTTCTCTCGACCTGCTCCCTAGTCATCTGTCTGACTGGATTAATGAAGGTTTCCCATTGGATATGATGTCAACAGTCATTCATAGAATTTTCCAAAACCTTTTATTTTCCGTATCCCTTTAAATTTCACCTTCTCTTTATCAGTCTATTCCTATATCAATGCAGCTCCAGTCATAAATAAGTAGATTCTGGAAATTTAAAAAATACACTTACTTGAATCTGTTTAAATAATCATCCTGAGATACATGATGCTGACATAGAAAAACTGAAATATGATACTGAGGTGTGGATAATGAGGAGGGTGATCTGTTATAAATATACAGCTCTGAAATATGTGGGCTGTCTTTCAGTGCTGACCCTCCCCTGTGGAGAAAGGTATAACCTTAGTCAGGCTCTTGAAGAGGTCACAAAATCTACATCTCTGGAGGCTCACAAGTCCATGGTGATTAGAACCGCTGTCTTCTTCGGAGGCCCAGAATTTATGGTGCAAAACTAGGTCATTTGACCTTCTTGCCACGCTGGTCAATAAAGAGCTACTCATGTTAATTTCACCCTCCAGCACCAGGCCAGTAGATGCCAAACTCTCCAAGTGCACATGTGGTGTAAATGTAAATGTGTAAATGTAAATGCCACTACTTTCCTTCAGGCAATGAGTTCCACATTTCAATCACCCTCAGGTGACGAACTCCTCATCTCCTCTTTAATCCTTTCAACTTGACTTCTTAGCTAAGGAAAATAGGCGCATCTCATTCACTTCATCCAGTGTTTTCATAGTTTTATATACTTCAATTAAGTTTCCCCTTGACCTCCTGTTCTAAAGAGAACAACCCCTGCCTGTCCATTTCCTCACTACCTCACTATTCCTCTTTCTTACTACTTACTTACTTACTTATTGTAACTTTAGTTTTGTTGTATGTCTTTCACTGTCCAGTTTTCAGAAAAAAAATTAATGATACCTGTTAATGATAATAAACCTAATTCTGATTCTCATGAACTTCTGCACCTTCGGTAGTGTGCCTGCCTTTTTCTCTGGTGTAATGACCAGAATGGAGTGTATCATGCCACTAAGTGTATGGACAACATCCTTCAAACACAGGTTTAACACAACCTCCCTGCACTTATGTTCCACGCAATGGCCATCAAAGGAAGAGAACTTTCTTGAGTAATCCTTTTGCCCCATAGGACCTCCTGTACTTAATAAAGTGGCCACGGAGTGTGCGTTCATGGTCTTCTGCTGCTGTAGTCTATCCACTCGATGCTTCAGCATGCTGTGTTAACAGAGATGCTTTTCTGCACACCAGTGTTGTAACACATGGTTATTTGAGTTACCGTCACCTTCCTGACAGCTTGAACCTGTCTGGCCATTCTCCTCTGACCTCTCTCCCTAACAAGGTGGCTTTATCTACAGAACTGCTGCTCATTGGATGTTTTTTTGTTTCTTGTACCAATCTCTGGAAGCTCTGGGGACTGTCGTGTGTGAAAACCCCAGGAGATCAGCAGTTTCTGAGATATTCAAACCATCCCGTCTGGCTCCAACAATCACGTCAAAGTCACTTAGATCCCATTTCTTCCCCATTTTGATGTTTGGTCTGAACAATAAGTGAATCTCTTGACCACGTTTACATGCTTTTATGCATTAAGTTGCTGCCACAGGATTGGCTTCAATTTTCTATGATTTTAATTCACAGTTTCCTAATTTCTCTTTCAATTCCACATTTACATTTTAATGTATTAAACAGTCTTTAGAGGCGAAGCCTCTTTAAAGTAAATTTCTTTTTTTTTGCTTCAACCTTCATGCTCCAACAATTGAGGGGCTCTGGAGGCCCTTGTTGTTGACACTGAACCCCTGAATCTTCTTCTTAAATGCCTCCTTTTGCTCTCACACTGACTTTACCTTCAAACAGTTGCTATCCTTCAACTTTAGCTGTATTATTTCTTAGCCTAGAAGAAGATTGACTTCCTATGATTAGTCCTTTTTCACTTTAGCCTTTTCCATCACTATTCTAAATCTAATTGAGTTGTGATCACTACCATTAACTCAAGCAACCTGTTCATATCCTATACCTTCACAGTATGGTCCAGGGTAATTTTGACCCGGTCCAAGAATCCCCTCATAACAAGTGTCTATACCAAATTTTGAACCACAGATCTACTTAGAATGTATAAATAGCCTATCTGACATTAATAAATGGATGATTAATGCTTAATTAATGTTATAGAGATCTAAAATCCATTTCAATAGATACAGGTCAAATTTGATCCGGAACAACCTCAATGTACAAAAGACTGTAGCACCTGTACAAAAGTATAAAAAATTTTAAATATTTCCATTTTTGTGCATTTTGGGTCACTTTCGGAGAAGTCATCAAAATTTGGCTAAAAATAATGGCGTTTAGGGTGTTTTGACTACTGTCAAATGTCAAAATGGGTTAAATTTGACCAGAACAGTATGTAAGGGTTAAAATGAAACTCTTCTCACCTGTTTAGTTCAAAAATCTAAGTCCAGCACTGCATTAACTGGAGGCTCATATACACCATGGTTCCAAGGTTGTTAAGCCGAGGACTGGAAGTGGGGACAAGCTCCCACTACCTAAAAGTGTTCCTCAAGGCATGCGCCTCAAATAGCCTCAGACAACCAAGTCCAACTCCTGGCCTTCTCGTGTGGCTTAGCCTCTAAGCCCGGCGGAACTGTTTCTACTGACAGGAGAAGGTGTGAAGGTGGGTCTTGGTGCCTTAAAACCAGTTCTTCGGGTAGGTGGAGCTTGTCAGCCTGGGAAGGCAGTCCATCTAAGAAAGGGAAAACTCTGATTTCAAACCTCCGCTGCCTTGCGGCCATACCCATTCATGAGAAAGGCTTCGGGAGTAAACCCTGAGGACAAATCCGGAGCTGGAGTCCCTAAGGCTGTCCGATGTCGCGTTCAACCTCATTCTGGCAACTCCTGCGACGACACCGGTGCCAAGCTGTATCGGCCCTTGCCCTTCCCTTGGACAACATCGGTGTTGTGGAGAGGAGAGACTTGCTGCTTGGGCAACTGCCAGTGTTCCATACAACCGTGCCCAGGCCTACGCCCTGGAAACCATTTTGCAGGCGCAGATCCATGGTCTTGCGAGACTAACGGATGCCATCATATACACCATGCAATGATAATATATCAGCTGAAGGGTTTGATGACCATGAGGCGACTGTACATTCTGGAGGGAAGTGGGGTTGGGGGAGGACATTCTGTTCCACGTGCTAACCACTGATCGAAAGTCAACATCGTTGTTCAACACCAAAAATCCGTTTATATATTTATCTTTCACAGAAGCATTAGCAAATTTGGCACCAAGTCACGTAAAGAGATATTCAGACAAATAACAGAAACAAGCCAAAGTTGCAGATTTTAAGGAGCTTTTAACAGTAGTGGAAAAGCTTAGATCAGGGTGTCAGACTCAGGCCTGGCAACTGAATGTACTACTGCCAACCATGCTAAAGCCATTAGGATTAGTGGTGCTCAATTAGCCAGAGCTGGAAGACTGCGAAGACTGTACAGGGCTGCAGGAGATTACCAACATACAGAGGGAGGGATCGGAAAACACGGATGAAAGGTCTGTCAGTGAGGGAAACAATGAAGGCAGGCAGCAAGCTGCACTGGACCTGGTGTTGATTAAGATCTAGCCAGCAGGGTTTTGTTAGAAAGTTTAAGGAGGGCAGAAAAGTCAGTCAAGATGTTGCCAGCAAACACCGATTCCTTCGGCTACATCTTCCACATAGTAGTCAATTATTTAACTTTTTCTACCCCTTTTACTTATTTTTTAAAATCTTAATTGTGCTTCAGAAACTGTTGGAGCTGTGACTGAGAGTTTAGAGTTCAAATGAGTGATCTCGCGCTCTACTCTGTCCAAGAAAATTCCAAGAGAGGACCACGAGCACGAGTTGTTCCAATCAGGAGACCAGAGATGGGGCACGGGGCCACGACTGACTCCATTTCTCACCGCTCAAAGTGTCGAGGAAGATTTAAAGCATCAAGGTGAACGTGTATGAGGTGGAGAGGCTGCATCGGGCCGGAAGTCGGTAGGCTGCGTTGGGTCAGCGGTCACTCTGCAGATCGGGCTGGAGGTTGAGAGGCCGCAGTCAGTGGTTGCTGCCCACAAGCTAGGTTTGACCAGTTGCTCTCCATGATGCTGATGGAGGGTGTTTTTGAAATGCCAAGACATACATGATTATTGATGTGGACTGTGGTTTATGTTGGTCTCCTTCAGTTTTCTGTATTTTCTTTCTCATTGCCGATTAGCGGGTGGGTGATGCGTTACTTTTTTTAGTGGAGAAAAGGGTTGGGGATTTAAGATTTGTTGATGTTTTCACATGTGAGCGATCTGTTAGATTTTTGTGCGCTAGAGAGGTTGGGGGTTTGATGTTACTGTTGCTGATTTTTTTGCATGGGAGTGACTTGGGGGGCTGTTATTCCAGCTGCCGTGTACAAGTGGGGGATCTGTTAGTTATTATGTGATGGAGGGGTTTGTGAGTTCTGTTTTTTGTTTTTCATGCCAGAGGGGTTATTGATGTCTTTTTTCTGAACTTGTTTCATGCATTTTCATTGCTATCTGGGGAAGATGAATCTCAGAGTTGTATTTTGCATAGATACTTCGATACTAACATGAACCTTTGAAATGGGAGATCAGTGCAGGAATACTTTAGCAGGTCAAGTTTAGAAAGCAGAAAGCTGAGGGTGAAGTTAAGGCTGGCCTCATTTGATTGCTGTGGGATGTGTGTAGTAAATGGATAGACACTCGAACTTGATGGTTATGGGCCAATAAGACTTGTGTCTGACCAAGGTGGGCAATTGATCTATCTCCCACTCAGCAGTATCCCCACTCTAGTCCACTCCCACAAACCCTCCGTTCTGTGATAGGGCACCAGTGAGCCAACTATCCGCCTGGTGATAGTGATGCAGGGCCTGGGATACACACCAATCACTCAGCCTAGATACTGTTAGTGCAGGGGCTCAGATGAAGGGGGGACATGCTGTTTGATTTGATACAGCCAACCTACTGTTGAATCTGGCTGTGTTCAAACATCTGGACAGGCAGCCAAAGTACCTGCTAGATGCTTACATCTCAGGTAAGATTAGTATGTGACTCCCACCCAAGTCTCCAAGGGCTTTGCACTTTATTTGTCGATTTGCACAGCACTTTTTCCTGTAACGTAAGACCATAAAATACAGGAGCAGAATAAGGCTATTTGATCCATCAGCATGGCTGATCCATTTTCCCATCAGCCCCATTCTCCTGCCTTCTCCCCGTGTCCCTTCATGCCCTGACTAATCAAGAATCTATCATCTTCTGCTTTAAATATACCCAAAGACTTGGCCTTCACAGTCACCTGTGGCAATGATTTCCACAGATTCATCACTCTCTGGCTAAGGAAATCCATCCTCATCTCCATTCTAAATGGATATCGCTCTATTCCGAGGCTGGGTTCTCTGGTCTTAGACTCCCCCACAATAGAAAACATACTCTCCACATCCACTCTCTTGAGGCCTTTCAAAATTTGAAAGGTTTTAATGAGAACCCCCTCATTCTTTTGAATTCCAGTGAGTACAGGCCCGGAGTAATCAAACGCTTCTCGTATGATGATTCTCAATTCCAGAATCATTTTGGTGAACCTCCTTTGAACCCGCTGTAATGTCAAATCATCCTTTCTTAGATAAGGGGCCCAAAGCTACCCACAATACTCCAAGTGAGACCTCACCAGTGCCTTATAAAGCCTCAATATTACATCCTTGCTTTTATATTCTAGTCCTCTTGAAATAAATGCAAGCATTGCATTTGCTTTCCTCACCACTGACTCAACCTGCAAGTTAACCTTTAGTGAATCCTACACAAAGACTCCCAAGTCCCTTTGCACCTCAGCTTTTTGAAATTCCTCTCCATGTAGAAAAAGGAGTCTATGCTTTTATTTTTTTCTACCAAAGTGCATGGCCATACACTCCCCGACATTGTTCCATCTGTCACTTCTTTGCCCAGCCTCCTAATCTGTTTAAGTCCTTCTGCAGCCTCTCTGCTTCTTCTTTACTACCTGTCCCTCCACCTATCTTCATATCATCCACAAACTTGGCCACAAAGCCATCAATTCTGCCATCTCAAGCATTGACATATAACATAAAAAGTGGTCCAAAAAGAGACTCCTACAGAACAGCACTAGTTATTGGCAGCCAACCAGAAAAGGCTCTCTTTATTCCCACTCTTTGCCCCTTGCCAATCAGTCAACACTCTATCCATGCTAATATCTTTCCTGTAATATCATGGGCTCTGAACTTGTGAAGCAGCTTCATGTGCAGCACCTTGTCAAAGGCCTTCTGAAAATCCAAGTACACAACATTCACTGATTCTCTTTTGTCTGTCCTGCTTGTTATTTCTTCAAAGGATTCCAACAGATCTGTCAGGCAAGATTTTCTTTTAAGGAAATGATGCTGATTTTAGCCTGTTTTATCATGTGCCTCCAAGTACTGAAACCACATCCTTAGTGATTGAACTCCAACATCTTCCCAGCCACTGAGGTCAGACTAACCGGCCTAAAATTTCCTTTCTTCTACTTCTCTCCTTTCTTGAATAGCTGGAGTGACATTTGCAATTTTCACATCTTCCAGAACCAAGGCATTCTTGAAAGAACATTGCTAAAGCCTCCACAGTCTCTTCAGCCACCTCTTTCACAACCCTGTGTTGTAGACCATCTGTTCCAGTTGACATAGCTACCTTCAGACTTTTCAGCTTCACAAGGCACTCACTTCTATCCCCTGACACTCTTGAACTTCCAGCAAGGTGTTAGTGTCTTCCACAGAGAAGACTATTGCAAAATATTTATTTAGTTCATCTGTCATTTCTCTGTCAACCATTACTGCCTCTCCAGGATCATTTTCCAGTGGTCTGATATCTACTCTTGCCTTTCTTTTACACTTAATATATGTGATTAAACTTTTTGTATCCTCTTTAATATTATTGGCTAGTTTTTCTTTGTATTCCATGTTTTCCTTCTTTATGACTTTTTAGTTGCTTTCTGTTGAAAGCAACTTTCTGTTTAAAAGTTTCCCAATCCTTTAACTTCCTGTTAATTTTGCTCTATTATGTGCCCTCTCTTTGGCTTTTATGTTGGCTTTGACTTCTCTTGTCAGCCATGGTTGCATCGTTCTGCCTTTAGAATCTGAAGGCACTTGAAAAGTTCCATCAATGTTGTCTTTGAAACATCTTAAATATCAGCTGGGAAAATAGAAGGACCAACGTCAGCGTGCTAAATGAAGCAAAAACAACAAGCATTGAAGCCTATGTCATCAAGAACCAACTAAGATGGAGCAGTCATGTTGTTTGGATGAAAGACAAACGTCTGCCGAAACAAATCTTCTACTCCCAGCTTAAAGAAGGCAAACGTAGAAGAGGCGGACAACAGAAGAGATTCAAAGACGTCTTAAAAGCCAACATGTAGAAATGTAACATCGACATCAACAATTGGGAAACCAATGCCAAGGACAGGAAACTCTGGCAAACCATCATCCGAGAAGGAACAGCAACTTTTGAAGCCAACAGATGTGCAGAATTAGAAGAAAAGAGAAAATGGAAAGAGAAGCAGCAACAACCAAAGCCTGATCTGCCATCTGGAACTACCTGTGCTGAATGTGGAAGAACTTTCAAAGCCATGATTGGACTCATAAGCCACTTGAGAGCCGGATAGATCAACGGAATAAAAACCATCTTCCTCAACCTCGAGAGATAGCTACGACAATGACTTCTTCTTTAGGTTTTATTGATCCTGTGCCTTCCTAATTGGTCCCAGAAACTCCAGCCATTGCTGCTCTGCCATCCATCCCTTCCAATCTATTTTGGCCAGCTATTCTCTCATGCCTATATCATTCTCTTTACTCCACTGTAATACTGATACCTCTGACTTTAGCTTCTCCTTTTCAAATTGCAGGGTGAATTCTATCATATTCTGATCACTGTCTCCTAAGGGTTCCATTACCTTACACTCTCTTATCAATTCTGGTTCATTGCACAACACCAGAATAGCAGATTCTCAACCATGAGCTGCTTTAAAAAGCCATTTTGTAGGCATTCTACAAATTTTCCCTCTTGGGATCCAGCACCCACCTGATTTTCCCAATCTAACTGCACATTGAACTTCCCCATGACTATCACAACATTGCCTTTTTGACATGCATTTTCTATCTCCCATTGTAATTTGTAAACTATATCTTTGCTACTGTTCAGAGGTCTGTATATAACTCCCAATCCTACATCTCTCCTGTCTAATTATTTGATTTGATTTTTTGGCCAACAGAGCCACCCCACCCGATCTGCCTACCTGTCTGTCCTTTCGATACAATATGTATCCTTGGATGTTAAATTCCCAGCCATAATGTTCTTTCAGCATGATTCATTGATGCCCGCAATATCATATGTGCCAATCCGTAACTGTGCTACAAGTTCATCTAACTTAATCTATCTGTAACATTATATTCTTCATTCTGTGCAACAAATACAAAATTCTGGAGGAACTCAACATACCAGGCAGTATCTATGGAGGGAAATGAAAGTCGACTTTTCATGCTGAGACTCTTCATTAATGTCAGCTGTTCATTTCCCTTCTTCCTGATCTGCAGAGTTGGGCCAGCATTTTTTGTGTGTTGCTCAAGTTTTCCACCATTTCCAGAATCTCTTAATTTCTCACCCTGTTTTCTTTTCACTGGCACTTATGCATGGAACGATCTGTGCAGGTGGCACGCAAGCAAACCCATTTAACCATATCACAATACATGTGACAATAATGAACGAAACCCAATTCCAATTCCAATCCCAAGCTTGGATGACCTAAGTCTCCAAGATTCGCCTGAGTTTTCCAAATCTGGCAAATTGTGTCTGGAGATGTATTTCTGTATGTCGTCGCCTCTCCCATGAAAGTCCTTCACCCTGGACCACAGCAGGTCTCCACTGCCCCAACTGAATCAAGAGCAGCACCAAGTGGAGTGGACTGGACATTGCAATCGGGAGCTGAACGGTTGCCATTTTTTGCTCCTGGAAGCTTGGGCACCAAAGCAGTGGGCCAGGAGGCTCATATCTCCATCTTCTTACAGGCATCTTTGTTGGACATCTAAGTTCTGAGGAGCCCAACATAGTGGTGTGTGTAAACTTCACGCTGGGGAAATATGTTATAGATTAACCTCCAAAGGATTGGAATGTCTGGCTTAGAGGAGGAATGTAAAGCAGTTGACAGCTGGATGAATGTTAGTTTTAGCTCCTATTCTCTGTCTGTGCTGTAGTAAATCAAGCAGCATTTGAGCACCGATTGTAACAAGGCACTGGGGATGGGACCGTGTGCACTGGCTGGTCAGTCAGGTGAGGGAAGTGTTGAGGAGGGCTTAGCAATGTAGGACTGCTGGGATGAGTGGGGAGTGGAGGGATCATGGTGGTGGTGTTGAGGCCCATGGACATAGGAGACAAGGCAGAGATTGTTGGAGTTAGGTTTGTTGAGATGAGCAGGGGATTGCAGAGCTGGTGGGCTGAGGTGGAACGAGAAGCACTGGGCATTTGAGTTGGGTTAGAACCATAGAACACTACAGCACAATACAGGCCCTTCAGTCCTCCATGTTGTGTCGACCCATATAATCTTTAAAAAAAAGTATTAAACCCACACTACCCCATAACCCTCTATTTTTCTTTTATCCATCTGCCTGTCTAAGAGGCTCTTAAATACCCCTAATGTTTTAACCTCCACCACCATCTCTGGCAAGTCATTCCAGGCACTAACAACCCTCTGTGTAAAAAAACTTACCCCTGATGTCTCCCCTAAACTTCCCTCCCTAAATAACACCTCTGGTGTTAGGAGATGGCAAGACAGAAATTGGGAGCAGAAGAGGTTCAAACAGGTGGGACTAGAGGGTCAAGCTACTGTAACTCCCTGAGCTCACTGAAATTTAGTCCTATCCAAATCCTTCAAAGAAGAGAAGCATGTGGGAATGGTCTCTGCCAATCATGAGAATGTTTTGGTGGAAGGAATATGGGAGGGACAAGGTGGTGGATGGCAAAAATGGAGACCACGTGAATAGAGGCATGGGGTGGGAAAGGAAATGCCACATCAGGATAAGCTCCAGATCTCCTTCAATATTTCTGGTCATGTGGAAACCCAACAAAGTTCTGCTCAGTTGTTGCCTGATCTCATATAATTCTGCAGAGTTAAAATTTCATTTGGCTCAGAAATATATCATTGGATTCTAGCTTTACCTGCCTGGAGGAAGGGCCTAACAAACATTCCCTTTGACAAGGACAGCAGAGTGGTGCATCTAGTGGAGTTGCTCTCTCACAGCTCCAGCAACACTTCCCACACCTGACTGACCAGCCAGTGCACATTGTCCCGTCCCCAGTGCCTCATTTCAATCGGTGCTTCAATGCTGTCTGATTTATTACAGCACAGCCAGAGAATTGGAGCTGAAACTAACATTCACCCAGAGGTTCAATCCCAACCTCTGCTGCTGACTTTGTGGAACTTGCACGTTTTCTCTCTGCCTGTGTGGGCATCTCCCAGATGCTCCAGTTTCCACCCACACCCCCTAGACGTGTGGTTAGCTAGGTTAGTTGGACACTAACTGTTCTCCCAGGTTGCTCCCAGGTTTGGGTAAGTTGGGGAGTTTCTGGAAATGTGCTTACAGGAAAATTAGTGGGAGAATGGGAGGTCTCTGTGATCCAACATGAGCTGTTTGGGCTGAAAGACCCCTTTCTGTGCAATCAGGATATATGGAAATATGGAGCAGTGTAGTGCTTGCATACAGTGAATCCATAGAGGTGGACGCTGCCCTAGTTTCTCCCCACTCCCACACAGACATCCCATTACAGGCAGACTGGGGTCACTGACTCCATTGTGGAAGAACGGAACAGATGCTAAAGTTCAAAGGTAATGCTCTAATAGTTTCACAATACTTGGATCTTCAAGTACCAGAAAATCTGAAAGAGCATCCACAGTGTTAATCGTAGAGCATTTGAAGTGAGCAGGTCAACAGTGCAGAGCTTTTAACGATGGAGCAGATGTGTTTCTGCTTCCTGATTAAAGGAACTAAGTTAGCACTGTTTGTGTGTCTGCACTCAGTGTAACTCCTGCTTCAAAACTTGAGGAATGGTCTTCTACTGCAGCTGACAATTCATCACAATGCTCTTCAAAATCCACCAAACAGAGGGATCCATTGACCCAGTCCTCCAATTGTCAATTAAAATTCTATTTATTACACGTTATCCAGTTGGCTGTTTACTCTGAGAATCTTTTGCAAGAAAACAGTGGTTCCCCTAAGATAATGAATCAGAGCTCTGAATATCTTTCTGTACCTGGATCTCTGCTCTGCAATTCATTTCCTGTGCTCAGATAGTTAGTCTTCCCTGAAAGGAGGCAGTGTTCTGTTTATTTCAGTGATACATAATCCAAAATAAACTTCAGCATGGAGAGATAATCACCACGGATCATTTACGGTTTATTTTTATCACTCAGGAAATTTGATCAATGCATCCATCATCACTATTAGGGCACAATACAATACAATACAATTTCAGTTTCAGACATGTAGCAAAAGGCAGAATATTCAATGCCCCTTTTGGAATGGTGGCGAACAGCTAATTTTCTTGCAGGCATTCACAGTAGAACAAAGAAGTACAATAGAATCAATGAAAAACTACACACAAACAAAGACTGACAACCAATGTGCAAATGAAGACAAATAGTGCAAAAACTAACAAAAAGTAATTAAATACTTAGCATGGCAGAACATATACATATTTTGATAATAAATGTAATTTAAACTTTGAACGTTGCCCTGCAGGTGACCTCCTTAGGTATCCACTTTAACATAATACCCAAATGGATCTCCATTTTAATGTCCCCACTGAGACCTCTCGTACCATCTCAATCTCCATCTCCCACCTAACAGTACCAATTGCTCTAGCCCCTCCCAAGCTTCTCAGCACTCTCTCCCCGAGAATTTTCCCTAGCCCAGGGCTTTGGTTTCTGGCTCTCAAATTCTCTATGCCCAAAAGGTCCTGATCTCTTCCATGCCCTGGATTTCCAATTGTCCGTCCCCCAGCCTTCTGAGAGCCATGAAGTCCTAATCCCTAAGGTAGCCCAGCTAATTATGCCTGAACCAATGGCTGCAGACTCAGCTCTTAACCCTCGCCAGCCCTGATCTAATTCACTAAAACTACCCACTCCCCGTGATCTTGGCCGCAGCTCACCCACATCCTTGTCGCTCTCTTTCCCCCATACCCCCACCCCCTGCAAAACACACACACACACATTCTCAATCTGGACCAAATCCAGACAGGCTCAAATGAAGCCCCCAGTCAGGTCCTCCTATTCCCCATTTGCTCCTCTTTCCTGACCCAGATCGATTCACTGGGGCTCTGGGCATCCGAGATAATGAATAGTGAGACTATAGATTTCTGGGTTACAGAGTTTTTAAACAGGGGCCAAAACATCAACAACCAGAAAATATTGGTTTCATTAGCCTCATTATATTTGATTTTAGGTGGTTAATCTGATGAATGAAAGCAAGTTAAAGCAGCTGTAAATATTGGGGGAACTGAGGGAGCTGTGAGTGCCACATTACTTAACAGGATTAACTTTATGGAAAAATCTTGCACTTTATTTCACCAAGACAAAGTACTTTGGTTTGGATTGTTTCAAACTGATTTTTAAGTACAACAGTTGGTATCCACTTAAGGAATTGATGGACATCCTATAGATGACTAAAAGATTTTTGGTGCTTGTTATCTGCAAATAGCAACAGAGCCTGTCAACGCCACAGCTTTATTTGAATTTGAATTGACTTTATTTCTTACATCTTTCACATACATGAGGAGTAAAAATCTTTACATTACATCTCCGTCTACATGTGCAATGTGCAGTCATAGTAATTTATAATAAATAGAACAGTCAATATAACATAGAAATACACTCAAATCAGTGTGAGTTAATCAGTCTGATGGCCTGGTGGAAGAAGCTGTCCCAGAGCCTGTTGGTCCTGGCTTTTATGTTGTGGTACTGTTTCCCAGATGGTAGCAGCTGGAACAGTTTGTGGTTGGGTTGACTCGTGTCCCCAGTGATCCTCCGGGACCTTTTATTATGCCTGTCTTTGTAAATGCCCTGAATCATGGGAAGTTCACATCTACAGTTGCGCTGGGCAGTCTGCACCACTCTCTGCAGAATCCTGCGATTGAGGCAAATACAGTTCCCATACCAGGCAGTGATGCAGCCAGTCAGGATACTCTCAATTGTGCCTCTGTAGAAAGTTCTTAACATTTGGGGGCCCATACCAAACTTCCTCAACCGTCTGAGGTGAAAGAGGTGCTGTTGTGCCTTTTTCACCACATAGCTGGTATGTACAGACCACGTGAGATCCTTGGTGATGTTTATGCTGAGGAACTTAAAGCTGTTCACCCTCTCAACCCCAATCCATTGATGTCAATAGGGGTTAGCCCGTCTCCATTCCTCCTGTAATCCACAACCAGCTCCTTTGTTTTTATGCCATACCCTAAATGCATGAGGAGTCAACTCTGGCCGTTAGCCTGAATGGAAGTATTGATGTCCCAGCATAATTCATTTGGTTCCCGAATGTTGTCACCTGTGACATTTTCAAATGGAATTGAATTTCCAGGTCAACATCTCTAATAATCATTTCATTGATTAAAAAAGAGAAGAGGCAAGCCTGGTTGGAAAATTAGAAAAATTAGAGTTAAACCTGATGAATTTCAGTAGTACAATGATGGACATGAATATTTTAGATTGAAGAGAACAGAAATAAGAAATTTGCCAAGTAAAATAACTAGGTTGCAAATTATTTAACTTTTCCTAGGGATCAAATCCAGATTCCCCGAGATATCCCTAAGGGATTGGATAGAAATTCTTTGAGTTGCCCCCATGGCCAGGTACAGATTCCTCATGCATTTCCATTTGAATCAATACAAACTCTTCTAGACTGTTCTATTAAAAGTTTATTGACCTGAAACATTAACTTTCTTTATGATTTCCAGCATCTGTTTTTTCACTTCTAGATTAGTTCAGATTATTTCAAGTGCTCTTAAACATCAACACATCCCCTTGATATTTTGACTTACTAATTGTCTCTTTAACTTTTATATTTTGACTTGCCTCAATGTAATGACAAACTGAATCTGGCATACAGTTAGATCTCTGAATCCAAATATTTCTCAGTGCGTTGAATTACAGGACTGAGAGGCAGTTATTGAAGTGTGAAATTAAACATACTGCACGTCCACGCAGCAAGTCGAAGTACAGCTCCAATGCCGTATGTAAGTTTGCTGACAACACCACTGTTGTTGGATGAATCAAAGGTGGTGTCGAATCAGCATATAGGAGGGAGACTGAAAATCTAGTTGAATGGAGCCACAGCAATGACCTCTCACTCAATGTCAGCAAAACCAAGGAGCTGATTATTGGCTACAAGAAGAAGAAACCACATGTCCGTCATTAGGACTCATGATATGACTTTGCAACTCACGTTCTTATTTAGTTATTTGTTTATTTATTTATCTGTCCGCTTATTTATAGTTTGCAGTTTGTCTTCTTTTGCACATTGGTTGTTTGTCAGAATTTGTGTGTAGTCTCTGGCTGATTCTGTTGCATTTCTGCTTTACTGTGAACACCTGAAAATAGTATATAGTGAACACCTGAAGATAGTATATGGTGGCATGTACAGTGTAGACTTCAACAATAAATTTACTTTGAACTTTGATGCATGTGAGAAGTTTGTACTTTTGCTCACTTGAGTGTGTGTGTGTGTGTGTGTGTGTGTGTGTGTGTGTGTTTGATGTGTGCGTGTGTGTGTGTGCGTTTGATGTGTGTGAAGGTCTTTGAGCTGGAAACCTAACTGGAATTGTAACAGTAGCACACAGTTGCATGGTCCGGTACAGCAGGCAGTGAGGAATCCCACAGCAGTTGGTAGGGTGATGGAGGACAATATGCTGCTCTGGTATGTCTTTCTTTAGGATTTAAATGAAAATTGTTCATTCCAATGAGAAGGAAGGATTCAAAGAGGGGGAAGGGGCCACAGTGGTTGACAAAGGAAGTCAGAGATTGTATAGCATTAAAGAAAAAGAAGTATGACAGGGCTAAGATGAGTGGGAATACAGATGATTGGGAAAGTTTTAAGGAACAGCAGATCTTAACTAAAAAAGCAATATGGAGAGAAAAAATCAGGTATGAGCTCAGTCTAGCCAGGAATATAAAAGGGGATAGCAAAAGCTTTTTTAGCTATGTGAAGAGAAAGAAGATAGTTAAGAACAATGTTGGCCCCTTGAAGAATGAATTGGGAGAAATTGTTATGGGAAACAGGGAAATGGCAACAGAATTTAATGCATACTTTAGATCTGTCTTCACCAGGGAGGACACAAGCAATCTCCCAGATGTATGGATGGGCCAGGGTCATAAGATATCAGAGGAATTGAGACAGATTGACATTAGGAAAGAAACTGTGATGAGTAGACTGGTAGGACTGAAGGCTAATAAATCCCCGGGTCCAGATGGTCTGCATCCGGGGGTTCTAAAAGAGGTGGCTCAGGAAATTGCGGATGTATTGGTAATCATTTTCCAATGTTCCTTAGATTCAGGATCAGTTCCTGAAGATTGGAGAGTGGCTAATGTTGTCCCACTTTTCAAGAAGGGAGGGAAGGAGAAAATGGAGAACTATCGCCCTGTTAGCCTAACGTCAGTCGTGGGGAAGATGCTTGAGTCCATTATTAAGGACGAAATAGTGGCACATCTAGATGGCAGAAATAGGATTAGGCCGAGCCAGCATGGATTTACAAGGGCAAATCATGCTTGACTAATCTGTTGGAGTTTTTTGAGGGTGTAACAAGGATGTTAGACGAGGGTAAGCCAGTAGATGTTGTGTACCTAGATTTTCAGAAGGCATTCGATAAGGTGCCACATAGGAGATTGGTGAGTAAAATCAGAGCTCATGGCATTGGGGGCAGGGTTTCAACATGGATAGAAAACTGGTTGGCAGATAGAAAGCAAAGGGTAGCAGTGAATGGGTGTTTCTCAGACTGGCTGGAGGTGACTAGTGGGGTACCACAGGGCTCTGTATTGGGACCACAGCTCTTTACGATTTATGTCAATGATTTAGATGAGGGCATTGAAAACTATATCAGCAAGTTTGCTGACGATACTAAACTGGGTGGCAGTGTGACATGCGAAGAGGACGTTAGGAGAATACAGGGAGACTTGGATAGGCTGAGTGAGTGGGCAGATACTTGGCAGATGTCATTCAATGTGAATAAATGTGAAGTTATCCACTTTGGAAGCTGGAACATGAGGGCAGAGTATTGTCTGAACGGTGTCGAGTTAGGTAAGGGAGAAATGCAAAGAGACCTAGGAGTCCTAGTTCACCAGTCAATGAAGGTGAATGAGCAAGTGCAACAGGCAGTGAAGAGGGCAAATGGAATGTTGGCCTTTGTTACAAGGGGAATTGAATACAAGAGCAAGGATGTTCTTTTGCATTTGTACAGGGCCCTGGTGAGACCACACCTGGAATATTGTGTACAGTTTTGGTCTCCAGGTTTAAGGAAGGACATTCTGGCAATTGAGGAAGTGCAGCGTAGATTCACTAGGTTGATTCCTGGGATGGCAGGGCTGTCTTACGCAGAGAGATTGGAGAGATTGGGCTTGTACACGCTGGAATTGAGGAGATTGAGAGGGGATCTGATTGAAACGTTTAAGATAATTAAAGGATTTGATAGGATTGAGGCAGGAAATATGTTCCAGATGTTGGGAGAGTCCAGTACCAGAGGGCATGGATTGAGAATAAGAGGTCAGTTATTTAAAACAGAGTTGAGGAAGAGCTTCTTCTCCCAGAGAGTTGTGGAGGTGTGGAATGCACTGCCTCGGAAGACGGTGGAGGCCAATTCTCTGGATGCTTTCAAGAAGGAGCTGGATAGATATCTGATGGATAGGGGAATCAAGGGATATGGGGACAAGGCAGGGACTGGGTATTGATAGTGAATGATCAGCCATGATCTCAGAATGGCGGTGCAGACTCGAGGGGCCGAATGGTCTACTTCTGCACCTATTGTCTATTGTCTATTGATACTTCTCTGGTTTTTATTGCTTACTGGAGGGCTTTTGATATTCAAATGTTCTATGCCTGGATCAATTCCTAAAATTCAGTCTTGGCTGCTGCATTGTGATCATGGTTCTGTAGTGACAATATTTTTGGTTAAAAAGCTGATGAGTTAATCAAAAGTAATTTCTTTTGAAGAATTTTATAAAAATGGTGACTCTTTCAATCAAAGACTCACATTGCAAACCTACTTCCTCTGATGTCTTCCCTCTCGGTTCTGTTGGCTTCTCATTGTTGACCGCTTGATTTACAGACTTTATTGTTCCTTTCCCCCCATTCCTGTTCCTCCTCTTCAAAAAACTACCAGGCTGTAGATTCACCACAGCACAAAAGAGCTACCGTCTGCACTTCACTTGGTCCCAGCCTCCATTTCCTCTATATGTTCTCTATCGATCAGCTTTAGGTCACCTCAGGAAAGCTGAAGTGTTTGTGAATCGCCTTCTGCCATGCCTGTTATGATCCATTTTGTCTCTCCACATTCAGTGGATTGACTTCTCTCATGATTTCTGCTCATTCTGCTCCAGACTCTACATAATGATTCAACTGCCCTCTCTCCTCATATGATGAAGGTATGCCTAACCTACTATTTTTACTGAAGTTTCAACATGGTCCCCTCATACTCTACTGCTCCTGCATATACATCACTACCCTCTATCCTAACGTCTGCTTCCCTTCTTTTGTTCTCAGTTTTCACAGTCCCAGATCCATACCACTTGACTAGAATTAGGGTGAGGGGGGAAAAATTTAATAAAAAACTGAGGGGCAACTTTTCACCTAGAGGGTGGTATGTGTAAGGAAAGATCTGCAAGAAGCAGCTACAATAATAACATTTAAGAGGCAGTTGCACAGGTACTAGTGGGAAATGTTTAGAGGGATGTGGGGCAAGCATGGGTAAAGGGGGCTAGCTTAGATGTATGAGTTGGGTCAAAGTACTTCCTTCAGTGCTGTTGGATATTAAGGGAATCAAATGATCTGGGATTATTACAGGAAAATGACATATTGGCTGAATAACGGTATCAAATCGAAAGGCCAAATAGTCTATTCCAATATTTTCTATTACTTTAGATTTCCAGCTTCTGCAGTTCCATTGCTAAGTTGAATGTAAGTTGTTCTGTGTTCTGATACCTTTTGACAAAGTTAAGCACAAATCCTTCTTTTCCACAAAGACGTGTCATTAATGTGAAGATGTCTGATTCCACAGGAGATAGGTGTACAACTTACTTGGCCATTCCCTGCTCTGTTCAGTTTGTTCTTCCTTTCCACAAGAAAAATTAAAGGTACATAAAATGACGGGGGGAGCGTCTTGGCCCAAAACTTTTACTGCCTGTTCATTTCCAAAGATACTGCCTGACCGGCTGAGTTCCTCCAGCATTTTGTATGTGTTGCTTTGGATTTCCAGCATCTGCCGAATTTCTTGTGTTTAAAAATTAAGGGTGCTGTTCCCTTTCCGCATAATGCATTTTCCACTTACTGACTGACTCTATTGCCTACTTTGGCACAGAAGAACCAGATGCTCTCTGCAAGTTTTTCCTGCAGATAGCAGTAGGCTGGGACTGACTGATATAGAACGAGGGTCAACAATGAAAAAGATCTCCAGTGTACTCACATGGAAGTGAATCTGTTACTATAGTTCTGAGAGAATGAAGGGTAGGTCCAAAGGGCTCGAATCTGATTATATTTGTTGGCTACTTGTCTTAGGAAGCAGAAATGAATATGTGATATTCCACTGATCATCTCGTAAGCTCTCCTGTAATTCATCTGAACGTAAACTCCCTGATTGTAGAGTGAAAGGATGATCACATACTGCTTTTGATTCGGGGTGTGAGTCAATGTGGTACGTTTGAATTTAAAGAATGTCCAACAATGAAGGTTGGCCATCTCCCTGACTGAAGGTGAGTGGGTGCCAACTGATTCCGAGCCACCTGCTGCCCAGGGCAAACTTCTTTCTTGAAAGCTTCTCTTCCTCATTTCAATTTTGCAGCACGCCATGAAGCCATGAGGAAAACCCATTCTTGTTCAGCAACTTGTGAGCATCAGCAGATGCAATAAAGCTGAAGCTGAGACGATAGGTGAAATGCAAATGTGCAGGACAACCCCCACAAAGCCAAATACACGAAAGGAAATGAAAGCAGAAAGCTTCACCTGCCTCTAACGGTCTCTCCGAGTAGGCCAGTTGCTGGGCATGCATCTCACAAGCAAAACTTGAGCAGTGAGAACGTAACCAGGCAAGAATTGGAGCATCTTAGGAATGTGGCCTCATCATTCAACCCCAACATGTCAGGTGGCCAATTAATAGCCCTGTCGAAGCATCGCATGAACTTGATTTTCTTGCCTGAACTTACCACTTGTGAAACCAGTAGAGCTGGCAAGAGCTCATAAAATTGGGTCTGGGATACACCATGAATTAATAATTCACCAGTGAACTTCTGTTTCAAATCCAAGTACAGAGGTCGGAGAAAGTCAGCCACACACAGAAACTTTGCCTCGAATACCAACACTTATTATCCCACAGTGCTAAGGAAACCTCTAAGTGGTGTTTTCCCAGCCATGCTGGTGAATTCCAGCCTTGTCAGTGCATGGCTGGTGATTATTTATTCCCACACAGTGTATATATAACATCACTGGAACTTTTCACCGTGAGATATTCTTTCCAATGTCATGAGTAGCAGGATGTGTCTTCAATTTAAACATTTTTTTGGCTCTCAGGGCTGCCTTTCCGCACAGTAAACACACAGCCCTTCATCTTACTTTCCATGGCTGCTCAGATTCTGCTGGCTCGAGTAAAATGTAACGCTCAGAATGAACAGCCAGAGGCAACTGAATCAGCCCAGCCACAAGCCTTTAGAAATCGCTGGAGTGGTTTCGAAGATGAGATTTCAGGAAAGTGGAACTAGCTTCTCAGCAGCAAGAATTAGTCACTGGACTCCTGTTTATAGTCAGTGCACATCAATAGCAAATTACATGTAAGAAACATTCAAAGCCCATTCAGTATTCTGGAGAGAATTAGTGTCATTCATTCTTCAGGGTTTAGTCATTGTTATAGGGTTGTATGTTAGCAAAATGCACTGGTTTTGATTTCAGTTTATCATTTTGAGTCGGAATTCATCAGCAATTGGTCCAGTTGAGTTGTTACATTCTGGCTCAGAGTTCCAATGAGGTAAGAAAGTAAAATGGAGATGCCTATACAGATGATCAGATCCTGGGTGGCACTTTAAATTAGAAATTGAATCAGAATCAGGTTTTTTTTTATCACCAACGTGCTGTACATCATGAAATTTGTTGTTTTGTGTGCAGGACATAAAAATTACTACAGGTTACAAAAGAGGAATAGTGTGGTAGTGTTCATGGAACATTCAAAAATCTTATGGCGGAATGGAAGAAGCTGCTCCTAAATCATTGAGCATGGATCTTCAGGCTCCTGCTCCTCCTCCTGGATGACAGCAATGAGAAGAGGGAATGCCCTGGATGGTGAAGTCCTTGATGATGGATGATAAACTCATTGCTCAGATCGGAGTGTCTGTAGCAAGTTCCAAATTTATTGCTTATCCTTAGCTGCCTTTCAATTGAGCCAGGTCATCCAAGAATCAAATTATTAGTGAGTCTGAAGTCATATATAGGCCTGACAGAGCAGCGGTGCAATAATAATTTACTCTTTGATTCTTCCTTCCAATATGAATAACTTCACGTTTCCCACTTTATGCTCCATCTTCCATGTTCTTCTACACTCACTTAAACTTTAATTCTCTGCAGGTTCTTTGTGTCTTCTTCTCAACTTGGTAACACACTTATTTTTGTATAATCGGAAGCGTTAACTACAATACACTCTGTCCCTGCTTCTAACTCATTCATGTATGTTCCAAATAGTTAAACCTCCATCACTGAGCCCATACTTACTGATGGCCAACTTTAAAATGATCCTCTAATCCTGAGTCCCTGTTTTGTGTTACACAGTATTACAATAAATTCTCCATTGACCCTGATAGTTTAAAGGGTGTGTGGGAACTGGAACCCTGGGGAACACAACATTCTTTATTATTCCAAGTGAGATAGGATATAAACGTCATAATCTCTTGATGCAACTTTGCAAAATGCAGGTAAGTCCAAAACTAGACTACAGTATTGAACTTCTGGTTTAATTGAAGAAAGGATGCATTGATGTGAGAGGCCGTGCAAAGAAGATTCAATAGACTGATTTTCAGAATAAGGCAGACTGATGCATGAAGGTTGAGGAAAGAGAGATGATCTTTTTGGAACATTTAAAATTCTGACAAGCAGGTCAGTGGTGTTGTGGCATCCGCACTGGACTTTCAGGCAAGTGGTCCTGAGTTCACATCTGCCCGGCTCAAGTTTTCTGGGTTGAGCATAGAGCTAGCAACTCGACCTTGTAAAAAAACAGACAAATGCTAAAGAAACGACAAGGTTGCTGCCCGATGCACCACAAGGTGTGAAGAGGAACAACAATAAAAGATTCTGACGGGGATTGAAAGAGTGGATGTCTTCCCAAACAAAGGTACTGAGAATTAAGGGACACAGATTTGGATAGAGATTAGGAGGAGTTGCATCTCTCAAAAGCTTTTTAAAATTTTGGGGTTCTCCACCAGTATCTTACGGATGCAGAGTCATTAAAATCATCCAAGGCTGGGTGAATAAACATTTGAACTGAAAGAAGTCAAGGTGTATGAAGAGAGAACAGGAAAGTGGAGTTTAGGCCAACTGAATCAGATTGAATAGCTGAACAGGCTCAAGAAGCTCCTGCTCTGATTGGTTAGGTTGTTGTGTCTAAGTTCAGCATGTACACCACATCTCCCCAACTCTTACCCCCACTCCTTTAAGCACACATGCACACACTCTCTCTTTAAAAGTAGTTAAACACTGACTCAAACTCCTAACCCTCATATGTCATGTTATTCTCCCCACTTTCCCAGCTCCTTTACCCTTGGCCTTTCCTCCTCTGTAGATATTACATTATTTGCTTTGTCAAGTACAAATTATTTGTGTGTAACTGGTTGCTGAGACATAGCTCCTTCATTTAAAACTGAGCCCATCCCAGGGCAATAACTTGAAAACATCCAACATCAATTTAGATGACTTAATCCAATTTGTGTGTCTAGACTCGTATTTTACCAAAGCCCTTTGCCTGAATCAAGGGGCCCATTTGCAATGCTGGGTAGGTTTCAAACAGATAGGAACTGAGGAGGATGTGAAATGTACTTGAAGTGAAGTAGTTCAGGCCCTGGTAATTTTCATCCTCCATGTCACTTAAGTCCAAGATGTGATCGGGATAATTTCTGGCAAAACTTGCAATCTGACCTCCAGAGGCCAAGTTAAAGTGGAAATACATCTCTTAAACTGAAATTGCATTTCATTCTCCTTCTGTCTGATTACCATCTGGAAGAATAAGTTTGAATTACAGACAACTTTCCCAATTCCTGGAAGAGTGTGTGTGTGTGTGTGTGTGTGTGTGTGTGTGTGTGTGTGTGTGTGTGTGTGTGTGTGTGTGTGTGTGTGTGTGTGTGTGTGTGTGTGTGTGTGTGTGTGTGTGTGTGTGTGTGTGTGTGTGTGTGTGTGTTGAGAGAGGGGGCTGGGGACTGTTACGTGATTAAATTAATTGGAATGATAAGGCGAGGAGATATTGATGTGGAGAAGACGAGGTCGGAGAACCCTTACACAAGCAACTTGCCAGGCATGGTAGGTAACACCCATGGAGTGAGATGCTTTTCACAGGTATATTAATCCCAGCACAAGAAAGCAAATCATTTTGAAAACTCAGTACCTGCAGCCCTTCAGTGTCTATATGATCCACAGCAACCTCTTCACCAAGAAACACCAAATACACCACATTCTTCTCTCTCATTCCAATCACTCACTTTTCCCTCCTCTCTCCGAGCATCCACATTCCGCATTCCCTCGCCACTGGCTAACCTTCGCAGCGTCAACATCTACGGTCGCAGCTGCTTCCTCACCTCTCACTCCAGGCACTCAATACTAATTGCTCAGATGGCAAGTGGGAAGGAGTCGACCAAAGAATGTGAGATGAGTTTGGAGACTGCTCAAAACCCAACACACTCACTTAATAGGTCGATGTCAGCTCTCCTGCCTACTTGGAAACCCAAAGTAAAACTGACTTTTGCTCTTCCAGTTTGCTGGAGAGGGCAATTTCACCATCTGGTAGCTCATGCTAATCGACAGAAACCACTAACCTGCCTGTTCCCCCTCCCCAAGAGGCCCTCCAGCCCTCCCTTTAGAGCTTTTCTGCTCTCTTCCCTTCTCTCAAAACTCATAATAATAGGAGCAGAATTAGGCCACTCGGCCTATCAAGTCTGCTACATCACTCCGTCACAACTGATTTATCATCTCTCTCAATCCCATTCTCCTGCCTTCTCCCTGTAACCTTTGACACTATCAAGGAACTATCATCCTCTGCTTTAAATATACTATATCCAGTGGCCTCCACATGTGCCTGTGGTAACAATCTCCACAAAACATCTCCCTCAGGGGACGGTGTTGGGACTGCTTCTTTTCATGTGGTATGTCAATGATTTGAATGATGGAATTCATGATTTTGTGACGGAGTTTGTAGACAATACAAAGCTAGGTGGAAGGGCAGGTGGAGATGTGGAGATGTCTCCTGAGGGAGCTAGGGTTTTACTCTTTGGAGAGGAGGAGGATGAGAGGAGACATGATAGAGGTATACAAGATATTAAGAGGAATAGACAGAGTGCACAGCCAGTGCCTCTTCCCCAGGGCACCACTGCTCAGTACAAGAGGACATGACTTTAAGGTAAGGGGAGGGAAGTTCAAGGGGGATATTAGAGGAAGGTTTTTCACTCAGAGAGTGGTTGGTGCGTGGAATGCACTGCCTGAGTCAGTGGTGGAGGCAGATACACTAGTGAAGATTAAGAGACTACTAAACAGGTATATGGAGGAATTTAAGGTGGGGGGTTATTTGTGAGGCAGGGTTTGAGGGTCAACACAACATTGTGGGCAAAAGGGCCTGTAATGTGCTGTACTATTCTATGTTCTATGTAAATCACCACCCTCTGGATAAAGAAATTCCTCCTTATCCCTCTATTCTGAAGTTGTGCTCTGATGCACCATCAATAACTCTTGGAGACGTGAGGCAAGATATAGGCTTTTATTGGCTGGAAGAAAGAACAAGCAGCAATTGACCACCACACTACATCCTGGAGACTGAGGCCAGCGCTGTGCCTCCAATCGCCTTTATACCAAGGTCTGTGGGAGGAGCCACGGTCAGTGGGAGGAGCCACAGGAGCAGTCAGCGGGGTGGGGGGCGTGTCCAGACAGGTATATGTATTTCACCACATGCTCTCTAGTCCTAGACTCACCCACTGTAGGAAACATCCTCTCCACATCCACTCTATCTAGAACTTTTAATATTCAATAGGTTTCAATGAAATCCCCTTTCATTCTTCCAAACTCCAGAGAGTACAGCCCCAGAGTCATCAAATGCTTCTCATTTGTTAACCCTTTCATTCCCAGAATCATTCTGATGAACTGCCTCTGGACCCTCTCCAATGTCAGCACATCTTTTCTTATATAAGGGGCCCAGCATTACTCACAATACTCTATGGTGGTGTGACAAATGTCTTATAAAGTCTCAGCATTACATACTTGCTTTTACATTCTAGTCCTTCCAAAATGAATGCTAACATTGTGTTTGCTTTCCTTACCACTGATTCAATTTGCAAGTTAACATTCCGAGAATCCTGCACAAGGCCTCCAAAGTCCCTATGCACCTCAGATTTCCCAGTTTTCTCCCTGTTTAGAAAATAATCTACGCCTTTGTTTCTTCTTTGTTTCTTTGTTGCACATATAAGATTATTAAGGGATTGGACACGCTAGAGGCAGGAAACATGTTCCCGATGTTGGGGGAGGCCACAGTTTAAGAATAAGGGGTAGGCCATTTAGAACGGAGTTCAGGAAAAACTTTTTCACTCAGAGAGTTGTGGCTCTATGGAAGGCAGTGGAGGCCAGTTCTCTGGATGCTTTCAAGAAAGAGTTAGATAGAGCTCTTATAGATAGCGGGGTCAAGGGATATGGAGAGAAGGCAGGAACGAGGTACTGATTGTGAATGATCAGCCATGATCACATTGAATGGTGGTGCTGGCTCGAAGGGCTGAATGGCCTACTCCTGCACCGACTGTCTATGGTCTATTGTCTATTCTACCAAAGTGTATGACCATATGCTTCCCTACAATATATTCCCAATACTTTCCATCCACCACTTCTTTGTCCGTTCTCCTTATCTGTCTAAGTCCTTCTGCAGACTTCCTACTTCCTGATCACTACCTGCCCTTCCACCTAGCTCTGTATTGTCCACAAACTCGGTTGCAAAACCATGAATTCCATCATTCAAATCATTGACATACAACATGAAAAGAAGCAGTCCCAACACCGTCTCCTGAGGAACACCTCTAGTTACCAGCAGCCAACCAGAAAAGGCCCTCGTTATTCCCACTCTTTGTGTCCTGCCAGTCATCCTGTCTTCTATCCATGCTAGTATCTTTCCTGTAATACCATGGGCTGACATCTTGTTTAGCAGCCTCATGTGCAGGATCTTATCAAAAGCCGGCTGAACATCCAAGTACGCAATATCCACTGACACACCTTTATCTATCCTGTCTATTATTTCCTCTGAGAACTCCAACAGACTTGTTTGGCAAATTTTCCCCTTAAGAAATCCATGCCAACTTTGGCCTACTTTATTATGTGTCTCTAAGTACCGAAACATCATCCCTAATATTGGGCTCCAACATCTTCTCAAACCCTGAGGTCATGCTAGCTAGCCTATAACTTACTTTCCTTTGCCTCCCTTCCTTAAAGAGTGGAGTGACATTTGCAATTTTCTAGTCCTCCAGAATCATTCCAGAATCAAGTGATTCTTGAAAGATTATTATTAATGCCTCCACTATCTCTATAGTTAGCTCCTTCAGAATCCTGGGGTGTAGTCCATCTGATCCAAGTGGCTTATCTACTTTCAGAACTTTCTCCTTCTCAAGCACCTTCTCCTTAGCAATAGAAGTGAGTGTAGTAATAGCAAATACACTCACTTCTGCCTCTCGACACTCTCGAATTGCTGGCATACTGCTGGCATCTTCCACAGATGCAAAATATTCTTTGTCCCTGATTACTACCTCTCCAGCATCATTTTCCAGTGGTCTGATATCCACTTTTCTGGTGTCTTCATTTATACTATTGGCTGATTTACTTCAGATTTTTTCTCTCTTTCTTGTTTTTTTTTTACTTTCATTCTGCTGGTTGTAAGAAGTATCCCAGTCCTCTAAGTTCCCATTAATTTTTGCTCTATTATTTGCCCTCTCTTTTGCTTTTATGCTGTCTGTTTCCCTTGTCAGCCATAGTTGTCTCAACCTCCCTTTAGAATTCTTCTTCTTCTTCATTGGGATGCATCTATCCTGTGTCTTCCAAATTACTCTCAAAAACTGCAACCATTGCTGTCCTGCTGTTATCCCCCTTCCAATCAACTTTGGACAGTTCCTCTCTCATGCCTCCATAATGATCTTTACTCCACTGTAACACTAATATATCTGATATTAGCTTCACCCTCTCAGATTGCAGGATGAATTCTGTTATATTATGATCTCTACCGCCTAAGGGTCCCTTTGCCTTAAGTGCCCTAATCAAATCTGATTCAACATCCAAACCAGAATTACCTTTTCCCTAGTGGGCTCAAGCAGAAGCTGCTCTAAAAAGCCATCTCATAGGTATTCTATAAAGTCCCTTTCTTGGGATCCAGCAACAACTTTATTTTCCCAATCTACCAGCATAATGAAATTCCCCATGACTATCATAACATGGCCTTTTTTTGGCATACTCCTGTTGTAATTTGTACCCCATATTCTGGCTACTGTTGGGGGTCTGTACATAACTTCCATCAGGGTCTTTTTACCCTTGCAGTTTCTTAACTCTACCCACAAATATTTAACATCTTCTGATCCTGTCACCTCTTTTAAGTACTTGATTTCGTTTTTTTCACCAACAGAGCCACCTCACCCCCTCTACCTACCTGCTCATCCTTTGATAAAATGTGTACCCTTGGATGAAAAGCTCCCAGCTATGACTTTCTTTCAGCCATGATGCACTAATGCCCACAACTTCATATCTTCCCATCTTTAACTGTGCTACAAGATCATCTAGCTTATTCCATGTATTGTGTGCATTCTAATATAACACCTTCAGTCCTGTATTCCTCACCCTTTTTGAAGTTGCTCCCTCATTACACCTCAACTGATCTGACTGACTGCAGCTCTGCTCTTTCTTCTGTCCATCCTTCCTCACAGTCTCACTATACACTGCATCAACTTGTATACCAATTGCCCCGTCCTCAGCCCTATTGCACCAGTTCCCATCCCTTGCCAAATCAGCTTAGAACCTCCTCAATAGCTCTAGCAAACCTGTTGAGAGGATATTGGTTAACCTGAAGTTCAGGTATAGCTCAGCCTTTTTGTACAGATCACAGCTTCCCCAGAAGAGATTCCAATGATCCAGAAATCTGAACCTCTGCCCCCTGTACAAATTCCTCAGTGATGCATTGATCCACCAAATCATCCTATTCTTACCCTCACAGGCACCTGGCACAGGCAGCAATCCTGAGATCATTACCTTTGAGATCAATCTCTTCAGCTTCCTCCTCCCCAATCCCATCTAGTCTGCTTTCCTCCTCCCAGCTAAATCAGCCCTTTGCTGAGCAACAGTAGTCAGCCAGGAATACCATGCATCTCTTAAAAGGTTCCTTCACTCCAATCCTATCCCTCACATTGGGTTGGTTTACCATCTCTTGTTGTTCCTGCCTATTGCCTTACATCTGACATTTGTAGAAAATCCTGCAAGAAATCATACTGAGTAAATGGGATTTGCTGTGTTGGTGCAATAAATCAGCTGAATGGGCCACCATTGAGAATTCCTTGTTTCTTTCCTTTAGTGCAGCTGCCTCTTTTATCACCTGAAGTTTTCAGTCTGAGCCAGTGAAGTAACTGATGTTATTCCAACTGACACACAAAGTTTCATACCTTCCTTTTTATGTTATATTATATCTAGGGTAATAACTTGTTTCATTTATTCACCCTTTGCAAAAAAATTAGTCCATTGCACCTGCTTATTCAAACATTTTGAATTAAACTTAACTAAGTTGGTTCTCCCTTCCTGAGCCCACTATCAAAGTTACAATGCATTATTTTGAGGAGATAACAGCTACTGTCTTACTCCACGATAAGTAAATTTTTTAAATTGTTTTATCTATAAATCAAATGCTTTAACTCCCCTTACATTGCTGTTTCATCATCATTACTCATTTTCTAGCTCGTAGAACAAGAAATGTAACCATTAAGGTTAACCTCTGCTCTGTTCTGATCAAAGAACAATGATTGAAATCAACATCATCATCATCTTCGTCATCTTGCTTATGTCAATCTGACCCGCTCCTCCTCCTCATTACATGACCTGCTTGTGGAAGTACATCTCCAGGTCATGCTTGCTTCATAACTGCATGCAAGCCATGGTTCCAACCAATATTTCCATAATAAATTTAATCTTAGTACACACTGATGTAGACCAAGGCTGCATCATTAAGTTATAACTTCTGTGAAATATAGAATATAGGAGTAGCCCATTTGACCCTTCAACTATTCCACCATTCAAAATGATCATGGCTGATCATTCGTCTCAATTCCTGAATCCCACTGCCTCTCCATTCTTCATGATACCTCTCTCAGAGTGAAGGCATTCCTCCTCAGCTTTAAATCTCTTGCCCTGTAACCTAAGGTGGTGACCACACATTCTACACATTAAAACTAGGGGAAACATCCAGTATGTTTACCTGTATCAACTTATTGGAAGATTTAACTAAATCCTTATCATTCTTCCCATTAATACAAACCTCATCAATCTAATCTCTTCCTATTTGGCATTCCCACCAAACTGGGAATTGTTCTGATGAACTTCGCTGTACCCTGACATGACATGAGGAAGGAAAGATTCTTAAGTTATCTGTAAAGCTTTCAGTCTGCCTCCAAATGATGATGGATCTACAGGGCTGTCAATGCAATTCCTTAAATTAGATTTTTTCATGAATTCTTTGTTGAGGTAACCAATAACCAAGAGATAACTAAGATGTTGAGTGATGCTTTGAAATTCCATTCTGATCTCATGATGTAAATACAAGAAAATAGGAGGACTCTCTAAGTAAATTCATGGAGAAACTCATGGTGTAGAAAGTAAAATATTGGCATAATATAGCTCCATCCTTTCTCCGCATTATTCCAACCAATGAAATCAATTTCCCAGTAAAACAAAGAGGAAATTTGTATCCATTAAGCCTGCTATCAGATGTACATCTGGAACCATTTGTCCAATAACATTATCTAATTTAAGTAAACTTACCAAATTGCTGGTACAGATGATGTAATCTTTAAATCATATCTCAGGAGGAGACATGCAGAGGTTGAATTGGACAAGTTACTTGATCACTTATAGAGTTATATTCCCAACTCTGAAGGTCACAGGTCAACCTCGTCTCTCACAGTGAAAAACATGCAGAAAAATAAATGCATTTATTTAATGATGTCAAGAGATAAATCAAGTTTTCTTTCAGATTAAAGGAAGTGTACAGGGCCTACTAAAATAATAGATGTAAAGTTCAGATAAGGGAAACAAAATCTACAGTGAAGTCAGCCAAAGGGGCAAACAAAAAGGCTCACAGATACTGGTAACAATAAGTTCCATTTTGTTTTATTAGGAATCAGTGTGAGATTAAGGATCACAATGAAGAAATCTGTAAGGGCGTTTTTGGGAATAGTCATAAGGCACGGGGGAGGTGAAGATTCTATTTTCATTTCTGAAGATGACAATTAATGTCTGTAACTGCTGCCAATTTATGAACTCAAATTGGCCCTATCAAAACTAAAGCAACATTAGTCCTTATTAGGACCAGGGCCATAAAGGCAAATTGGACAGCTGGTCTTAATGACATTTACTCCAGCCAGAGCACTTATGGATTTGGGGCCTGTGTTATATCTACTGCTGGCTCACATATTTAATAGGTCATTACAGCGTAGGAATTTTCTCATGGACTAGAGGGATGTCTATAATTAAAGAAGGGAAGCAGGTCAGAATGTGGGAATTGTGGACCATTAGTTGGACTTCAATTGTAGGCAAGTCTGAAGGAATGATGAGAGACCATTGTGTGATCATTTAAAAACTGCAACACTTACTACAGATTCCCAATCCAGCTTTTGAAAACATAGATCTTTCCTGACCAATATTGTTGAACATTTTATAGGTTTCAGAGAGGTGATCAACAACGATGACTCTGATGATACTTAAGATTCAAGTTTATTTATCATGTGTACATCAAAACATACAGTGAAATGCGTCATTTATTTTAACAACCATTACACCAGTGGGTGTACTAGGGGGCAGCCTGTCTGTGTTACCATATATTCCAGCACCAACATAGGATGCCCACAGTACTCAGCAGAATAACACAGAACACAACAAGCAACAAAACAACAGCAAAACAAGTCCTGTACCTTCCTCCTACCCACACACATGCACAGCCAGGGCAGGGCATCTTCTTCGGCCTCTAGCCTCCAGTGGTCTCGGTTTCAGACTTGGGCTTCAACTTCCCCAGCAGACTCGCAAAGATTTGCAGAATTGGGGCTTCAGCCATCGGACCTCAACTTCCAGACCTAGGATCGACCCTTGGCATCATCTCCAGGACCTGCCAATCATCAACCACCAGGCCTCAAACTCCAGTCTCACTGATTACAATAATTGGATTTGTTTTGTTGAGGAGCCTTTGACAAAGCATGGCATAAATAATCGTTAAATCTGTTCGGTTAACTTGGGGATTTGCAGACAGATTTTAAGTTGGAAATTACTTGCATTTATATAGAAAGAAGTTATTAATATTGGCAACTCTGGATAGATTTTTGTCATTCAAGGGGCTGTCTATTATTAACTTCTTTATAAATAACTTAGGTGAATGTTACCAGATTTGTAGCAACAGAAAGATTTGTGCAGAAACAAGTACTCAAGTCAAAAGAAATAGATTGTATTGTGATTTGTACATGCCAGAGTAATGATCCCAGATCAGATTAATGATCTCAGATTCAGAGTAACTTATGCATGGCAGAGTAATGATCCCATATCCAGCAGAAGCACCTCGCTGTTAATTAAGGAACTGATGCCTTTGTGTCATGCGGTTTCAAAATAGCATTATATTCTACAGGTGAGTAAAGGTTCTTGAAGGCTATGCTGAGTGTTGGGTTCTGGAGTGGAGATGACATAAGTTGAAGGCAATGAAAGATTTAGCATTAACCTTTCTCCACAGGGCTGAAGAAAATGCCACAGAAGGAAGTCTACATGCATTTTATTTGCAAGAGACAATTTCACATCAGAATCCAGAAGTCAAGAGGGATCTTTAATTAGAGGGTGCATTGGAATGATTCATACAATGTCTCAGGTGCTTGTTGGCTGAAGAAGTTGCAGAGTTTAAGTGAAGCACCTGTAATTCCTTGGGATCAATGATTGTTTCTGCAAGACTTTGACAAGGTCTGCTTTCTCCTTGGTAGAAAGACAAAAGAGAGACTTAGACCAAAATACTCAGCCTCTGACCTGTGTTTGGAGGTACAGATTTTAGTGGCTTGTTTGATTATGTTTCTGGCCTATGGTATTTCCAAGGGATTGCTGGAAGGAGACTGGAGAATGGTAATATCATTGAATATTAAGAAATAATAGAGGCTCCAATGATTGCTTGAGATTTGCTAGTCCAAGTATCAATGTTGCTGAGTGCAGCCACAGACTTCTTCACAACCTGATTGGTTGTAATAGACATTGTGAAAAGTTTGTGATGAAGTTTGAAAGTGCAATCTCAAGACTAAACTGAATGTAATCAATGTGTAATATTGCTATGGTAACACACATCTTTATCTCAATCAGCTACTCGGACTTTAGATACAACACTGAGTCATGTCATCTGCAGAAATTCTTTGATGACACAGCAACAGTTGGGTGTATAAAGGAACGACAGGAGGATGAATACAGGGCCGTGGTGAAGGACTTTATCAAATGGTACAAGCTGAATCATCTGCAGCTCAACATTAGTAAGACAAGGGAGATGGTGATGGACTTTAGGAGGACTAAACTGCCCTGCTCCCTGTTACTGTTGATGGTGAGGACATGGATGTGGTAAGGACCTACAAGTACCTGGGGACTACACCAGTCTTGAGTGGAGCTCCATAACAGAGGCTGTGTACAAGAAGGGCCAGAGTCACCTCTACTTCCTGAGAAGACTGAGCTCATTTGGAGTATGCACACCTTCTACCTGGCTGCAGCCACCAGTACAATCTTCTATGTGGTGGTGCGCTGGGGAAAGGGCATCAACGCAGGTGATGCCAACAGGCTCAATAAACTGATTAGAAAGGCTGGCTCTGCCATAGGAGTCAAAATAGACACACCAGAGGCTGAGGTAGAACAAAGTACCCCACAGAAGATCCTGGGCGTTTTGGACAATGTTTCTCACTCTCCGCAGGCCACCCTGGCTGAAATGAGGAACACTTTTAGTAACTTTAGTAAAATTCAGCTGCGCTGCTCCAAAGAGTGCTATCTGAGGTCACTCTTACCCTCGGCATTCGGCTCTATAATTAGTCAACCTATAGCTGGGGAAGTGATGACCCCTCCTGTTAGACTATTTGAGGTAACCTTCTTTTTATTCTTTCTTCCTTCTCTTCTATATCTGTGCACTGTGACACTGTAGTTTTTCTCTGGGGTCAATAAAATGTCTATCTATCTATATGCTGCGTTGAAATTCTTAGTTGTGAATTCAATTCTTTTCAGGGTTTCACACAATTCTTTTAAAGAAGCCTTCCAATCATCAATAAGTATAGGCCTGTTAACTTTCCTCTTACAGCTATTTGGCTTCTGCATGCTCACTGACTCACTCTGGCAGGCACTACAGTATTTGAATAACAATGCCCGAGATGTTAAAAATGATCATGGTTTGCTAAGGTGTTTATAGCTGTTGAAACTAGAAGTTTATAAGGAAGTAAAAATGTTCTCAAGGCTTTCACCCACTCTGAAACTATACACTCGCAAAACATGAGACTGGAAATGAATTCCATTGAATTAGATTCATCGGGGTGGCAACCTTCATCTGAAAGTTTGTTACCATGATTACCTTTTTCCTTGATGCCTCACAATCTTTAAATTTGCAGGAATCCTGTTAATTACAAAGTTTTGATGCACTTCCACACTACAGCATTCCATCTCAAGAGGTTCCGCACTTGCAATTGCTGACTCCTGTAGCTTGATCCCACCACTGATTATACGTTTCTTTCCTTGCTTCCCACCAGCCCCCCCCCCCACCCCGCCGCAACATCACACATCCCACTTTAAAGGTGATCGTTCTTTCCACAGCAGTTTGGCTCCCATTTTCAATATCCCTCCCTCTAACTCTGTCATTTTCCCATGCAAATATATGGGGTTCAAGTCCTGTTCATCTCCTCCCGAACTGGTGTCCGAGCTATAAACTAACTCTGCTAACTGCTTGCATTATACATGCTGCTGACAGTCTTCTTACTACCACACTGGCAAAATGCATCATCAAGGTCCTTTTAAATCAATTTACTTATTGGAAAACCAACTAGATTGGTGCAATGCTGCTTTGCTGCTTTACAATTTTATTTATTATTGAAATTCACTGGGAGTAATATTGAACAGGATGGCATTCCATCCAGTCCAAACAAGTTTCAAGTCCCAGATTTCCTGCATTTTCCTTATTTTGTTGAATGAGACAATTCAGCCCATTGAGATTATGCCAACTCGCAGAGCATCACATCAATCCCATTCCCAACTTAATTTCCTGTGCTTTATTCTATCCTATTGCCATTAATGCTTCCTGATTTTCCAACTAGTTTTCTACGCTAGGGATAATCTCCTCTACAACCTACACACCTTTGGGATATTGGAGGAAGCCAAAGCTCCCAGAGGAAGCATAGAGAACTGAAGCCAGAATCAAACCCATATAAGACTACAGCTCTATCTGCAGACCATTGTACAGTGAAGCTTGAGACAGAATTGGAAACTTGACAACTGTGGCAAGGTTTGCACGCCATTACTTCCAGTAAGGCAAAATCTAAGAGCATAAATGGTAGGGATGTTTCACTTCCCGATGAGCTCAATTCCTTATATGTATGCTTTGAAAGGGAGACTAGTACCACACCTGTGCGAATCTCAACATCTGGTGATGTGTTGAACTGTTTTTCAAAAGCCAAAGACCTTTTAAAAGTGTGAATCCTTGTAAGGCGCCAGGCCCTGATGGTATACCTGTCCCGCTAGCTGGAGTGTTCATCGCCATCTTCAACCTTAGACTACAGTGGTCTGAGGTTTTCATCTTCTTCAAATGGACAGCAATCATTCTGGTGCCCAAGAAGAGCAGGCTGAGCTACCTCAATGACTATCACTCCACAGCTCTCACATCTACCATGATGAAGTGCTTCAAGAGGTCGGATGTGGCTAGAATTAACTCCCGCCTGAGCAAGGACCTGTAACCAATGCAATTCACCTACCATCACAAGTCCATAGCAGGCACTATCTCACTGGCTCTCCTCTCTACTTTGAAGCACCTAGGTGATCGCAATACATACATCACATGTAATGTTGAATCAGATTTGCTGGTCCGGCAGGTGAGACAGGAACTGCACTGATTTCAAATAGGTTTATTAATCAGTTATTTACAAACAGTAAATATTCAACCAAACATTCATGTTTCCCGAGTTACAGACGCAACAAGGCGGAATACTCAACACACGTACAGCATTCAACAAGCATACTTAGTGCACACAGAGCATACCCCTCCAATGCTCATGTGCATTATTGCCAAAAACAAAGGAAGAAGAGAGCAAGCCCCTTCCATGGGCTATTTTATACACCCAGGATATTTAAAACAGCTATCCAACGAGAAAATCAATTGCAGTTTCTAAAGTAACCAATCACAATGGAAGTGACTTTTGACAATCAGAATAAGGTGCATCTCCCATAGGACATCAGGCTACCGTTTATTGATTACAACTTGGCATTGAATACCATCATTCCCTTCATACTAATAACCAAGCTTCAAACCTAGACATGTGTACCTCCCTATGCCACAGGATCTCCAGCTTCCTTTTTGGGAGACCACAATCATTGAGGATTGGTAATAACATCTCCTCCTCTCTGACTATCAGCACAGATGAACCTCAAAGCTGTGTCCTTAGCCCATTGCGTTACTCTTGCTACACTCACGACTGTGTGAATAAGAACATCTCAAAACACCATTTGTAAATTTGCAGATTACACAACTATTGTTGGTAGAATCTCAGATGACGATAGGGAGTGTACAGGAGTGAGGTAGATAGGCTGGTTGAGTGGTATCCCAACAACAACCTCGCACTCAGCATCGGAAGACCAAAGGACTGATTGTGGACTTCAGGAAGGACAAGTCAGGAGAACACACACCAGTCCTCATTGAGGGGGCCAGAGGTGGAAATGGTAATGATCTCCAAGTTCTTAGGCATCAACATCTCACAGGATCCATCCTGGGCCAACAAATCGATGCAATCGTGAAGGTGGTAAGCCAGCAACACTACTTCATTCGGAGCCTGAGGAGATTTTGCATGTCACCAAAGACACTTTCAAACTGCTATAGATGTGGAGAGCAATCTGACTGGTATGAAGGCCCCAATGCACAGGATCATCAGAGGCTGCAGTATGGAGACTAGAGGATTCCTCCAGTTCCATCACAGGCACAACACTCCCCATCACTGAGGTCATCTTCAAGAAGTGCTGCCTCAAGAAGGCGGCATCCGTCTCTAAGAACCTTCATCATCTGGGACAGGACCATTTCTTATTACTACCATCAGGGAGCCTGTAGGCTAACGGTCCACGATGCAGGAACAGCTTCTTCTGAACTGTTTAACAGCCCATGAACATGATCTCGTTATTCATTATTTTGCACAATTTATTTATTTTTGCAATTTATAGATTTTTATGCCTTTGCACTGTCCTGCAGCCACAAAACAGATTTCATGTCACATAATAGATCTGCTTCTGATTCCAGTTTTACTGCTTCAAGTAAAATGGTTAGAAGCAAAGGCATCCACATTACTGTTCCTCCACGTATAATAATCTGTATGCCTATCTCGGACATTTCACAAAGGTTCACATCAATATTAAATGCTCTTCAATTTGCTCCGCTGCTTCTGATTGCTTTTCCCCTGGACTTACCGCACTCATTCAGATCTCTGGCATCAGCAGGCCTTCCCCTTTGGTCGCGTTTAACAACCACGGGAAATTTTGTGAGCCCCTAGCTGCAGATCATACAACCCAGAGACGGGGGCAGAGAGAGGAAACATTAATCCATTAATAAGCATTCCAGCCAATCCAAAGGTTAATGGAACGTTCGGGCCTGTGACCTGTGAGACTAAAAGGAAAAGGAAGATTATAATTCAAATATATTGAAACCAGGGTGGTCCAGGTTGGAAATGAATCCAGGAGCACATCACAAATTGTTGGTAAAGAGACTCAGATATCCCTTACTGTGATCAGAAGCAAAATGATGCTTCAAAAGATCAATTACATTACTATCGTTCGATAATCAACACTTAAACTTAATCTACTTGGTTAACTTCAGAAGAAAAATCAAGTTAGTTCTAAATATCATAATACCACATCCTGCACTATAAATAAACATAGTTCATAGTTTAAAGTTCAATAGTCTAACATTCCAAAATGACCTTGAGCAATGCAAAGTGTTGCAATCACTCTGCAATAGATGGTCCCAAGCCTGGCTGTGAAAGGAGGAGCATCCCCATCCCATAAAGACCCGGAGCTACAAAAACAGCAACAGCTCTAAAGACCTCATCCCCGGGTGAGGAAGGATCCTCACTTAGAAAGGATGTGCTGACATTGGAGAGGGTTCGAGGGAGGTTCGTACAAATTATTTCAGGACTGAAAGGCTCGTCATTTGAAGACTGTTTCATGGCTCTGAGCCTGTACTCACTGCATTTCAGAAGAATGAGAGGGGATCTCATTGAATGTTCGAAGTCCTGGATGGAATGGATGTGAAGAGGATGTTTCTTATGGTGGGGGAGTTTAAGACCAAAGGACACAGACTCAATAGAGGGGAGTCCTTTTAGAATGGGGATGAGGAGGAATTTGTTTAGTCAGAGAGTGGTGAATCTGTGGAATTCATTGCCACAGGTGGCTGTGGAAGCCAGGTCATTGGATCTATTCAAAGCAGAGATTGATAGATTCTTGATTAGCCAGAGCATGTAGGGACACGGGGAGAAGGCAGTATAGTGGGGCTAAGAGGGAAAATGGATCAGCCATGGTGAAGTGGCAGAGAAGACTTGATGGGCTAAATGGCCTAACTCTGCTCCTATATTTTATGGTTGTATCGCCTGAGGTATATGAAGTCATGTGGTGAAACTGGAAGCTACAGAGCTGATCAGCCTTCAATCCAGGACAGAGGACTGTGGAGAGCTGCTGTTGGCGGCCGAGGGGGGACGGGCTTAAGAAGGGGAAGAAGGAAGTGTTGCAATATAAACATTGTGAAAGATATAAACCTCTTGAAGCAGAGGAAGTCTTGACACTGTAATTGTTAGTTTATGGGAGATCTCAGTTCTGTTAACTGGAAATTTGGTATAGAAAAGCAATCAGACAAATGATACCTTGGTTTAGTACATCTTTACTTTTGTATACATCCATTGCCCCCACTCCCGCACTTCCTTATCCCTGTAACCTTTTCCACATTTGGTATGCAGTATTTTCCCCTCTGGTAGTGGCATTCATGGTTTCAGTTGCCTGAGCTCTGAACATCCAAGTTGTCTCGCTAATCCATCCTCCTATTGCTCTTTTACTTTGACAAAGATCAGGTTGCTTATCCTAATACCTGTTTGTGTGGCTTGATGGCAAATATTGTTTGCTAACACTTCATTGAAGCACTTAATACACTCAGTGGCCACTTTATTAGGTATCTACTGTGCCCAATAAAGTGTATGTTTGTGTTCTTCCCCTGATGTAGCCTATCCACATCAAGGTTTAACGTACTGTGAACTCAGAGATGCTCTTCTGCACACCACTGGTGTGACGCATGGTAATTTGAGTTGCTAGCATCTTCCTATCAGCTTGAACCAGTCTGGCCATTCCCCTGTGACCACCTGCTTACCACGGTATTTTCACCCAAAGATCTGCTGCTCACTGGATGTTTTTCATGTTTTGCACCGTCCTCTGTAATTTCTAAAGACTGTAGTGCATGAAAATCCCAGGAAATCAGCAGATTCTGAGCTACTCAAACCACCCTGTCTGGCACCAACAATTATGCTATGGTCAAAGTCACTAAGATCACATTTCTTCCCCATTCTGATGTCTGGTCTGAACAACAATGTTTACGCATTGAATTGCTGCCATATGATTATCTGATTAGATATTTGCATTAACAAGCAGGTGTCCAGGTGTACCTAATAAATGATCACTGAGTGTAGGTGCAACATAAATGAACTTTACTTTTGAAACATATGGTGAGATATACACAGTATTTTCATCACTATTGAACTAACATTATCTTATTCTTAAAGTATAGTTGTAAAGAGCTCCAATAACTATCTGGCTTCCATTGGTAATGCCTCAAGAAAAATTAGAAAGTATATTGATGTAGAAATGCATGTTAACTTTCTCTGCCACAAACATTCTGGTGACTGATAAAGTTTGCAGGGATTCACAAAGTTCCAACTCTTCCCTTCTCTGGAAACAATAAGCAGCAAAATCTCCCTCTCCAAATAGCTGTATTGACTTTGACGGGTCACAGTAGGATAGAAAGTGAAATGTTTAGTGGACTTCAGAGCAGAAATGTCTGACTTTGGAACTCCCGCTTCTTCTACATTGTGTCATGTCAAGGGAAAATTCTGAAGAGGTTCACATAAACACACACTTAGAAGAACAGTGAATCTTTTTTTTTAACTGCTGATGTTGAATATCTTAAATGAAAACAGAAAATGTTAGAAATACTCAGCAGGCCAGGCAGCATCTGTGAGATTAGAAAAGGGATTAATGTTTCAGATCGAAGATTCTTCATCAGAATCCTTCTTCAACCTGAAATGTTAACTCTGCTTCTCTTTCCACAGATGTCTCATATTGAGTGTTTCCAGCATTTCCTGTTTTTATTTCTTGAAGAATCTTTGATGGTATATAGGTCTCAATATTTCTTGAAGACTTGTGGTGTAACTGAATATAAATATGACATCACCTACACACTGAACCTATGAGGCGTAAGGAAGAAATATGCTTTTTAAGTAAAATTGTTGTGAAGGTGCTGCATCTTAATGGATTTCCACTGACCTCTATGTCGGACATCATAAAAGGAAAATGCACAGCACTCATGCAAGTAATTAAATAATTTTCAAAATTTACAAGCATGAACAAGATTTAAGTGTGCAAGATGCATTGCAACATTCACAACCATTTGCCTTGTGACCCATTAACTGTATAAAAGGAAATATGATCACACAGTAATTAAATGTATTGCATACAATCTTGGGTAAATTTGCTGGCAGTCTGATACTCACGTATCCTAATTCCTATTAGATGAGAGTTTATCCAAGAACTTTAGATATAACTGATACTGTAGAAAAGGAGCATTTCATTTAGTCTGTGACTCTGAACTACTAACATGAGAAGTTCTCTATTGATCTCGAATCGTTCATTCAGTGCTGGCTTTATCCATTTTATTCTTCCCTTTCATTCACTTATACACTCTTACGTGCAGATGTGCATGATTCAGACAGTCTACAGAGGAGAGATTGACACCCTGACACAGTGGTGCCATGATAACAACCTCTCCCTCAATGTCCAAAAAACATTACAGCTGATCGTGAAGTACAGGAGGAACGGAGACAGGCTCAACCCGATCAACATCAATGGGGCTGCAGTTGAGAGGGTGAGTAGTTTCAAGTTCCTCGGTATACACATCACCTAAGATCTCACCTGGACTGTTACACACCGACTGTGCGGCAAAAAAGCACAACAGCATCTCATCCACCTCAGGTGACTGAAGAATTTCGGCATGGGCCCCCGAATCCTCAAGACCTTCTATAGAGGCACCACTGAGAGCATCCTGACTGGCTGTGTCACCGCCTGGTACGGGAACTGCACCAACCTTGATAGCTGGACACGGTAGAGAGTGGTATGGATACTCCAGCTCATCTGTGAATGTGAACTTCCCTCCATTGAGGACATTCACAGCAGCAGGTGCGTAAAGAAGGGCTGGAAGATCATCGGGGACACCAGTCACCCCCACCATAAACTGTTTCAGCTGCTGCCATCTGGCAAACTGTACCGCAGCATTAAAACCAGGACCTACAAGCTGCAGGACAGCTTCTTTCTACAAGTCATTAGACTTTTAAATTCATATGTCTGTACATTGTGACAGAGTCATAATGCAAAGATTTTTACTCCCTCATGTTCTGGGACAGGTGGAAAATTTAAATAAATTCAATTTCAGATAGCAAATATTTTTGCCACGCAGATTTTAATTTCAAGGGATACCATAGCCATTTTAAACCATATTCTTCAAGTTAATTCTTTATTTTCTCAGCTGAGCTGTGTGTCGTCTTTCTGACTTGCATTTATCATGAATTAGCTTGATACAGCCACAAGATCCATTAACGCAACACTTCTCAGAAGGAGGATGGAAGAATTTGCCGCTGAATTTGGAGAATCTCTCAAACTGAAAGCACATCCCCGTAACCCAGTCATATGGTGTAAGCTACGAAGAGCCACTAGCCTCAGTAGTCACCGCAGTATGACTACTTAATAAGATGGAAGATCAACTTTGACCTTCCCAAGGATTCCCAACCTTTTTTATGCCTTAATGAATCTAACCCCGGGGTGCCCGAGAGGGGGGGAGGATGAGCACCCCAGTCGGACGGACACAACGGCAACAGACCCAGGCAATGAACAAATGACTATGAGCAAGCAGTGTGCATGTGGCAAAATCTACAAGAACGATCGCGGGTTGAGTATCCACCAAGCGAGGATGAAGTGTCTGGTGGGAGCAGGAGCAGCACAACGTGTAGGCGTCCAACCCGGTGAGACAAAGGAGGTGCCAGGCCCGGAGTCATCCCATAATGCCCGGAACCTCCAAGTGTTGCAAACTGATCCCTCCAACATCGAGTCTAACAGGAGGCGGATTAAATGGCCTGCAGCTAATATGACCTCACTGTGGAAGCAGTTTGATGAAGATGTCAACCAAATTCTGGAGGCAATGGTGAAGAGAGAGGGCGATAGGAAGCTCCCAGTGGAAGTTGGTTGTAGGGGATTCGCAGCCCATTCCTTAACCAGAGCCTTCAGCAATTTGGGCATCGAGGGAGAGAGGAAGACGAGAGCCATCCACAGTACCACCGATGCGGCAGAGAGGGCCTCAAGATGGCTGTGGCTCAAGACAGGGGCTCAAGCCATGGAGTCATATGTAGCGAGCCATCTGGACACAAGCTGGGGTCTGATCAGCCCCGGCTGGGTCACCTGGAGGAGGGTGTATGATGTTGAAAGACCCGAAACACCCGATGATTCCAGGAACATCACTGATGATGTGTCCAGAAGCATCAGTAGATGTATGCACACAGAGTCAGGCAACAGTGCACCATCATCATCCTTTTCATTTCCTATTTCCAATGGAGAGAAGACTTGAAAGCCAGAGATAGCACAAAACATACATTAAGATTTACACACAGAGTAAAGAGCATTCTAGGTAAAATAAGCATACTATTTCACTGTCAAGTACTGTTGAGGAGATAAAATCTGGACAACTTGGTTCTCTGGAGTGCTGTGGTGCTTCTAATGGGTCGAAACAGAGTAAGTTAGTTCGAAAGAGATGCTCTTCCTGAAATATGGGTTGACATATGTCCAGTTGTCTGACCCGCAGTGAACTTTAAACCTGCTTCTGCCACAGACTGGATTACTGTGCTAGGTGAATGACTACTCAGCTTTCTGTTTTGTTGTCTCCCTCCAGTTGCTTCTGTCTGTCTTCTTCACATGTGACCCAGAGTAGGGCAAAGTCGAGTGTGATACCTCAAAGATGAGGAAAACATTAGGATACATGAGTCAGACGATGCTGATTGATAATGGATTCAATCTGATAAAGTGGTCATAAACAGGTCTTTTGCGAGCATCAGTGGAATAGAGTTTTATATTAGAAGTTAAACTAACTTAGCTGAATCTGAAACCATCTAAATAAGCAACGTAAGAGGGCATGAGGTGCATTCACTTTGGTAGAATGGGAGACTACATTGAACTACAGGATAGTGACTGCATTGCCTAATGTTTGAAGAACTAATGCATAGTTTACTATATGGATGTTTCATATTAAATCAATAAAAACAAAATGCAATGAGTGGCCCAGTTGTAGCTAGTAAAAGAAATCAAAGGTAGCATGACATCAAAGGAAAGGGTTTTAAGAATGACCAATAAAAAGCAGAAAGCCTGAAGATGGGGAAGGTTTTCATCATTCTGCAAAAGAAGAACAATATATTGATAAAGAAAAGGGAAATAGAATGCAAGAGTAACATAGAAAAAAAACACACACACACATAAAAAGAGATTGTAAAAGCTTCTACAGATATGCTAAAGAAAAAGTTGAATAAAGTTCATGTGCATCCTCTATGGACTGAGACAAAAGAAATTTCAATGGGGAATCAGGGTACGGCAGAGAAATCACACAAGTGGAAAAAGACCCACAGAAGATCTCTGGGAATTAGTGGGAGGCTACAGTTCTAGGTGAATGGTCATAAGACCAAAAGACAATAAGATATAGGAGCAGAATGTGGTTAAGAAGACATATGGTGCTTTGGCCTTCATCAACGGTGGGATTGTATTTAGGAGTCGAGAAGTAATGTTGCAGCTATATCGGACCCTGGTCAGACCCACTTGGAGTACTGTGCTCAGTTCTGGTCGCCTCACTACAGGAAGGATGTGGAATCCATAGAAAGGGTGCAGAGGAGATTTACAAGGCTGTTGCCTGGATTGGGGAGCATGCCTTATGAGAACAGGTTGAGTGAACTCGGCCTTTTCTCCTTGGAGCGACGGAGGATGAGAGGTGACCTGATAGAGGTGTATAAGATGATGAGAGGCATTGATCATGTGGCTAGTCAGAGGCTTTTTCCCAGGGCTGAAACGGCTAGTATGAGGGGGCACAGTTTTAAGGTGCTTGGAAGTAGGTGCAGAGGAGATGTCAGGGGTAAGTATTTTACTCAGAGTGGTGAGTGTGTGGAATGGGCTGCCAGCGACGGTGGTGGAGGCGGATACAATAGGGTCTTTTAAAAGACTTCTGGACAGGTACATGGAAAAATAGAGGGCTATGGGTGACCCTAGGTAATTTCTAAGGTAAGGACATGTTTGGCACTTGTGGGCCGAAGTGCCGGTATTGTGCTGTAGGTTTTCTATGTTTCTAATTAGATTATTTGGCCCATCCAGTCTGCTCTGCCATTTGATCATGGCTGATTCGTTTTTCCTCTCAGCCCCAGTCTCCTGCCTTTTCCCCCCCATATCTCTTCATGCCCTGACCAATCAAGAATCTATCAACCTCTGCCTTAAATATACATAAAGAATGAGCAGCTCAATGAATTAGAACTATTAAACAAAATTACTGTAGGAGAAAGTAGTAGGAGTGAAAGGCAATAAAATCCAAGGATAGATGACCTGCACCTTTGGCTTTTGAAGTAAGTGGCCATGAAAATGCTGTGTGCACTGGTCTGAAGTTCCAAAATGTCACATATGTTCTGGAATGACACGTAGGTGTAAACAGAGAGCTATACAGCACAGTATCAGGCCCTTCAGCCCATCATCTGTGGCAACCATCAACCACTCATTTACACTAATCTTGCATTAATCACTTTCTTTTCTGCTGTCCTCCCCACATTCATCTCCTACCAGATTCTACCACCTACCTACTCATTAGAGGCAGCCTACATTGGCCAATTAACCATCTAATCCACACATCTTTATGACTTGGGAGAAAACTGGAGCACCTGGAGGAAACCAATTAAGGGAGGACACGTGAACTTCGCTTAGCTCCCAAGGTGAGGGTTGAATCTGAGAATTTGGTGTTCTGACATTGCAGTTTCATAGATTAAAATGTAGCAAATCTAATCCTATGATGTAATGTGGGAAGTAGAGTTATAAAACAGAGAACCAGAAACAAGTTAGTCTGATATCAGTAATAGGGGAAATGGTGGGAACTACTTGTAAGGACTTGTAACAGCATACTTAAAAAATAATAAAAAGGTTTTACAAATGAAAAGGAAATAATGTTTAAAAATCTGTTAGAGCTTTCTGAGTCTATAACTATTTAGAGTAGATAAGATGAATTAGTTAAGACATTCAGAAAGTCTTTGATTAAGTGTCAGATGAGAGGTTTTTGAAAATGAGAGCACATGTGTTTGGGGGTGTTATACTTGCATAGATTATGAATTGGCTTGGTAATCGGTAATTAGTTTATTATTGTCACATATACCGAAATCCAGAGAAAAGCTGTTGCTCTTATCCTGACAGACCACTCCATTGATCGAGAAGGAAAACAAAGCAGAATTGCAAAGTACAATGTCAAGTTCCAAAGAAAGTGCAGTACAGGCAAACAAGTTACTGACGGGAAACAAAGGATTGGCAACTGTGAGATGCCAGAGATCAGTGGAAGAGTCCCAGCTATTTCCAGTCTATATCAATGAAGGGATCCAAGCATTCTAATGATGCACAGCTCAGTGATAGTGTAGGCTTCTGTGAAGGTTGTACAGAGGTTTCAGGTTACGTGAGTGAACAAGGACATGGCAGGTGGAAGATTGAGGAAACACACATAGATTTAAAAAAAAACAAAAAGTGCAAAGTAGTTTTGAATGGGGTTGTGTCCTGAGTGACCTGGCATTCCTTGTACCGGAGTTACTGAAAGTTAAGAAACAGGTACAAGAAGCAATTAGAAAGCAAACTGAGGTTGTCATTTGTTGCGAGAAGACATCAGTACAAAGCTAGAGGCATCTGCGGTTGTAGATTGCTGGGGAAGCTTCATCAGAAACATCACCAAACTTCCAAAGCCCAGGCATTCGTCCCCTCATCTGTGCCCCTATTACCAATTAAGGTTTATTTGGTTTAAGCCCAATATGTGAAACATTTGTACCTGTTTAAAACTGCTACTTTAAGAATTCCTACAACACCAAAATATTATGTCGGTGAGTTAGTACCTGTTGCATAACTTTGAAAATATGGGAAGTCTGTATCATTACTATACTAAAGGCCCAAGATTCAGATTGCTAAAGAACATCCTGCATGTAAAACACACGAGGGCTCAGCAGCTCTCCCGTGTTACAAGTAACTGGCAAATGCCTAGGGTATTGTGGTTACATTTTAACACATGATTCCATGTATGTTAGAATTTCTAGATTAATGTATTCAATATCATACTTTAAGACTCCAACCTGGGGTCCTTGCAGAAGTGTGCTGGTCTATGGGATAAAAAGAGTTTGGGAACCCCTGCTTTAAAGATTGATTGATGAACTGTGATGTGAGGGGCAGCATGGTAGTGCAGTGGTTAGTGTAATGCTTTACAGCGCCAGTAATCAGAAGATCTTGGTTCAATTCCCACCACTGTCTGCAATGAGTATGTACGTTCCTGCTGTGACTGCATGGATTTCCTCCAGTTGCTCTGGTTTTCTCCCACATATCCAAAGGTGTATGGGTTAGTAAGTTCTGGGCACGCTATGTTGCCGCTGGAAGCATGGCGACACTTACAGGCTGCCCCGGCACATCCTCGGACCGTTTTGGTCATTGATGCAAACAGCACATTTCAACGTATGTCTTGATTTCTCGATGTACATGTGACAAATCAAACGGAATCGAAATCTAAATCTGTGGTTCAGCATAAATCACTGCTGCCATCAACTGGATGGTAAAGGTACTGCTCTTGCATGTTAAACAGCATGAGAGAGTAACTGCTCCATCCGTTCGTGATCTCTGCTGAATTCATTCAACTTTCCTACTTTCTGTATACACACTACCGAGACTCAGCTTTGAATACAAGACCAGCTCAATGAGGGTTAGTAACTTTTTATGTAAAATGGACTGTATGGACTGTATAATTTGGGGGCATCTTACGTTGTGAAATTTGAATCTGTGTTGTGTTCAGTGAGTTCAGAATTTTTATTGCCCGTGATATGACTACCCTCAATTTGAGAAATAAATGCCTTCCCTGGAAGGAAGGCGCAACATAGTGGAATTGTAGAGGCTCAGTATTCAACTGATCAGGGACTTGAGCACAAGATTCTACGCTAACATCCAGTGCAATACTGAGGGAGTCCTGCACTGTCAAAAGTACCAATTTTTGTATGCAATATTAAACCAAAGCTCATCTATTCTCTTATGAGGAAGCAACAGATCCTGCAGTCCTCTTTCAGAGAAGGGAAGGCTAATCTTTCGGATCTGCCCACTTCTATCTTCAACCAAAACAATTAAAACAGATGATCTAATTCCTATTACAATGCTGCTTGTGGAAGTGTGTTGTCCACAGATTAGTTGCTGTTTTTCCTACATACTAATACTAACTACACTTCCATCTAAGTCTTAAACTATAAAGCATTTCAGATCATCTAGAGAAGGACATGAAATTTGGGTTATAACTCCATTCTTTCCTAAAGTGGGTCTGAGCGCAACCAGGCAGAGTAAACCCCTCAAAGTTCTCTAGAGTTGAAATTAGATAATGCACATAGTAATTTTTCCAATCCCAGCCAGAGTGGAGATGACTAAGTTTATTCCATCAATCAAACCATATCAAACAATGGGAATGATTAGTTTCTGCACAATATACAATGTATTTATCCTGCACTCCCTGCATGTGCTGGAGAAATAATTAATTATGTAATTGTTAAACATTCTGCAGTCCACTGTTTAAATATTAATTGCTGACTTTGCTGCAAAACACATTCTTTGCTCTAAGTCCTGTCATAAATTTCATTCCACTTCAAACTTATTGGCTACTACACTGGTGCTAATAGACGCTACAGAAATTAATGGCTATCTTTGGAAAGTACACGTCTGTCCCATCATAATCTTGAGAACTTCAGGAAGGGCTGAAACCAGACTGCTGATAAAAAAGACCACTGACAGAGTGATGGGAATGTAACTGAAAATGATCGAAAGTTTTGGACTCGATGTACTGTATATTCCAAAATATCTTTTCAGAATCCAAAGGTCGTGCGCAAGGGTTACTAAGCTTTCGATCCAATTGAAGCAAAGAAAATTAATGCCTGCATCAACAAGTTTAAACTTTCATGAGATGTTTATACTATATTTGGGCATGTTTCCAATACTAATTTATTTCTCATTCACACCACAAATATAAATAGAAATAAATTCCTCCCCCCTCCCCACATGGTCTAAAATCTAGCCTTAAGTATAAGGGTAATAGTGGACTACAGAAAGAACCTTCTACAAAATGGATTGTAAAATTCCAGTGTTCACCCATGTCAGACATTTTTAGCAACAGTCTAAACTATTAAATATGTTTACTTATGAAATGTTTTATTTACAGAGGCAAATATTATGGACCTGAGATTGAACAGTAGAATACAATATTTCAACTCTGGAGTTTGTCAAGTAAGACAGCCATAAAATTCCTCCGATTGAACTTGAGAGAATTCTCGGCTGAAAGAATGATTTTGTTTTGCCTGTCATGTAAGCAAGTTTTAATCAGCTTAAATAGCCACATGCTCCACAACAAACAAACATTACTTCTATCAAATAAAGTGTCCAGACATTCAAATTTCTGCATTTATTTTAAAATAAATCACTTGAAAATTGGAAGTGCCAGGAATCGAGCTCCTTGGCAAAGACTGGGAGCAAAGCCACACAAAATTAACAATGTCAAGTCTTTCAAAAAGTCACATTAATTTCTATCACGTTTACTAACTTTTGCCTTCTACCTAAACCTAACTAAATTCTATAAATTTCAACGTAGAGGGCTTAATTTCTTCAATATTGTAAACAACTCTCAACTTTCTATATTCAGGGGAATGCAGGCCAGGTTTAAGCAATCTGTTTTCATAATATGACCCTTTTAATTTCACTTTTATTCTGAGAAATCTGTGCGTGTTCCCAATTCTAAGGAGTGTACAGCTGTGATCTTACAAACACACAAATTAGGAGCAGGAATATGTTGCCTGGCCCTCAGCCCTGTCTCATTTAATAAGGTCACGTCCTATTTGACTGTGGCCTACTCTTTGCAATCCTGATCACTCAGTAACATTTCACACTTTATCAATGATCCATCTACCTCGACCTTAAAAACGTTCCCTCTGGGGATGATAGTTAAAAAGACTTCATGAATCGTTGAGAGATATATATTTTCAACCGTATTTTCAAAAGTGATCCTAAGTTCTTGATTCTCCCATGAGAGGATACGTCATTTCTACATCTACCCTGTCAAAAGTAGTCAGAATCTTTAAGTTTTCAATTGTTCTGTTTCACTCCTCTAGACAAGTGTACCATTCCAAACGTTCCTTATTAAAAAAATCACTCATCCATCTGTTATCCATTATAATTATCAGGATATTATCCATTCCAGGATTGTATGTCTTGTCATTTGAAGAGTGTTTGATGGCTCTGGCGCTGTTTGCCAGAATGCGGAAGAATGAGGGGTGACCTCATTGAATCCTATCGAATGGTATTGATAGAGTGGACGTAGAAAGGATGTTTCCTATGGTGGGAGAGTCTAAGACCAGAGGACTCAGCCTCAGAAAAGAGATGAGAGGGAATTTCTTTAACCAGGGAGTGGTGAATGTGGGGAATTCTTTGCCACAGGCAGCCGTGGAGACCATATCTTTATGTAGATTTAAGGCAGAGGTTGATAGATTCTTGATTGTTCAGGGCATGAAGGAATAGGGGGAGAAAGCAGGAGATTGGGGCTGAGAGGAAAATTGGATCAGCCATGATGAAATGGTGGGGCAGACTCAATGGCCTAATTCTGCTGTTATATTTGTGGTCTTATTAAACCTTTCCTGAACTGGCTCCAATGTATTTGTTCCATGAGTAAGAAGAGTAGCACTGCATATAATACCCCAGACATAGTCTCAATAATGCTCGTTCTATAAATGAAAATAACCTCATTCCTTGTGTATACAATTCCACCAGCAAGAAATTATAACATTCGGTTGACTTTCCTCATTAGTTGCTGCAAAGGTCTTTAGTAAATCATGCACTACAACACACAAGTGACTCAGCACCTACGAGCTCTGCAATCACTCACTGTTTGCAAAATATGCTTCTGTTTCATTTTACCTGTCAAAAGGGATGAACTCACACTTTCATACATCGTACGTCATTTGCCAGACCTTTGATGTAACCTAGTGATCGCTCTTCTTTGTCTCCTAATTGCTTCTTCATTACTTACTTTCACTCCCATTTCGGTGCTATCTGCAAATTTAGTTCATTGAAGCCACTGATATCGGCAGTGGTGCATCGTCCCAGTTCCAGCTGCACACCAGTCAGGGCCCTGATGAAGGGTCTTGTCCCAAAACATCGATTGTTTATTTCCCTCCACAGATCCTGGCTGACCTGCTCAGTTCCTCCAGCATTTTGTGTATGTTGCTCAGAAACCCACTTATTATGCCTGCTTAGGTTCCAGAGGTACTGGAAGTCCAAAGCAATGTATACAAAATGCTGGAGAAACTCAGCAGGTCAGGCTGCGTCTAAGGAAATGAATAAACAGTCAATGTTTCAGGCTGAGACCCTTTCTTGGGACTGGAAAGGGAGTGGGAAGACTCTAGAAGAAAAAGGTGAAGGGAGGAGAAGGAGGATAGCTAGAAGGTAATAGGTGAGGCCAGGAAGGTGGAAAAGGTCAAGGGCTGGATAGGAAGGAACCTGATAGGAGAGCAGAGTGAACCATAGGAGAAAGGGAAGGAGGAAAGGACCCGGGGGAGGTGATAGGCAGATGAGAAGAGGACTGGGGAATAGAAGAAGTTGGGGAGGGGAATTTAAAATTTTTTTGACCTGGAAGGTGAAATTGATATTCATGTCATCAGGTTGGAGGTTACCTAGATGGAATATAAGGAGTTGCTTCTCTGCCCAGTCGATGCCCTCATCTTGGCACAAGAGGATGCTATGGACTGACATGTCAGAATGGGAACAGAAATCAGAATCAAAATGTTTGGCCACCGGGAAATTCCACTTTCGGTGGATGGAGCGGAGGTGCTCGACGAAGTGGTCCTACAATCTACGATGTGTATAACTTCTGATTTCTGTTGGCCAGCTAATCTTCCAAAATTTTCCTTCTTATACCATGAACTTTTACTTTCCATAATAATCCTTAATACAGCATCTCATCAAATGCCTTTTGGAAATCTAAATATATTCAGATTCAAATTCATTCATTTATCACATGTACAACGAAACATACAGTGAAAGGTATCATAAACGCAAGAGAATTTGCAGATGCTGGAAATCCAGAGTAACATACAAAATGCTGGAGGAACTCAGCAGGTCAGGCAGCATCTATGGAAAGGGTCTCAGCCTGAAATGTTGACTGTTTATTCCTCTCCACAGAGGCTGCCTGCTGAGTTCCTCCAGCATTTTTTATGTGAAGTGTGTCATTTGTGTTAACAACCAACACAACCTAAGCGTACGCAGGCATACTTCTATCCATTCGATTTATTAAAAGGACAATTTATTAATTCAAAGAACTTCAATGAATCAGTCAAACATGATTTCTCTTCCACAAAATCATATTGACTTTCCCTGACTACCTGGAATTTTTCTGAGTGGGCTGCTGTAAAATTTCTTAAAATACATCTTGGCATTTTCCTTTTGAGAAATGTTATGATAACTGGCCTGTGGTTTCCGGCTTTCTGTCTCCTTCTTTTCTAATAAAAAAATGCTTATATTCACTATTTTCCCCTCTGATGGAATCTTCCCCGAACTTTGATAGATTTAAACAACCTTGCGAACCATTTTGTTTAAGACTCTGAGATGACGGCCGTCAAGGCCTGAAAGACTTGTCAACCCACAGCTGCAACAATTTCCCCAGTTCCACTTTCCCAGTGTTAGTATTTTTCCAAGTTCCTCCCTCTTTTCTAAATGCCAACGTGCAGTTATTTCTGAGGTGCTACACGGATCCTCCATAGAAAAAGACTGATGCAAAATAGCAGTTTAATTCATCTGCCTTTCTCTTATTTTCCTTTCTTCAGTATGGCAAATGGCCAAGAATCTGACAATTGGTGGATAACTTCTATTTATATCCAGCCATCTTGAGATAGAGGACCACACATTCCTTTTGTTTTTCAGATTGTGTTTCAGGCTGGTTCACTGTCTTTGGTATATTGATATCCAAATCTCTTTCTTTTTCAATTTGTAGTTTCCTACTCTTTAAGAAGAGCTTTAAAAAGTTCTTTCCGAACAGCTTTAAGAAGGTTCAGCGCAGATATGATTTGCAGCTGCCAGCCTGGTATCAGCAGGGTGATGCAATGTGGTGACCAATTCCTCCTCCCCTTCTCTCCCCCAGACTTCCATCAACGTTCCCTATCTGCGTAACAGATTCAACGAGCATTTGTAGCATTTGCAAGCATGTCTTCGCATAAGCTCTTTGAGAGAATGATTTCACCAGAACCTGAGTTTGTAGGAGAGTGCTGGATTATCAGTCACTGGTATAAACCCTGAGGAGCCATCCCAAATGATTGATGATAAACTTAAGCCAAATGTAAATTCATTCATAATCCCTTCTGTATAGATGTTAGCCCTTGTGGATTAACACAACCTGCTGATGTTACAGGTTCAGTTGGTCCCAACAGGTTATATCATGATCCACGTTCCCAATAGATCTCTTCAAGAGGCCTCTTCAGAGAATCTGAGCTTTAGGAGTTAAGGGAAACCCAGCAACCATTGACAGGAAAGTTGCTGCGTGAAAGGAAATAAGGAGCAGGATCCAGGTTGGTTGGAACCTAGAAAATAAAAGGTGATGCAGGTGCAGTTCAGAAAAGAGGAAGTAATTGTTCTGTCTGAAAATTGTTAAGGATGCAGGCTTCATAATGAGGAAATAACAGAAACTTCAAGCCCTGCCCTCCTAATTTAGAAGATTGAGGGGGGATCTTATTGAAACGTATAAAATTCTAAAGGGATTGGACAGGCTAGATGCAGGAAGATTGTTTCCAATGTTGGGGAAGTCCAGAACGAGGGGTCACAGTTTAAGTTTAAAGGGGAAGCTTTTTAGGACCGAGATGAGGAAAAACTTCTTCACACAGAGAGTGGTGAATCTGTGGAAATCTCTGCCACAGGAAACAGTTGAGGCCAGTTCATTGGCTATATTTAAGAGGAAGTTAGATATGGCCCTTGTGGCTAAAGGGATCAGGGGGTATGGAGAGAAAGCAGGTACAGGGTTCTGAGTTGGATGATCAGCCATGATCATACTGAATGGTGGTGCAGGCTCGAAGGGCCGAATGGCCTACTCCTGCACCTATTTTCTATGTTTCTATGTTTCTAATAGTTTTTATTCCAATTTATTGCTTCACAGCAACACAGCTGGCGAGTCATGAAGGCAACATTGCAAATTCAGAAGTTCTGCTCGCATTAAAATCAGTTCACTGAATATATTTGGTTGATGAGATCAAGCAGTTTTATATATGAATGGATTTAAATGAATTCCTGCTTTTTACACATCTGTGGCATAAGCAAACTTACTTATAGCGCGCCATGTGGACACGACCCTGTTTTCCACTAACTCACATAACATTGATCGCCAGGGAAACTGTCAACAAAGTTATGACAAGGCTCCATTTTACATTGCCCCCAGGTTCAACATTGTATCCTCTCTGAAAAATTCAGATGCAGATTCAGATTCGGCTTATTGTCATTTATAAACCACAAATACAATGCAGTTAAAAAATGAGACAATGTTCTCCGAAATGATATCACGAAAAAGCACAAAACAGACCACACAAGAAAAACCACATAACTTTTGGCAATCCCCAATCCAGAGTCCAGAGAGGCTGCTGCGTATCGATATCGCGCTACCGTCTTAGCACTTTCCCCCCATCAGACAAAACTAAAGCTATAAGACCTACACAAAACCACATAGTTACATATAGTTATAGTTAACATATAGTTTCAACAGTGCAGACAAAACCATAATTGATAAAAGACTGTCAAAGACCACATAATCATAACACATAGTTTCAACAGTGCAAAGCAATGCCATAATCTGATAAAGAGCAGTCCATGGCACGGTTTAAAAGAAAGTCTCAAAGTCCCGACAGCCCATCATCTCACGCAGACGGTAGAAGGAAGAAAAACTCTTCCTGCCATGAACCTCCAGCGCTGCAGCTTGCTGATACAGCACTTTGGGAGCCCCGACCACAGCCAACTCTGAGTCCGTACGAAAACTTCAAGCCTCCAACCAGCCCTCCAACACCGAGCACCGAGCACCAAGCACCATCTCTGCTGAGCGCTTCGACACAGCCCCGGCCGCCAAGCAACAGGCAAAGCCGAGGATTCGGGGCCTTCCTCTCCGGAGATTTTTCTGATCACACAGTAGCAGCGGCAGCGAAACAGGCGTTTCAAAAGTTTCACCAGATGTTCCTCCGTGCTTCACATGTCTGTCTCCATCAAATCAGGATTGTACACGGCATCCTACTTGACAGATTACAGATATTCATCCTGGAGTGGCCACTGCGCCATGAGTACCTTTGATTAGTGGATCCACCAAAAGCTGTTCTAGAATGTTGGCCCTTGCTCTCGTGAGGAACCAGAGCAGGGCCTCTAAGTCTGGTTTATCCATTCAGTTCAGGAACCCCTCAACTTTTTAGGCTGTAGGGATCTGCTCTTATTTCCTATGAGATGAAAATGCCGGACAATCTGTAACTGTGGCCTCATATCCTCCCCTAACGACCAGCATTACTCCTGGCCAGGTGGGAGTAACAGAGCTGGCCAGAGAGAGCAACAAACTGGTGGGGTGCTGCTACCAAATCTGTGGCTGAATAAAATGATGGGGAGTAACGTTGGGCCAAAATCTTTAATGCTCTTTGGACTGTGTTCAAGATAGTGCACACGTTTTATGCAAAGATGCGGAAATGTTATGTCGAGATGCTAGTGAATTGGTCCCGCATGGCTAAGGGATGCAATATGGTGAACTAACCCTCTGTAGTACATTATATCAGCACATTATTCAAAATGTTTACAAATGCACGCGAACAAAGAGGAAATAATTTATCTATTGCAAATGGAAGCCTTCAGTATGATTACACTAAAAACTGTGAAGATTCAGAACAAAAATAGAGCCACATCTGGCAGAGTAAAGTGAAAGATATTAAACTTACATCCTGGATAGAGTTGCCAACCGGATGAAAGCTGCAGCTTATCATCAAAATGGGATTGGAAATTGATATGGAGGGGCATGAAGGCGCAATAAATGTAAGCAGGCAAAGTCAAAATTTTTACAATCACAGCTACAAAAACATTAAAACAACTTAATATAGAGTAATAAATGGCAGCATAATAAAAAGTTAACACTGAGCCAATAAAAAAAAGATTTCTGGAAAGGTGACTGGAGAGTTTAGGGTCTTGGCGCTCACAGGAAGTCCTGGGATGCAAAAAACCAAGAGTTGGAAAATCTCGGAGTTCCTGGAGAGTGAAAGTACAGTGAAGGAATGCTTCAGAATTTGGATAGAACGACGATACACAGGGTGAAATGAGGCATTGATAACCTGAGAGCCAGAGAAGGTCGGTAATCACAAGGTGAAGCTATTGTGTGTTCGATGAAGAGCAGTACCATGCTGGATATTTCACTTAATGGAAAGTGGAAGAGAGAAAATGATCAGGGGCCATTGCAAGGCAGAGCCTGGAGGCAGTAAATCTATGAATGATGATTTTAGCAGTAGATGGGTGGAGGCAAAGACAGCGTATGTTGTAAAACACATATAAATCAATTTGACTTTGTCTAATGCAGCCTGTGGTAACACTATATAAAAATAACCACAACCCGTCTTTGAGGCATTTGATTGCTCACAAACAGAAGTACTTTTCTAATAATTCCATTTATAACTCAGTCATCAATAACCACAGATTTAAGGACATGTCTGGAATTTGATAATTTCAGTTTTCTCTAACAAGATATTTAATTGATATGAAATTCAGTAAATGGTTATTCTGGCTGTGTTCCAAGGAAATTGAGCTTTGATATAAAGGGCTGAATGAGGGAAACAGCCAATCAGCATTGGTACCATTGCATCCGGTCCCTTTAGCAAAGGGCAACCATTAAAGTTGCTGCCTAGAAGGAACTTTCAGTGAGCTCCCACGTAACAGAGTAATGCGCAAACTTAAAACACATGGGATTTGAGGTAACGTACTGTAATAAACGGAGAGTTTTGGGAAGTAAGAAACAAAGAGGAAGAAAAACAGATGCATTCATGAGTGGTGGGGGGTGACGAGCGGGTATTGCAAAGGTCAATGTTTGAACCCCAGAGACAACGTCATTGATGAGTTCAATAGAAAAATAAATGTAATATTGTCATTTTGCAGATGACTCATAGCTGGGAGCATACACCAGGAGGAGGAAGCGAAGAGATATCAGATTGATTTGGACAGGATGAGCAAGTGGGTAACTTCAAGACGTGGAATAATGAGAAAATACGCTTCAGTAGCAAATCAGGAAGGGTGAAGAGAAAAAGATTAGGAGAGGTGAAAATGGAGATGCAGGAAGCCTTGGTTGACCATATGCACAAGATGATTAAGCAGGTAGTTGAGAAGGTGGTTATTGTAATGTATGGATCTATTTCTTTAGAGCAATGGCCCCATCCCCCTTAACACTACGTATTGATCTGTTGTCAGTGCATGCACTGTTGTCTACGCATGCACATTCTTCTCTCCCTCGCTCTCGCTGCAATGCTGAATACACCCATTAAAGCCATCTCCTGCATGTGTGCTTTTATTTAATTGATACGTAGTTGTGCACAGACACACCAGTTATGTTGGTCTTTGTAGTGAGAGGAATTGTATTCAGGAGCAGAGATTTCTTATAGCAATTGTACAGGGCATTGGTGAGGCCACACCTTCAATATTCTGTACAAATTTCTTTTCTCAGCTGAGGAATGGTACTCATGTTATTGGGTAAATGCAGCAAAAATTCATTAGACTGATTACGCTGGACAACAAATTTTTTCAAAAGTGTTGCTTCCTCAGAATTTTTTTTGTTTATGATGGACTGCTTGAAGATGAACACAAATATAATTACAGACTACTTGTATCACGTAGGAATTTGAAGAAGCAACAAATTAACTTTTATTGAATATAATGTGTTTAATCGCATAATGGTGCTGATGCTTTGCAATAGTTCAACTAAGTTAAAAATATTTTGTTAATGATTTTCATTTGTACTCAGTGTCTGAGGCTTCTTGCTTAAGTGTCCAACAATAATTCGCCAGCATTGATGGATTCCAGTTGTCCTGGTATCTTTTCTCCATGACCGCAATGTCCTGGTGAAACCTTTCACTGTGCTCGTCACTAACATCACCAAGATTTGCAGGGAAGAAGTCTAAATGGGAATCCAGAAAATGAATCTTTAGTGACATGTTGCATTTCAAGGTTTTATATGCTTGAAGCATGCTTTCAACCAGCTACATGTACAAGTGTAGTTTGGTGCTCTGTAGATGCCGAGAAAAATTTCAGCAACTTCCTTAAATGCCTTCCATGTGATTTTCTCCGGTCCCACTAGAAATTCTTCAAACTGCCTGTCATTGATGACCTGTTTGATTTGTGGACCAACAAAAATGCTTTCCTTAATCTTGGTATCAGTTATTCTGGGAAGCATCTGTCTCAAATATCAAAATCCTTCATAGAAATTTTTGTGCCTGGTGATAGCAAATTCCATCCTTACAGTCCTGAACCCAGTAATTACTACTAAAACCTGTCTTGCTATGCAGCAGCCACACTGCCTAAGCATGCCTGGACAAGATAGGAAACTTTCCAGTTAACATTGTAGGAAACATTTTAATTGACTTGAATTATGAATTGAAATAATAAACATAAATTTATTTAAAAATAGTGCATGATAGGGAAATTTCATGGTGATTTTCATGATCGGTAGCCCAAAGTTCATAAGATTCACCTAAAGGTATCAAGGAAGCAAAATCTTTGTTGCCCAGTGTTATTAAACACAGTAGGACTGATGTACACAGAGAAATTATGACAATTGTGCTTTTACTCATTAGAATTTAGAAGAATGAGAGATTACCTCATTGGAACTTACAGATGGGACTGGATAAACTAGATGTGGAAAGTGTTTCTGAAAGGGGGGAGCTCCAGACCAAGGATCACAATCTAAGAATTGATCACAGATTCCCCAAAGTACTTCACAGTCAATGGACCATTTTCCAAGCCTGGCCATTGCTGTAATGTGGAAACCACAAGAATCTTAGGATATTGCAATTCAGTTTGAGCCTCATGATTCAACAAACAAGGAGGAAGCTAAAATAATGCTCAGGATATTATACAACGTGAACAGATGGATTATTTGTGTCCACCTAAGAGGATGGATTGATCTTACAACTTTTCATCTTCAAGGTGGTAACCAGCATTTTTTTTAAATGATCCAGCACCCTCTATTTCCCTCTAAACTCTGATGGAGTTATGCATCCTGATAGTGTAACGCCTTCACTTCTGAATCTTCCCAGTCTTTCCGTTAATGACTGCCAGACCTCAAAGCACTTTGGAATGTAAAGTACTTTTATATTGCACTCAAGGGATTAATAATAGTTTTCTTGTCATTTGCTTTTAACAAAATCTTCAGAGGCATAAACAAGCTGTTAGAGGGATAGTTGTTTTTTTTTTGAAATTTCGACTTTGAGTGTCACTGTAAACTAAATTTGATGCTTTTTTAACAATTTAACAGAGAAACTTCTTCACGACACTCTGATTGGAGGACAACTTTGTTCAACTTTGCCCAAAAGCCCATGTAACCCCCAGGTTTGCTGGGCTGCGTTGGTCCAGGGAAAAATAGTCTCCAGCCTGCCAAACTTGTGAAATCTCATGTGTGTGGTTGCTGCATGATGTTTTCCCGTTACAAATCAGTACCACAAAATAACAAACAGTATGCCATATGCAATTAAATTATTTAGCTTTATAATTCTTAATTTGACTTGAGGGTTATTAAAGAAAACAAAAAGAAAAAGGGGCCCATTTTAATGACATAGTCTAATATGTCCATTGGAGCTCATGGTTTTCCCGTCCGTTTGCTCTCTGTCGATTCCCCCCCCCCCACCCCCCGGGTGTTGTCGACTCCTGACCCCATTCCACATCCACTCCATCCGGTAGTCTATGACCTCTCTGTTCCAGCATCTTCTCTCTCCATCTTCTGCTGAACAAAAGCCCGTGAATCCCTTGCACAAGAAAGAAAAACCTCCCCTCATTGGATGTCACATATTCCAAAACCCCCGTTATCTCTAGTCATAACCCAAACACTGCTGCTACAGAGAAACCATTACATTAGCAGTGAAACCTTTCCTAGGGTGTTACACTCTTACCCCTCCCCACCAAATTTAGTCATGCCCTCATGGCTTTGAGATAATTTGCCAACCCTTTCTGCAAAACTCAAAGTCCAACCCAGGTGTAACAGGCATTGACATAGCTCCCCAAAGTGATAGGGGCCACACTCTGTTCCCCCAGTGCTACAGAGGCCAGCCTATCCAGTGGACTCCTGATTCTTTGAGACCTCTATACCCCCTCATCTACCTCTTCATGTTCAGACACTACTGGGGATATTTCTGGCCTACCTGGCGAGGCCTCCCCCAGCCTATCACTCATACCCACCTGCAACTCGAACCCCTCTGTCCCTTGTCTGAGCCCCTGCAACCCAGGCGGTCCACAGATAGCCTCCCTGATTTCACCTGACTCAGCGTGAGAAGGGTTGGGAGTCTCTTCCTCAATCGGGTGGAGTTAGCAAATGGCAGCATATACCACACCCGCATGTCCTCATCCTCTGAATCAGTATCCCACTCGGGCAGGGGTTGGTCTAATCTCTCCTGCTGTTGGCCCTGTAGTTGTCCTGCAGTCGCCACAGAGCCCTCTTACTAGGTGTAGGCTCCAGTCCGGGCTCTGGGTCAATCTGCATCTCTTGTCCCAGAGGCAGAAGGTGGTTCCGCTGGAGAATCTTGACAGGCCCATTCCCATCCTCTGGTTTCACCTGGAAAACTGGTACATTTGGCACCTGACTCTCCACCACAGAGGGCGTAGCTGCCCAACAGTCGGCCAGCTAATGCTTCCCAGGTAGCCCCAAATTCCTTATGAGGACTCAGTCTCCTGGCAGGAGGTGGGAGAAACTAACTTTGTGATCATACCTCCTCTTATTTCCCTGCTTTTGCTTGGCAGCCATGACCTCAGCTAATTCATAAGCCCTTTTCAGCTCCCTTCTCATATCAGACACAGACTTCAGATGAGTCTTAGATGGTAGGTCAGCCTCATCAGTCCCAAAACAAAGGTCAACGGGCAACCTCGCCTTGCGCCCAAGAATCAGATAATATGGCGAGTACCCGGTAGCTTATTTTGTGTACAGTTGTAGCAGTGGACCAGCTATCCAGTATGTTGATCCACTTGTTCTTCTTGCTGACGTCCAAGGTCCCGAGCACGTGTAGCAAGGTCTGATTAAAGCTCACAGGCTGGGGATCACCCTGTGGGTGACAAGTAGTCCTCGACTTCTTGACTCCAAGCATGCCCAGTAACTCATAATGAGCCTGCTCTTGAAATCCCGTCCCTGATCACTATGTATCTGCCTGGGAAGGCAGTAATAAATGAAATATTTTTCCCATAACACTTTGGCCATTGTGGCCTCTGATCCTTCATAGGGAGAGCTTGTGCATATCTGGTGTAGTGATCCATGACGACTGACATTCGCCATCTTACTGGCATCTGGCTCTATCGACAGGAAATCCATACACACCAGGTCCAGAGGCCCTGTGCTCTGCAGGTGGGACAAGGGAGCTGCCTGCGTAGGCAGCGTCTTCCTCCATATGCATCAAATGCACCACTTGCAATATTCTTCGACCTCTGGTTTCATTCGGGGCCAGTAAACAGGTCTCAGATCAATCCACAGGTCTCTTCAACTCCCAAATGTCCAGAATCATCATGAAGTGACTTCAATACAATCCTCTGATACTCCTCAGGCAGAACCAGCTGGGATCACTGAGGCTGGTCCAGAGGTGATGTGACCCAGTGTAGGATCTGGTTCCTCAACTCCAACCTGGGCCATTCTCCCGGTAATAGAGGCACCGCTGCGTGTTTCATCTTTTCTGCCTGAGCCATGTCTCCCTTTTCGACCGCTGACCAAACGGTACCAATGCCCGGGTCTTCTCACTGAGTGGCTGCCACTTCCCTAGAACTCGATTCCAATAACTTGCTTGTCTTCAGAGTAGTCAGGTTACAGTAAACTTTTGGAACAGTGTCATCAGAAGCTTTCAATTGACTTACCGCTCAATCTTCCCTTTGCTTTCTGTCTGTCTTCACTGTGACAACAAACTGATCCATGGCTTTCCCACTCCTCGTTCCTGTCCAGCCCTTCATGCGCTCATCAGGTCAAAGCTTCAGATCAACATTCCTACTTCCCGGCCAGTACTTCAGGTTGAAATCATAAGAGACAACGCCGCCAACTACCGATGGCCTGTGGCATCCAGTTTTGCCGAGGTCAGGATTGTTGTCCATCCTCACCTCAAACTCGGCACCGTAGAGGTAGTCAGCCAGCTTGTCCACCACAGCCCATTTCAATGGCAGAAACTCCAACTTGTGCGTGGGATAGTTTTTCTCAGAGGGCGACAGGCTCCGGCTGACAAATGCAACAGGTCTCAACCTGGTGCCCAGATCCTGATACAGGACACCCCCTAAGCCCTCCCTGCTGGCATCTGTAGGCAGTACATATGGCAATCGGGGGTCTGCAAAAGCCAGCACAGGCGCCTGGGTCAGCGTCTCCTTCAGCGACTGAAAAGCCTCTTTACATTTCGCATCCCACCTCAGTCCAAAGGGCTCCGATGGGCTAAGATGCTCTCCACCTTCCTGTCCTTTCGTCCTCCTCCCTTTCTTCCCCAATGGAAGGTAACCATACAGAAGCTGATTCAACAGGTGACTCACTTTCGCATAGCACCTCACAAACCTCTGATAATAACCACAGGACCTGAGGAATGAGCGCAGGGCACTCACAGTCTGGCCAGGTGGTCACTGCCTCTATCTTAGCCTGATCTGTAGCTACTCCATCCCCGAGACTACATGCCCATCATAGCTAACAGATGTCTTACAGAACTGGCACTTGTCCAGGGAAAGTTTTAACCCTTCAGCTTTCAGGCAGCCCAGCACCTTTGGTAGTCTTGCTTCATGTTCTTCCAAGGTGGACTTGAACACTATGAGATCATCCAGGTACACCAAAACCTCAAGCAAGTTCATATCTCCCACTGTTTTCTCCATGACCCACTGGAAGGTTGCAGGGGCTCCCGATATGCCCGGGGCATCCTTTCGTACTGGGAGAATCCTAGTGGATATATAAATGTCATCTTCTCTTTGTCTGCCTCACTCATGGGGATCTGGTAATATCTACTCCTCAGTCCAGCACACTGAACCACTTCACACCCCTCAGACAGGCCAGCACGTCTTCAGTCCCTGGGACCATATACTGGTCAGGGACAGTACACCTGTTCAGGGTCCTATAGCCCACACACATCTGTACCTTCCCATTCTTCTTCCAGGCCACTCCTACTGAGATTGCATAGGGGCTTCAGGACTCAGTGATGATCCCAGCTTCCTTTAATTTACACAAATGCTGCTGAACGTTTTCCACCTCCGCAGGGGTGAGACGCCACGACCTCTCTCTGATCGGGGTATCCTCGGTCACCTCGATAGTGTGGCGAATGCTTTTGGAACAACCCACATCAAACTCATCAGTGGAAAAGACACCTTCCAGCTCCGACATCTTGTCTACCACGTCCTCTTCCAACCCGCAGGTACCGGAGAGACCCAAAGTTGAATGACTCAGCAGTCAACTTTCCTCTTTTTTTCCACTAGTTCCTTCCTGGCCTGTCTCACAGGGACACTAGACATAACTGTCACCGGGAGAAGGTGCACTGGGGCATCCCCCACTTGAAGGTGACCTCCCTATTTGCAGTGTTCCTGACCATCACTGCCATCCTGTTTGCCTGTACAACTGACGACTTCTGCAGTTCGGGCTTCACCAGGACCCCAGCAGGGACTTCCGACTCCTCTTCATGGTCTTCCGGCGCACCCACCAAGAGGGCCTCACCCTCGGACATTCTGGGAAATTTGGGGTTTCCTATTACTCTTGCTACTTCCTCGGACCGTAACACAATTGGCTTGGACTGGGTGAACCACAAAGTCCCTCACCTAAACTCATTATCCAGCCCACTGCAGAAATTCACTTCCTCAAAAGCAGCTTGAAACATCCAGACCCCTCTTTGCCACAAGCAATTTAGTTTCCTCTCTAGCCGAGGGATGTAGGCAGAAAGTTTCTCCCCCTGCTCCTGCCGCATGTTCTGAAACTCCATCATGAGCTTGATAGGGCTTTCTGTCGTGCCAAATGTATTTTCCAAAGCCCCCATATAATCGACCGGAACTTCATGGTTCACACCACATCAGCAGACCGCACACGCAAACTTTCAACCAATCTCTGTCACTTTACGTCATCAGAGCTCCACCACTCATCTAACAACTGAGAGGTCCACTCCACCCAAGTCTTCCTCCTCTTCCCCTTTAGGGGTGGACATTATTCCAAAGAGTAGGCGGAACCTACCATAAAAAGGACCTTGGACCTGGACATTTTTCTATTTATTCGCCAGAGAGGTAAGGGTGGATACTAACTCAGAATTCTCACTCCTCCCTGAGTGGATGGGGACTAATTAGACATTCCAAATCAGACCACTCCTCCCCCTCACTCCTCAGAAATGATAGAACCCTGCCTTTGAAGTCTCCGCCCTCAGCTACGGGAAACTCAACTTGTGAATCGGCCCGCTCTGCTGCTGTTACGTCAGTGCCAGTCTGCAGTAAAATGAGGTCCACACCCGATATTTTATCAAACCTCCGTCCCGCAATCATAACTTTGCCAACAACTTTAACAGGTGAATTAACAATTCATCCGGAGTATGAATATCTACCGCACTCAACACGCACGCATTAGTTACCGGTAACCCCCATGGATGAATGCCACCAATGCATCCATACTGGTAGCATCCATACCTGCACAAGACCTAAACACACTGGTTCAATGCTCAGGGCAATCACACAGCATCCAACAAAATCAATCCTGGATGAGCCCCCAAAATTGTAACCCCTAGGTTTGGTAGGCTACGTTAGTCTAGGGAAAGACACTCTCTGGCCTGCCAAACTGTGAAATCTCATTTGTGTGGTTGCTGCGTGATGGTTTCCCCTGTTACAAATCAGTACCACAAAATAACACAGTAAACCGTATGCAATTAAATGATTTAGCTTTATAATTCTTAATTTGACCAGAGGGTTAGTAAAGAAAACAAAAAGAAAAAGGGCCCATTTTAATGAAACTGTCTAATGTGCCCATTGGAGCTCATGATTTTCCCATCTGTTTGTTCTCCATCGATTTTCCCAGGGCATTGTCGACTCCTGACCCCATTCCACGTCCACTCAGTCCTGCAGTCTACGACCCCTCTGTTCTGGCATCTTCTCTCTCCATCTTCTGCTAAATGAAAGCCCATGAATTCCTTGCTCTCGACACACAGAAAGAAAAACATTCCCCTCATTGGACAGTCTAAAGCCCCCGTTATCTCTAGTCATAACCCAAACACTGCTGCTATAGAGCAACCATTACATTAACAGTGAAACCTTTCCCCATTACACCCATTTACATTTCACAATTATGGGGCCTATGATCAGCCAGGATTTTAAGCCACCATCTAGTGACATTAGGATATTAAGACAAAAAGCCACATACACCCATTTCCCAAGCTATTAATGAAGCAAAGCAACTAAATGAGAAACTGGAAACATCAAAGTCCTGATATGTTTTGCTAACATGGAATATAAAATACATCCACTGCCAGGATTGGCCAAGACTTACAGAAGTATGGTAGGATGCTGAAAGTTATAAAGAAGGCAAGACAGTAACTATACTTCATTAGGAGTTTGAAGAGATTTGGTATGTCAACAAGTACACTCAAAAACTTCTGTAGATGTACCGTGGACAGCATTTCGACAGGCTGCATCACTGTCTAGTATGGAGGAGCTACTGCACAGGAGCGAAAGAAGCTGCAGAGGGTTGTACATTTAGTCGGCTCCACCTTGGGAACTGGCCTAAAAAGTACCCAAGGCATCTTCAAGGAGCAGCATCTCAGAAAGGCAGCATTCATTATTATGGACCTCCAGCACCCAGGGCATGCCCTTTTCTCTCTGTTATCATCAGGTAGGAGGTACAGAAGCCTGAAGGCACACACTCAATGATTCAGTAACAGCTTCTTCCCCTCTGCCATCCAATTCCTAAATGGACATTGAATCCGTGAACATTACCTCACTTTTTAAATATATATTATTTCTGTTTTTGCATGATTTTAATCTATACAATATACGTATACTATAATTAATTGATTGATTTAATTATCTTCTTCTTCTTCTAGATTATGTATTGCATTGAACTGCTGCTGCTAAGTTAACAAATTTCACGGCACATGCCGGTGATAATAAACCTGATTCTGATTCTGAAGTTTGGTTAGTGGTGTTCAGAGGAAGGAATGACTTGGTTTAATTAAAATCTATTGAGTTTGTGCAGCCTTGATTCTGCTTCTAACTGTCTGAGGAAGAGTGAGGGGTGAGATCACTGGAAGATGTTAAGTAATTCCCCAACACCATACTAAAGACTCATAATGGATAGAAATTTCTTTACTTCTTATGCTAGTATCATACCAAATGAAAGCAGAGGCAAGAAGAGAGGTTGAATTGGATGTTTTTGAACAGATATTCCCTGATCCCCTGAGAAAATTTTAATGACTTCTATACTAGAACATAGTGAACATTTTATATTAAGGAAGGAATCAAAGTAATTTAAACATGTGTTTTTTAAATGATAGCAGAGATAATAAGAGAACAGTTCAAATATTCTCCCAAAATTTAGGATTCCTAGGGATATGGAAAGAATTAGAAATTACAGATGTGATGGCCATGATTTTCTAAACCCTTCCCAAGTCATGAAATGCACCCCAGGATGGAAAATTGCTATTTCCTTATTTAAAAGAGAGTGATCAAATAAGAAATGCCAATTTAACTTTACCCCATGCAATGTCTGCCTAACGTCAAGTGGGAAAACAGTGGCAGAAGGAGGTTCAGAGTGAAGGTATCTTCTTTGAATTCAATAAAGACAAAGCAGGGACTCTTTACTGGTATGCAATAGCTGGGATGGACACACCACCCAAGAAAAGGTCTGGACGTGATTACAGTTTGCAAGGGACAAACTGTTAAACATGGATGTGATGAAAGAACATGAGGAATACTCAGTTTCTCTAGTTAGTGTTGAGCTACAGCAAAATGTGGGTAGGTGGAAAGTATTATATTTGGTTGCATGCAGCATAAAAAGTAAAATAGACGATCTTGAACTTCAGCTACAGATTGGCAAATATGACGTTGTGGCCATCTCTGAAACTTGGCTAAAGGATGGCTGCCATTGGGAGCTGAACATCCAAGGATATACGGTGTATCAGAAAGATAGGTTAGTAGGCAGAAAGGGTGATGTGGCTCTGTGTATAAGAAATAATGTTAAATCATTAGAAAGGGATGACAGAAGATTTGAAGGTGTAGAGTGTCTATGAGTTGAGTTAAGAAATAGCAAGGGTAAAAGGACTCTAATGGCAGTTGTATACATGCCTCCAAACAGCAGCTGGGATGTGGATTACAAATTACAGCACGAGATAGAAAAGGCATGTCCGAAAGGCATGATAATCATTGGGATTTTAACATGAGAGAGGATTGGGAAAACCAGGCCAGTACTGGACCTCAAGAGAGAGAGTTTGTAGAATGTCCAATGGATGGCTTTTTAGAACAGCTTGTTTTTGAGCCCACTAGGGGATCAGCTGTGCTAGATTGGGTGTTGTGCAATGATCGGGAGGTGGTAAAAGAGCTTAAGGTTAAGGAACCCTTAGGGAACAATGATCACAAAATGATCAACAACTGCATTGGCGCTGCCTCCTGCACGTATGCTGAGCTCGTTGACTTCATTAACTTTGCCTACAACTTTCACCCTTTCTTGATCTTTCTGTCTCCATCTCTGGAGACGGCTTATCTACTGATATCTACTATAAGCCTACAGATTCTCACAGCTACCTGAACTATTCCTCTTCCCACCCTGTCTCTTGCAAAAATGCTATCCCCTTCTCACAATTCCTCTGTCTCTGCCGCATCTGCTCTCAGGATGAGGCTTTTCATTCCAGGACGAAGGAGATGTCTTCATTTTTTTAAAGAAAGGGGCTTCCCTTCTTCCACCATCAACTCTGCTCTCAAACGCATCTCTCCCATTTCCCGCACATCTGCCCACACCCCATCCGCCCACCACCCCACTCGGGATAGGGTTCCCCTTGTCCTCACCTACTACCCCACCAGCCTCCAGGTCCAACATATAATTCTCCGTAACTTCTGCCACCTCCAATGGGATCCCACTACCAAGCACATCTTTCCCTCCCCCCATTCTGCTTTCCACAGGGATTGCTCCCTACGCGACTCCCTTGTCTACTCGTCCCCCCCCATCCCTTCCCACTGATCTCCCTCCTGGCACTTATCCTTGTAAGTGGAACAAGTGCTACACCTGCCCTTACATTTCCTCCCTCACCACCATTCAGGGCCCCAGACAGTCCTTCCAGGTGAGGCGACACTTCACCTGTGAGTCGGCTGGTGTGGTATACTGCGTCCGGTGCTCCTGGTGTGACATTTTATATATTGGTGAGAACCGATGCAGACTGGGAGACTGTTTCACTGAACACCTACGCTCAGTCCGCCAGAGAAAGCAGGATCTCCCAATGGCCACACATTTTAATTCCATGTCCCATTCCCATTCTGATATGTCTATCCATGGCCTCCTCTACTGTCAAGATGAATCCACACTCAGGTTGGAGGAACAACACCTTATATACCGGCTGGGTAGCCTCCAACCTGATGGCATGAACATTGACTTCTCTAACTTCCGTTAATGCCCCTCCTCCCCTTCTTACCCCATCCCTTACATATTTAGTTGTTCTTTTTTTTCTCTCTCTCTCTGCCCATCACTCTGCCTGTTCTCCATCTCCCTCTGGTGCTCCTCTCCACCTTTCTTTCTCCCGAGGCCTCCTGTCCCATGATCCTTTCCCTTCTTCCAGCTCTCTATCACTTTCGCCAATCACCTTTCCAGCTCTTAGCTTCATCCCACCCCCTCCGGTCTTCTCCTATCATTTTCCCCCTCCCCCCACTACTTTCAAATCTCTTTGTATCTTTCCTTTCAGTTAGTCCTGATGAAGGGTCTCGGCCCGAAACATCAACAGTGCTTCTCCTTAAAGATGCTGCCTGGCCTGCTGTGTTCCACCAGCATTTTGTGTGTGTTGTTTGAATTTCCAGCATTTGCAGATTTCCTCGTGTTTGCACAATGTGATCAAGTTCACTTTGAAATTTGAGAAGGAGAAACTAAATTCCAATGTGTTGGTATTTCAGTGGAATAAAGGAAATTACAATGGCATGAGAGGGGAACTGGCCAAAGCTGACTGGAAAGGGACACTAGCAAGAAGGATAGTAGAGCTGGAGTTTCTGTGAAAAATGAGGGAAGTGCAAGACAGATATATTCCAAATAAGAAGAAATTTTCGAATGGAAGGAGGACTACTGTGGTCGACAAGTGAAGTCAAAGTCAAAGTAAAAGATAAAGAGAGGGCATACAAGGAAGCCAAAGCTAGTGGAGAGATAGAGGATTATAAAAACTTATAAAAGCTTATAAAAACTTGCAGAAGGAAACTAAGAAGGTTATTAGAAAGGAAAAGATGAATTATGAAAGAAAGCTGGCAACTAATATCAAAGAAGATACTAAAAGCTTTTTTTAAGCATATAAAGGGTAAAAGAGAGTTGAGGGTAGATATAGGACCAATAGAAAATGTGGAGATATTGTAATGAGAGACACAGAGATGGCAGAGGAACTGAATATGTATTTTGCATCAGTCTTCACAATGGAATTCATCTGCAGTATACCGGACATTCAAGAGTGTCAGGGAAGTGAAGTATGTGCAGTGAAAATTACAACTGAGAAGGTGCTCAGGAAGCTTAATGGTCAGAGGGTGGATAAATCTCCAGGACCTGATGGAATGCACCCTCGGGTTCTGAAGGAAGTAGCTGGAGAGATTGCAGAGGCATTAACAATGATCTTTCAAGAATCAATTAATTCTAGCATTGTACCGGATGACTGGAAAATTGCAAATGTTACTTAGCTATTTAAGAAGGGTGGGAGGTAGCAGAAAGGAAACTACAAACCTGTTAACCTAACATCAGTAGCTGGGAAGTTGTTGGAATCGATTGTTAGGGATGAGATTATGGAGTACCTGGAGGCAGATGACAAGATAGGCCAAAGCCAGCATGGTTTCCTGACAGGAAAATCCTGCCTGACAAACCTACTGCAATTTTTTGAGGAAGTTACAAGCAGTGTAGACAAAGGAGTTGTAGTAGATGTGGTGTACTTGGATTTTCAGAAGGCCTTTGACAAGGTGCCGCACGTGAGGCTGCTTAGCAAGATTGGAACCCATGGAATTACAAGGAAGTTACTAGCTTGGGTGGAGCATTGGCTGATTGGCAGAAAATGAAGAGTGGGAATAAAGGGATCCTCTTTTGGCTGGCTGCCAGTTATCAGTGGAGTTCCACAGGAGGCTGGTGTTGGGACTGCTGCTTTTTACGATGTATGTCAATGATTTGGACTATGGGATTAATGGTTTGTGGTTAAATTTGCCAATGATACAAAGATAGGTGGAGGAGCGGGTAGTGCTGAGGAAACAGAATCTCTGCAGGGGAATGGGCAAAGAAGTGGCAAATGAAATACATCGTTGAAAAGTGTATGGTCATGCACCTCAGTGGAAAAAATAAATGGACAGACTATTATTTAGATGGGGAAAGAATTCAAAATGCAGAGATGCAAAGGGACTTCGGAGTCCCTGTGCAGGATACCCTAAAGCAGGGGTAGACAACCTACGGCCTGCAAAGGTAATTGACCAGACCGCAAGCAAATATTGGGATACTATGCTTATCCGGCTTGCGAGCGATATTTCCTTATTCTGAGTGTTTCATGTGACCACACTGATGGACATGCATGGCATCTTGTTACACTGGCCCCAGGTTCCGTTTTGTTCCAAACCAACAGTGGTATATACGAATGGGAAGGCAGACTACTTTATTAATATGTGATAGATCCTCTCCATGCACGCACAGGTTTTCAGATGGGATCGTTCAAATTTGTAAACAGAAAAAGCGTCACTGTATTTTACAAGAAATCCACGCTAAATATCCAGGTATTTACATGTGCTACGATACTTGTTGAATAACTTGTGTTTCGAAATAAAATTGAAAAAAAATATTCCAAAGGCAATGAATACAAAATGCAGGAAGGTAGACACTGAGTGCTGAAATTTCCAAGACGCTTGGACACTAAATTACTTCTTCATCGAGCAAGCTGGGAAACTAGTTTGTCTCATTTGCCTAGAAAATGTTGCTGTGAAGAAGGTAGCAAGTATCAGGTGACATTACGAGACCCGCCATAGTGGAAATTTTAACAAGTTTACTGGGCAAGCAAGAAAAGGTGGCATCATTGTTTGGCAGCACTTATCTGTGTGAGCAATTATTTTCAAAAATGAAGCACACCAAGAAACATTTGAGAACAAGATTGACTGATGCCCATCTGGATAATGTCTGCTCTTGGGATCAACAAGTCTGACACCCAATATTGAGAAGCTTTCAAGCAACAAACAGCATCAGGTTTCACATTGACTTATCGACCGTTTGCATTAAAATTTTCTTTTTTTATTGTACTTAATTTATCACCATTCAATGCATCACGTTCATACATTTTATGTTTAAAGATTCTTTGTGTCCTGTTAATAGATTCAAAAGATGCCTTGATTGAAATAAATTGCAACTAAACTGAGTTCTTTGATCACTAATTGGCATCCTTGGTTAAGCACAAATGATTTTCTAGCATGTGTTATTCATTAATTTGAGGCAAAACATAACTGGATGTATTTAAATGGATAGTTCCCATATTTCAAGTTTTTTATGGCATTTATCTGGCCCACCATCCACTTATTAATATGCGATCTGGCCCACAGAAGCAAAAAGGTTGTCAACCCCTGCCCTAAAGGTTAACTTCCAGGTTGAGTCGAGGTGAAGAAGGTGAATGCAATGTTGCCATTCATTTCTAGAGGTATAGAATATAAGAGCAGGGATGTGATGTTGAGGCTCTATAAGGCACTCATGAGACCACACGGAGTATTGTGTGCAGTTTTAGGTTCCTTTTGTTAGAAAGGATATACTGACGTTGGAGAGGGTTCAGAGAAGATTCAGAAGAATGATTCCAGGAATGAAAGGGTTACTGTATGAGAAACATCTGGCAGTTCTTGGGCTGTATTCCCTGGAGTTCAGGAAAATGAGGGGGCATCTCATAGAAACATTCTGAATGTTAAAAGGCCTGAACAGATTAGATACAGTAAAGTTATTTCCCATGGTAGGGAAGTCTAGGACAAGAGGGCACGACTTCAGGATTGAAGGATGTCCATTTAGAACTGAGATACAGAGAAATTACTTTAGTCAGAGGGTGGCAAATCTGTGGAATTTGTTGCCACGAGTGGCTGTGGAGGCCAAGTCATTGGGTGTATTTAAGTCAGAGATAGATAGGTTCTTGATTAGCCAGGGCATTAAAGGGTACGGGGAGAAGACAGGGGAGTGGGAATGACTGGAAGAATTGGATCAGCCTATGATTGAGCAGACTCAATGGGCTGAATGGCCTACTGCTGCTCTTATATCCTATGGTCTTATGGAGGGATAGAAGTGCTAAGTCAAGTGAATTCAATGGCAGCAAAGAATTGTTATCTTCCAAACACTCCCCCCCCCCCCCCCAAATCAGCCCTACTCAAAGTACCAGTGTCTCTACTTCCTCAGGATGTTTGGCATGTCCTCTTTGACCCTCACCAATTTTTATTGATATACCACAGAAAGCATCGGATCTGGAATACATCACAACTGCTATACCCAAGACAGTTACAAACTGCAGAGAGATGTAGACATAACTCAGCACATCATGGAAGACAGTGTCCCTCCATGGCCTCTGCCTATACTTCTCACTGCCTTGGTAGAGCAACCAGCATAATCAAAGATCCCACACACCTCAGACAATCTTCTCTTCCCTTCCTATTGGGCAGAATATATAAAATCCAGAAAGCAACTCCCACCAGGCTCAAGGATAACTTCCATGCTGCTGTTGTGATATTGAACAGACCTCAGTAGGGTAAGATGGAATCTTGACCTCATGATCCATTTCGTTATGGCCGTGGACTTTATTGTGTGCCTGAACTGCACTTTCTCTGTAGCCATAACACTTCATTCTGCATTCTGTTATCGTTTTATCTTGTACTACCTCAGTGCACGGTGCAACAGGAAGATCTGTATGGATGGCATGCAAAACAAAGTTTTTCATGTACTTTAGTACATGTGCCAATAAATTAATTTACTAATTTACACTCCAACTCCCCAAAGCAGCCACAGCACAGACATGTGGGATGACCCCTGACACTGTCACCCTCACTAACTATAAAATATAAACAGAATTCTGCAGCAACATTTAAAGGCCAATACTCAATAGCAGGATGAGAAAATGACTCCTGATGAAGGGTTCTGCCAGCATTTTGTGTTTTTTGAGAAATTTATACTTGGCTCTTGCACTAATCAAGTGTGATGTTTTTTTCAGCCAGAAGTTATACTCATTTCCCACACACTGAGGTCAATAGAACCAAGAGTGGTTAGGTGACATACTGTAGCACACATTTAACACTAGCAATCAAAGAGTAACTTCTTCCCCAGCACCCAATAACAACACTGCAGTAAGCAAGTGCTACATTTTATTCTTTGAACAGTTTCCCCCTGAACTCAATTCAGTGGAAGCATGAATGAAACAGTCTCTGAATTAGATTAGGTTCAAATTTCCACAGCTGCATGTTTTACAGGAACAGTCATGAGCAGTTACCAGGAAAATTTATGCACAGCAATTTTCGAGATCAAAAGCCAAACGTCACTTTTGCTTTCCTCTCCACTCGACTTTCAGCCTACTTTGGAGCACTGTTTGGGACCACGGCAAAGGAAAATCAACCATTCTGAACAGAATCAGTTGACAATGAGAGCTAAATACGACCCATGATTAATAGACTAAGTTTCATTGAAACATTACAGTGAAATGCATCATTCACATTAACAACCAACACACCTGAGGGTGCGTTGGGGCAGCCTGCAAGTGTTACCACACATCCCGGCAGAAACTTAGCATGCCCACCATTCTTGGCAGAACAACACAGAATACCACAAGCAACAAAACAGCAACAGCCAAACAAGTCCAGTTCTTCCCTCCCACCCACACGGATACACTGTCCTTTAACCCCAAGACGGGCCTCCATCCTCCAGCAGACTCAGACTTGCAGACACTGGGCTTTGACTCCCCAGTGGAGGTTCACAGTCTCAGCTCTGGCCAATGGACCTCGACACTTGGACTTCCAATTCAACCTTCTGTCTTGACCTCTGTGCTGGCTTTAAGTGAATGTAATCAGGATGGTACTGAGGCACCAGATCCTCGCTGCTCTTCCACACCAAACATTACAGACTTCCGCACCCTCTGCACACAAGCAGACCACTTGGATGAAAACCAGCCTGCCTGCTTTTAATAAAGTTTGCTTGAACTGTACCTGGTGCAGAACTCTGCTGGAATGGGAAACTGATACAAGTTCATTGTTCTAACAACAAGCAGGTATATAAACTGAAAATTAAAGTACCTGAAATATTTTTCCACCAACTCCTGTGGTTCCTACACCTAACTTAAAAGCATCTACAAAGAGAGAAGTTCACCCTAGAAAGGTGTTACAGTATAAACTAGAATGCTTGGCTGAAATATCTGTTTCCATTATAAAAATGGAGCATTGCCAACTGAGTTGATCATGATTAAAAGAGTGTGGGATTTTTCCACTGAATGGCAACATTTCAATGTGTGATATGTGCTCAAGCTGCCATTTACATCGTGGTAATCAGTGACGCTACATTTTGAGTTAAGTTAGTTTGAGCAATTACAAGGAACCTGGCATACAATACCGACATATGCCTGAATCATTCCAAACCCCAGGCAGCTCCTTGGATGGGCTGAATAAACAAAGGAATGAACCAGTTGGTGCAGAGCTTGCACATCCGTCCCGTGACCACGTGGGATTCCTCCCACTTCTCTAAAGTACATTGGTTGCTAGGTTAATTGGTCACTGTATATTGCCCCTAGCAAGTAACCTGAGGGAATTTAGAACAATGTATGAAGAATAAAGACAGATGAGAATTTCTGTAAGACAAGGGTTCCCAACCTTTTTTATGCCGTGGACTCCCATCAGTAACCAAGGGATCTGTGGACCCCACTTTGGGAATTCTACTGTAAGATTAGTGTAAATAGTTGTCAGTCTGGACTCAGTGGGCTGAAGGACCTGTTTTGATGCTGTATCTCTCTCTGACTCAATAATTCTAATGTGGAAACCTTGGGATCCTCAGCCACAGCCGGAGTGACGTTGTGATTCTTAACCAGAGGGCTGAGGTCTACTTGGACATTAGTTACATCCTCGAACATGATAGAATCTTGTCCAAGCCATTTTGAATAAGGATCAGGTGCTGAACATTGCTGGCAATTGTTTCCACCCATTCTCTACTGCATGGTAAGGAAAAGGTCCTTCAAAGTACCACAGCTTGGCTGAGACACTTCTCAGAAGAAAATGGATAAATGAATGAAGGAAAAAAGGAAGAGACAGAGCAGCAGATATAATTGTATGATGGGAGGAAATGTGTAGAGCATAATTGAGTATGGATTATTTGAGTCAAATAGCTCTGGTCTGATCTACAAACCTGTATAATCAGTGTCTTTGCTGCACCGATGCATTACGTACCTCACTGCTCTGCTAGATGTTCCCTGTGGCATGTTGAAAGTTATCAATGCTGGTAACTTAATTGTTGACATAGCAGTGCTAATTGAGGAGGTGGTCTGTGAGTATGGCCTGCAAGAGAAGATTTAGCTCATTGGTTTCCCCTTTCGTAATCTTGGATCTTCAGTGACACCATTTCTGTGATATTCTAGAAGGCCAACTCCTTGGATACTCCATCCCATTTTGCCAATGCCTTTGCACTACTATATCACTTCCTCTTCAGTTGAAAGCTGATGAAGCTGTTATGCTTTGGATTGGATCTCACAGGCAAGGGAACAGGTGACTGGCAAGTAGTCTCAAAGAGTGGCTAAAAGCAGAACGTCTAATAAGTGCCATTGACTTGCTATAAAGCTAAGAACTTCATCTTTCATTACTTATTGCAAACAACAAATCAGACCTTTGCTCCTGAATTATGAAATATGAACCTTATTGGAAGGCTATGTTTCTGCATCGAGAGCTGTACAAATTTGACTCTTGCCTCTGTGAAGACCCAGTACCAAAATCAAGATCAAGGGATAGAATTGTCATAGGGAGCAAATTTTCCATATTCTGTTTTCTGTGTCTCCAGTTCAGGATTGAAACCAGGTCGATGGTAGTTTGAGACAGTGGCTCGACTAGCTCTGTCACTGTGCCAGTCTCTTTTAGGTATTTTCTATGATAAACAATTCCTTAAAACCACCCCACAACACCACTCCCACGTATCTCATCCCTTTTTTCCGGTTCCTTTGTCACAGGATCATTGAGCTTGGCTGAGTTGGGGAAAGGACATGGTGATCCAAAGTTCACGTGCCGTAGAATATCTGATCCTTACCTTCAGGAGTCTTCACTTCCAGTGGGCCAAGACAAGTGTAGCGCCCCTACAGACGGGGTGGCCAACCATGGAGAGATATCTTGAGAGGAGTTGTAAAAACTTCTACACCCAGTGAAAGATGATTCACTGAGGCCCGTCCTGCCACAAGACAACACAGAGCATCTCATCAGATCTACATCTGCAAACTTGCTGCCTCACACTAGTTTTACTACAGTCAGACACTGATACTTTCTAAATTTACGCATCATAATCCCCGTTGGCAATCTATACTGGAGCTTCCATCTAACATATGTCTTTCCATTTAGTCCCTTACAATCACACGGAATCTGGAAACATTTCTTGATTAAAGCATTTACACTGATGAATCTTGTCTGAGAATATGCCAAAACATCAAAAGTTTATGAACTTGCTCCCTTTCCATATGCCCTTTGCTTTGTGTCATTTTCCTGCAATCTGGTTGCCTGTCAATTGTGCACACTTCCTGCACATATCCCATGAGAGATTTCAGTAAACAGTTAAATCCCAAGATGTAAAAATCTGTCTTGGTGCAGGAGTATTGTCAGCCCGGTTAACTGTTAACCTTCCAATCCTGCTGCACAGCATCTCAGGCACTGAGTGCAAATGGGTTTGAAGGCAGGATCCAAGGATCAAATAGCCTCTGTTCTGCAAATGGAAAAGAAATAATGGTAACCCAGAGAATGTGGATGCAGAGTGAGCCCTATAATATCACATGGCATTCATTTCTGCTTACTTCATTAGAGGAAGGAAGTGAAAGCTTTAGAGAGGGTGCAGAGAAGATTTACCAGGATGCTGCCTGGATCAGAGAGCATCTCTTATGAGGATAGGTTGAGTGAACTAGGGTTGTCCTCTTTAGAGTGAAGGAAGATGTGAGGTGACTTGATAGAGGTGTACAAGGTAATAAGAGGCATACTGTAGATAGATCAAGTGGATGGCCAGAGACTTTTCCCGAGGGTGGAAATGGCTAACACCAAGGGGCATAATTTTGAGGTGACTGGAGGAAAGTAAATAGATAGTCAGGGGTAAGTTTTTTTAAACAGAGCTTAGTGGGTGCATGGAACACCCTGCCAGGGGTGATAGAGGCAGATACATTAGGGACATTTAAGGCTCTCAGATAGGCACATGGATGATAGAAAAATGGAGGGTTGTGTAGGAGGGAAGGGATAGATTGATCTTAGAATAGGTGAAAAGGTTGGCACAACTATGAACCAAAGGGCCTGTACTGTGCTTTTAAGTTCTGTGTTCTGTTTTTTATCTGAGCAACAAAATGGGAGATACAGTCAAGTGATGAGCACATGTATTGTGCTGTAGGTTTTCTATGGATTGTAATTACTGACTCATTATACACAGCCGTATGCTATGGGAGAACACGGGGTTGCTCGGAATTCCTGTGGCACGATTACTTAGAACGTGAATCCAACTCATGTGAGATCTGGAGGACAAACAAATCCCCACCCATAGGAAAGGAGTCATTTACAACTGCTTGTCCTTTTGCTCATGGTAAACAGCAGGTCATATCAGTTTCCTGAGAAACATCCACTGAGGTCATTGAATTGAAATAATAAACCTGCTTTCTTCTCTGCGGATGCTGCCTGACATGCAGGGAATCTGCCGCATCTGTAAATTTTAATTTTTCAATACTTGTTAATAAACATTTGTTTTCAACATTTGTTAATTTGTTAATGTCCATAGTATCCAGGACATCTTCAAGAAGTGGTGCCTCAAAAGGCAGCATCCATCTTTAAGGACCCCCATCACCCTGGACATGCCCTCTTCTCATTGTTACCATCTGGAAGGCAGTACAGAATCCTGAAGGCACACACTCAACAAGTCAGGAATAGCTTCTTCCCCTCTGCCATCCGGTTTCTGAATGGACATTGAACCAGTGAACATTATCTCACTACTTTTTATTTTATTTTTTGCACTTTATTTAATTTAACTATTTTATATATATATTTACTATAATTTATAGTACTTTTTCTCAATATTATCATGTATTGCATTATACTGCTGCCACAAAGTTAACATATTTTACGACACACACAGTAGTGATATTAAACCTGATTCTGAAATCCTGACAACCTCTTTGTATCGTCGTCATTTGTGGAAAAAAAATGTGCAAGAACATCAAGGAAGCACAGTGGAGGAGCTGCCAAAGACACAGATTCAATCCTGACTTCTGCCGCTGTCTGTGTGGAGTTTGCATGCCCTGCCTGTGATTGTGTGGGTTTCTTCGAGGTCTTTTACACATTCGCTGGCTGGTAGGTTCAGTGGACACGGTAGTTTGCCTCCAGAGTGATGGGTGAGTGGTAGAATCTTGGGAGAGTTGTGGGCAGTGTGGGGAGAATAAATAAATTGATTAATGTAGGATGGGTGTAAAGTAAATGTTTGATGCTTGGTGTGTACTTACTAAGCCAAAGAGCCTACTTTGGGATTTTATCCCTCTATGACTCGAACAGGAAGGACTTGTCTGAAATAAAGCGATGTGTGATGGCTGAGTGTTTTAAAGTCAGTGGTATAACATGACAGCAAACTCCTAATATAACTGATTGATTACCAGAATGGAACAATGAACAATATTATTATATGTTGACAAATGAATTTCTATCTTTTTATAGTGGGGAGCTTCTGCCTCAACTTTAACAAACTTCAGCTGGGATCTGTGAGCAGTTTGTAACAATGAAAAGTTAACATCTAGTAAGCTCACATTGCAAGAAGGACTGGAGCAGTAAAAGAACATATTCACGACATTGGGCTTTCAGGGTGGCCAAGTGGTTTAAGGCGCCAGACTCAAGGAATGAAAGTCCTTCTCTAAAAAAGTGCGTGCTCTGGTCCCTGACCTGGGGGTACGGATTCAAATCCTACTCCTGATATCTGTTGGTTTGGTAGTGTAGCTACTTTTCCAGCTTGGGCATCGGTGTTCAAAGTTCAATTCCGGGATGATTCTGGGATTGAAAGGCTTAACATATGAGGAGCGTTTGATGAGTCTGGCCTGTATTCACTGGAATTCAGAAGAATGAGAGAGGACCTTATTGAAACATATCAAATGTTGAATGGCCTCGATAGAGTGTATGTGGAGAAGACGTTTCTCATGGTAAGGGAGTCTAAGACCAGAGGACACCACCTCAAAAATAGAGGATTGTCTATTTAGTATGGAGAAGAGGAAAAATTTCTTTAGCCAGAGAGTGGTGCATCTGTGGAATTCATTGCCACAGGCGGCTGTGGAGAATAAGATATTGGGTATATTTAAAGAAGAGGTTGGTAGATTCTTGATTAGTCAGGGCACAGAGGGACACAGGGAGAAGGCAGGAGATTAGGGCTGAGAGGGAAAATGGATTAGTCACGATGAAATGGCAGAGCCAACTCGCTGGGCCAAATGGCCTAATTCTGCTCGTATATTTTATGATCTTGTGGTCATCTGTATGGAGTCTGTACATTCTCCCTGTGGAATACATGGGTTTTCTCTGTGTCCTCCAGTTTCCTCTCTTAGTCGAAAGGCATGCCAGTTAGTAGGTTAGCTGGTCATTGTAAATTGTCCCATGATTAGGCTGGGGTTAAATCTGGGTTGAAGCTTGAAGGGCCAGAAAGGCCAATATCCCGCTATATTTCTAAATAAAATAAAATTTAATTCAAAATCTTTTCTATTTGTCATTGAAACATACAGTGAAATACACCATTTTGCGCCAACAACCAGCGCAGTCCAGGATTATGCTGGGGGCAGCCCACAAAAGTCGCCACACTTCCAGAACCAAATAGCATGCCCACAACCATCAAATCCCAACCCCAACTGTCCCTCTTTGGAATATGGAAGGAAACTGGAGCACCCGGATGAAATCTACACGGTCACAATAAGAACACGCAAACGCCTTACTGACAGCAGCAGGAATTTGAACCCCAGTTGATGATCTCTGGTGCCGTCAAGTGATTGCACTAACCACTACACAGCACATATTGATAATAACATTGCATCCTCAGGGCAGAAGGTTATCTGCATGTAATAAATAAGTAGCTAAAATTATAAAATGATAACAGTAATTTGATTTTAAAATAAGATGATTTTTTTAAGTGAAATTGGTATTTCATTCAAAATTTAAACATAAAAATGTGTGCTCAGTTTTTACTGCCAAATCACTCTTCAGGCTTCATAAGTCACAGATCCATTAACAATACTGGAGAGTTCAGGCGCGTTTTAGATAAAACAAAACAGGCCCAATTTTCCAATCAGGGATGAATTCCATTCACAATTCTCATAAAGCACAAACGGCACCAATACTGAGCCATAGTTATTAGCACAGAAAACTCTAAATTGTGTGAGAAATGGTTCTGAATGGGAGTTCATCCATGGCTGAGCAGTGTTTAAACTGCAACAGTTTTAAAATGCGGCAGGCACCATCATGATTATTTTTGAGGCAAAAAAAAAGAATTTTGAGAAAAATGTCCCTCCCTCCCTTCACCAATCCTCATTCCTGTTTCCCTCTCTCACCTTATCTCCTTACCTGTCCATCACTTCCCCCTTCCCTTTCATAAGACATAGGAGCGATATAGTGATATCTAATCAGAGGAGCTCAGGAGATGACAGGCACATGAACAGTGGTCTTTGAAGAGTAAAATATTCAGATATTATCAACTATAGATCTATATTTGAGAAGTTCCAAGCATAAATGAACAGCCCTCATACTAAAATTCTCAACAGGTTTCTGTTTATCTTAAGTGCATTCTAGCTTATATTAAAATAAGTTCTACCTGAAACTATTATCAAATATACAGAAGCTTTGTTTTATTGTGCCAGTTTATTTGCCACATTTATCTGTTGCCTGTCCTACTTATCATTAATCTCTGATCCTTTCTGCAATAACATTGTAAGAAAAGACCCAAAAAAACACCTTCCTAATGAGAACAATTCTGAAAACGAGATAATATTTTGGACGTGGTTAGAGTTGTGAAAGGGTGAAATGAAGTGGAATGGCTTCCAGTGGTTGAAGAGTCAGTAACAAGACTAAATGTCAAATTAAGAAGAGGAGTGGGAGATGTTGTGGAATTTATTTCCGCAGTTAGTGTCTGAGCCAGCAATCATGTCAACAATTGCAGTCGCAATTGACATATGGGTAAAAGAGAAAAATATCTATGTGTACAGAGTACAGAATAAATAGATGTGATAACAGTGTGAAAACGCCAATCTGCACTGTTGTTAAGCCTACTTTTTTTCTTTTGTCTGAGCTCTTTCAGTCAAAGTCAATTCTGGCGACAGAGAAAAATCAGATAGAAGTACCTATTGCAATTATTCTTCTCAAAAATATCCAAATGCACTTTTCTAAAGTTCCTCACAGCCACAGCATTCTCACCACTCCACATACAAGTATCAGTGGCTGGGTGGAGACAATTCAGGGCCACCTTTGTTTTGGATACCACCCACTATTGCTGGTCTGTGATAATCCAAAACCAGAGGCTATCCAGGCACACAAAATCAACATCAATATTATTCAAAGTTGACATGAAGTATTTCAAGTTCACATGTTGTTTTTATAAAGGTTTTAAGATCCCTGAGTATTTCAAAAATAAAGTATCAATCTCAAGTTTGTTTCAGTATCTCTGATTTTCCCACATGCTGTCCGTTCATTTTATTTTCTTATGGGGAATAATACTCCTAACCTAGTCCAAGACATTTTACATGACCATGACCGCCTTCTCATTTTCCTCAGCTTTTGATAAGCCTAAGATAGTTTTAACCACCATGCTCCCTCAACAATAGTGGTGAGATTATTTATAAATGACAACACAGTTACCTGATTATAACCAAAGGATCTCCCTTCCGGCAACACAATGTCACTGCTGGAACAAATGCAAATCCACCACTCTCTTCCTTGTCTTTAGGTTTCTGCAGAAAAGTTCTGGACATTATGTAGCTCTCTGAAATCTAGGCTAGGCCATTCTTGTAATACGGTGCTGAGTTCTGGTCGCCTCATTATAGGACGGATGTAGAAGCTTCATAGAGAGTGCAGGGAATACTGCATGGATGAGAGAGCCTGTCTTGTGAGTATGTTTTAGTGAGCTGGGGCTTTTACTTTGGAGAGAAGGAAGATGAGAGCTGATTTGTACAAGATGATAAGAGGCATAGATTGAATGGATAGCCAGAGACCTTTTCCTAGAGCAGAAATAGCTGCTATTGGGGAACATAATTTTAAGGTAATTGAGGGAAAGTGTGTGTGTGTGTGTGTGTGGGGGGGGGGGATATCAGAGGTCAGTTTTTTACATATTAAGTAGTGAGTGTGTGAAATACCCTGCCAGACTGGTGGTAGAGGCAGATTCATTTAGGCATTTATGAAATTCTTAGATAGACACGTGGATGACAGAAAAATGAAGGGCTATCTAGGAGGGAAGGATTAGACTGATCTTAGAGTAGGTTAAATGGTTGACACAACATATTGGACCAAAGGACTTGTACTGTGCTATAGTGTTCTATGCTTTATGTTTCTATAATGGATACACAATGCAAAAGTATTGCAAAAATCAATCAGCCATCTTTTATACTTAACTTTAATGCCCTGTTATATATCAGCAAAATCCTCTTCCTTCCTCATCTAGTCTCCAGTTAAATACTAATGTACTATTACCTTAAATACTCCTTGGCTGTGATTTCCACATTCCCTCTGTTTTGGGTGAAGATCTCAATTTTTTAATTCTCTACTAGATTTTGTGGTAACTGTCCTCTACTGAAAGCCTCCAGCTATTCTTTTCCCCAAGACTGAAGGCATTCTCTGCATCTACTCAATCAAAACATTTCATAATTTTAAAGACAAAAGAAACTTCAGAAATAAAAGAAAGAGAAAAGACCAAGGACAAATTCTTTCTTCTTCTTCTAATGAAAATCTATGGCTCATACTGCAATGTCATACATGTACAGAATTGTCCCCTAATTAATTAAGCATGACATGCGTATTCATATTCTTTTCTATTGAAAATCATGATCTAGTGACAGCGCACTGATAGAATTCAAAGCATGAAGAGTTGTTGCAATTCTGTCAGATGCCCAGTCAGCTCATGTCCTGCATGGGTAGAGATGAGATGAAATTAAAAAAAAATTATGACTGTACGGGTCCTAGCTAATTGCAGAACTTAAGTGGCCTTTGCAAAACTTGTTAAGCTGGCTGAAATCACTTTCCAGGCAAGCGAATGGTATGTGTTAAGGGAAAGAATGTGTGCTACAAGGCTTTCTTACATCTGCTTGCTTGGCCTGCCTGTCTTAAGTTTAGAAACAGGGAAACCAGCAGAAAATGAAGGGAACAGTTAGCAGCACCTGTGGGCTGGGGGGTGGTGGGGGGGAAGGGAACAACTGATTCCACTCAATTTCAATCAAGTTCTCAGTGAAGAATTGCATCTGACAAATTTATGGAAAAAGCTGGATTAAACTGGTGCCTTTCCTTCTTGTAGTACTGAACATTTTTGCCTGAAAATGCTGTAACTGGTTGCCTGTTCTTTAGATGGTTCTATGGCATATTTGCAATGTGGACCATTAAGCTAAAAAAACCAAAACAATTATACTTTACCATCATAATCCTTTTGGTCTTTAAAATAAGGAAATAATAAGTAAAGGTTTCTCCAAAAGAAAATAGTGCTCCTTATTGTCTGAGCTGGTGTACATTTGCTCTTGGCTTCAATAAGGAGATGGAATAGCTCCTGTCAGGGGAGAAATCATATTACCTGGCAGCTACATGGCTGATAAATTAGCTTACCTCATCTACTAGACGTTTTGATTTGTTGACAGAGGTCAAATAGAAATTGTCCAAGAATTTTCCCTTTTGGCCTTGCATTTTTCCGCTATCTTAGTGGTTGTTATATAGCCCAGCATTGAGGAGGAATGAAAAGTACTTAATATTAATTTCCCTGAATATTAACCACTTGAGATGCGTAATGTATCACTTATTTTTTTCTCGCTACCAATTTCCCATGTTCATTGTCGCACAAGACAGTAATCACATCAGGATTTAGATGTGGAATAGTTCAACTGCATGAATTTCTCACAGGAAAATGTGCTTCTCTGTTAACTTGGAAAGACTTGTTGGATGGGGGTGTAAAATCATTTCCTTGTTGTTCAACTTTCTTATGGTTAATTGCATTTTTATGTAATCACCTACAGTATATACTGTACATATGATTGTTCAATGAATTTTTCAGGGGCTACAGTTGCCTCTGTATTTTTCTTAGTTTCAGCAGCAGGTGTCACATTACTTGAATCTGGCCATTTCATTGGTTAATACTGTCAATGGAATTCCAATAAAATTTACTGTTATCAGCAGTCTGCTATAAGAAGACCATGCTACTTTGAGTCTTTCTCATTGAGCCTCCAGCCTAATGGCATGAACATTCATTTCTCCTTCCAGAATTATTTTTCACTCCTATTCCTTCTTCTTTCAAACCTCTCTTGCCCTCTTACCTCTTGTCTTCACATGCCTATCACCTCCTCATGGTGACCCTGCTTCTTCCCTTTCTGCCATGGTCCACTCTCCTCACCTATCAGACTCCTCCTTCCCCAGCCCTCTACCTTTCCCACCCACCTGGCTTCACCTATTACCATCGAGCTTATCCTCCTTCCCCCGAACTTTTTATTCTGGCATCTTTCCCCTTTCTTTTCAGTTCTGATGAAGGCTCAGCTTGAAACATCAGCTGTTCATTCATTTTTACAGGTGCTGCCTGACCTGCTAAGTTCCTCCAGCACTTTGTGTGTGATGTTTCCCTTTCTCTGATCTTTATCCATCCTCTCATTTCCTCTTTGTCCCTCACCAGACTTTCTCCCCCTTTTTCTCCTTTGTTCTAACAATACTTCATAAAATAATTGTAAGTAACAAATTTTTTGCCTCATTCTTAACTTCCAAAGAACTGTTGGATCGCAAAAGCACCAGGATTCAACAGACCCACCTGTTGGAATTATTTTCTTAGGATCTGAATTTCCAACTCTTGGCTTTCTACAAAAGATAAAGTTACATGTAGTAGCAGCATCAGAGCTAGAAACACTGAAGGAAATTACACCTAAATGAAGCATTTCTGAATTGTTTTCAGAAATCTAGAAACCATGATATTAACCAATTGCATCATTGGTTACATTTTATTCACTTTCCTTTCAGGCCCAAGGACCTAATTTGCTAGCTTTAACTGCAGCATTCCTTTTTCATTGCAATCCATGGGATATAAAGTTAGTACTGGAAATCAGTGCAGAGGCACAATATCTTACAGGGTGGCAGAGCAAATACCAAGGGCTGACTGACCCGCTCCTGTTTTATTTCTTATGGTCCTTCGTACTTAACTAGTCAATGAGCCAACAACTTTAATAACTTCTCCAATATCTACTGAGTCCTAGTCTAGCTTATACCCTTTATTGGCATTCAAAGGCGTCCAAAAGGAATTCATTAGGCCAATTTTTGAATGAGAGGATTATCCTATCACAAGCACCAAAATTAATTAGATCAATATTCTTTAAAGTTTAGAAGAATCGGGAATTGGTTTATTATTGTCACATGTATTGAGGCACAGTGAAAAGATTGTTTTGCATGCTGTTCATACGGATCAATTCATTATACAGTGAATTGAGGTAAAACAAGGTAAAACAATAACAGAATTCAGAATAAAGATTGACAGCTACAGAAAAAGAGCTGTGCAGATAGAGGATAAGGTGCAAGATCATAACAAGGCTTATCAAAATGTATGATCCGCAGAATAGATTCCCAGCTATTTTGAATGAGGGACAGAACTGCAAGACAGGGGGTCAGTCATTAAAACTAAGTTGCTTACAGTGGTGAATCTCTGGAATTATCTACCCCAGGGTGTTTTCAAGGCTAGGGTTTCTGGGAGTATTTAAAAACAAAGTTGGTAAGTTTTTTGAAAGTTTGGAGATCTTTGGGCAATGGGGAACTGACCTGGAAGAGGAGATACAGCATATGGGCAAATCAGCCTTGATTGCATTGAATGGCAGGTCAAGCTTCAAGGACCAAGTGTCTTACTCCTGATCCCAGTTTCTTAAGCTCTTTTGATGCTGAATTCCTATCTTATATGATTCCTACTCCAGCCATAAAGCAGAAAAGAAACTAGAACAGCTAGAAAGCAGGAGACAGAGCAGGTAGCAGAGTGTGGAAAGTACAGCAAACAGAAGAACAGCCAGGTAGAGGCAGAAAACTAAGACACAAGAGACTGCAGATGCTAAAATCTGAAATATCAACAAATCCGGTAAAGGAACTGAATGGGTCGAGAAGCATCATTTTGGGGGCGGGAGGGAGGAAATACTGAAATCCTGCATCAGGTCTGGTCATCAATTCTTCCTCCAGATTCTGCTTGACACATTGAGTTCTGCCAGCAGGGATAGAATATTGATATAAGCAGCAATGATCAGCTCAAAGGTCAAAATTCAAAGTAAATTTATTATCATAGCATACATACATCACCCATACACCATCCTGAGATTTGTTTTCTTGCAGGCATACTCAGTAAATTTAAGAACCATAATAGGTTCAATGAAAGGTCGTACCCAACAGAGCAGACAAGCAACCAATGAGCAAAAGACAATAAGCTGTTGCAAATGCAAAAGGGATAATAATAATATAATAAGTAAGCAATAAATATCAAGAACATGAGATGAAGAGATCTTGAAAGTGAGCCCATTGCTTGCGGGAGGGGTAAATGAAGTTGAATGTAGTTACCCCCACTGGTTCAAGAGCCTGATGGTTGAGGGATGATAACTGTTCCAGAACATGGTAGTGAGAGTCCTGGGGCTCCTGACCCTTCTTCCCGATGGCAGCAGTGGGAAGAGAGCATGTTCTGGGTGGTGAGGATCCCTGATAGTGGATGCTGCTTTCCTGCAACAATGCTCCTGTAGATGTTCTCAATAGAGGGGAAGGCTTTACTTGCGATGGACTGGGCCATATCCACTATTTTTCATAGGATTTTCTGTTAATGTGTTCCCATACCAGGCTGTGATACAATCAGTCAATGTACTCTCCACCACACATCTATAGAGGTTTGCTAAAGTATTAGATGTTGTGCCAACTTTACACAAACTTTGAAGGAAGTAGAGGTGCTGCCATGCTTTATTCATAATTGCAATTATGTGCCAGGCTCAGGAAATGTCCTCTGAAATGAAAACACCAAGGAATTTAAAGTTGCTGACCCTCGCCACTTCTGATCACCCATTGAAGACTGGTTCATGGACCTCTAGTTTTCCCTCCTGAAATCATAATCAGCTCCTTGGTCTTGGTGACATTGAGTGCAAGGTTGCTGTTGTGGTACCACTCAGCCAGATTTTCACCTCTTTCCTATATGCAGATTTGCCACCATCTTTGATTCAGCCAACAACAGTGGTGTTGTCAGCAAACTTAAATATGGCATTGGAGCTATGTTTAGCCACAGTCATAGGTGGAAAGAAGGTAGAGCAGGGGGCTAAGCACACAGCCTTGTGGTGCACCTGTGCGGATGGAGGAAATGTTGTTGCCAATCCAAACTGACTGCGAGTGAGGAAATTGAGGATCCAATGGCATAAGGAGGTATTGAGGTCAAAGTATTGAAGCTTATTTATTAGTTTTGAGGGGATAATAGTATTGAAGGCTGAGCTATAGTCAATGACGAGCGTCTTGATGTATGCATCTTTGCTTCAGATATTCCAGGGTTGAGTGAAGAACCAATGAAATGTCTTCTGTTGTGCTTCTGTTATGAGTCTGTCTGAAGCCAGAGTTGATCATGGATATTATGTCCTAGCTGTCTAGATATGTAAGCCATGGCAGTACGAAATGGAGAGCAAGCTACTGTCCATGTAGCAAGCTCCCCCTCTCCACGCATCTGATGAACCTAAAGGAATGGCAGAGACCAATACAGTTTGGTTCCAGCAGTGTCACAGGAGTTGCCAGTCAGCATTGAACTCAACAAAGAACTGCCTTAGGACTCCAGTTCTGGATTTTTCTCTCGGGGTTTACGCCTGAAGCCTTCCTCATGAGTAAGTGTTGCCGAAAGGCAGCACAGGTTTGACATCAGAGTTTTCCTTCACCTAGATGAGCTGACAACCACGGCTGATGAGCCCCGTCTGCCCAAAGAACCTGCTCAGGTGATCCATCCTGGACACTGTGAGTTCATAGCCACTGGATGAAGATACAGCTGAGATCCTTTCTTGATAGGTGAAGAGTAGTCAGCTGGGTGAGGTTCCACAGTATGGTCAGTACTTGTGGAAACATAGCCCTGAGGTGTTCAGCATTGTAGAGTGCAGAGAAAGCATTAATTTACTTTATAATCTTTCACTGTTTCCTTAACAGCACGTGAGGTTGAACCAAGCATTGTAACTAACAGCGGCTTTAACAAGCTCTGATTAAATCAAATTTGTTTTGACTTTAGTACATATTCAATGTTTTTCTGTTAAGACAAACAGGCACTGAAGAATTCCTGGAATTTTGTGAGCTTTGTGTAAGTGCTTCCAGAGCACTGAATCATGGAGCACCTGGGCTTAATAATGGTTCCCTCTTTACCCTTCAACAATCTAATTTCCTGTTTCTCAGTTAGGCACAGGTCCGACTACACACATAACAGACACTGATCTCGGAGACTCATCCACCCCAAATGACACACATTACACGTACCAGCAACCTGTGCGGAAATCCTGGGCAGCAGTGAGAATATATTTTTGTTATTGAGAAACCAGTGAAAGCCAAGCAGCCTGATGTTGGGCAATTCAAAACAGAGAAAAATAAGACAAAGAACACATATGCACTGTATGTGAGGTGAAGGAGGGGCAGAGAAGGTTCTGCAGTTTTGTAGGTCTAAGAAGAAACGAGCTGGAATGCCAAATTGTGAAAGGATTTTAAGAGAGCAGGAAAGCCATATTGAAAGCATTATTTACAGATTAGGAAGGAGAAGAACTAGGATTTTTAAAGGAGTTGACTGATTCCTTATGATCATTTATGACCAATTGAAGTAACTCCTCCAGTTGGTCCACCAAATGCTTAGCTTGTAATTTTACCTGATCAATTAGTAACAGGAAACTAAACTTTTGTTGCTGGACTTTCAAATATCTAAAAACACTGAGATCCTTTTACTGGAGCAATGTTGCAAGACTTAAATTCCAGAACTGCATGGCAAGGATCAATTTTTCAAAAATTAGAATGTTCACAGAATTAGAGTCACAGAGTCTGACAGAATGGAAACAAACCCTTCGGCCCACAATGTCCAAGTTAACAGTCAAGCACCCATTTGTACTAAGCTAGTTTAATTCTCTCATGAAACCATTCCCAACCCCTTTGCAATTCTGCCATTTATATTTTTAATTAATAGTACTTTCATCTTTACTCTTATCTTCCATACACAATCTCTTTTCAAAGTGATGCACTGAAAGCAGTAGCAACCAAATGGACAGTTGAAGGGAGAAACATTACTTATCTGATACCTGCTGAGGTAAAATGCTACATATTACTGTGTGAGACAAGAGGACAAAGGAACAGGCTAGCTAGCATATAAACAGACAAAATCTTAAATCAAATAAACTCACTTTAATTAGAAAGATTACATAGCATAATATTTTCAATTACCCAAACCAATATTTTCTGTATATCTTAACTAATGTTCCCTTTGTATTAGACAATATTAGTAGAAGCATCTAATCTTCCACACTGAATCCATAATCTGACACACGAAGGAACAAGAAAAGTAAATGTGGGCTGCATGTGAACTAGAACCTCAACTTGTTCTGTGGTCCACCCAATCAAAACCAATCAAAGAGTCCAACCAAAATACGTGCAGAGGCTGCTTCAATCTTAAGTTCTCATTTCACGGCAGTTGCTTACCAGCAGCCCAATTATTGTCTGCAGGGATCATCTCAGCTTTTTGATCCATCAAGCATGTATTCCTGACTTTCACACAGTAATGGAATAGATGGTTGATATCTGTATCCAACAGTTCCCTTAGAAATGCCTATGAGTTACAAGAGACAATTTAAGATATTTGATTTTGTTAGGACACCATTTTTTGTGAAAATAACAGAGGAATCATTACCACACCATAAGCTTTCAACTCTCCATCCATTAACCCACCCTATCACCACTACTTTATCATTTCCTCTCAGTCACATTATATACAAATACTAGCATAACATTATGTTCATACAATCCGTCTATGTATATAAGGTAATCTTATGTATTTATACTTATTGTGATTTCCTTATTGTGTGTGTATGGAGTAACAATAATTACATTCTCCTTTACACTGGTGTCCTGAAGAATGACAACAAACAATCCTGAATATTAATCTTTCATTCTTGTAAGCTTCAATATGTTAACTTGTCCTAATGCCTCTTTTCTTGAGTTGTATTAATTTTTGTCTGTTGGCTCTTCTGCATCCTATGTATTACATGAAGTTTCATGGAGCATAACACAATCTTATATATATATATTTTTTTAACATTCTGAATCATTTAGCTTACATGTAATTATGAAATTAGGCATTAAAAAGCAAATTACGTGAAAACTGCTTCAAGCCAAAGAGACTATGATCAGACTCTTGTCTCAGAGGGCTATGAATCTTTGGAATTCTCAGCCACGGAAAGTCAAGGATACTGAGTCGTTAAATATATTCAAGGCTGAGACAGACAGATTTTTGGAATTCAGTGAGGGTCATGGGTTGTGGGAATCAGGCAAAAAAGTAGAGCTGAGCACAATTATCAAATCAATCATGGCGGTTTTGAATGATTGAACAGGTTTGAGGGTCTGAGTAGTTTCCTCCTCCGCCTATTTCTAATCCTCTTTTATTATTTAAGTGCCCAGTTTGTGATGGAATGTGGATGGAAGTTGGTTGCTGTGTGGTCAGTCATCAGTCTGAACATCACTCACAGTGAATGATTGCAAGGGTCAATTTTGGTCTTAGAACCAGTCTTATTTCACAGATTTTTTGCCAATTTGATGTGTAGATTCCCTCTCACAGAAAGCGGAGGGGTTAGATCATTGTTTCTTTAATTCCAGGTGTTGCTGCTTAATCCTGGGACAACTGTGATTGTTTATCTCAGTGTCCTGTACAGTAACAAAATAAACTTTCATGTGCACTGTTGGACAGTCTTTGGCACAATTTCTAAAGGTAAGTAGACCTACATATGCTTTAGATACAATTCATCCTTAAGAGTTGCAGCAGCGGGCAGAGCACTTGGAATTAACTAAAGTTGTTCTGGCTTACATTGGTCCAAATGCAGCACGTCAGGTGCAGCACATCTAAAAAGAGCCTTTCCTGACTCAACCAGGAGGCACTCCACTTTGAGGATGAAGCTCAACCTAACCACCCCAACTTTGCATGAGGTTGCACCTGATATCCAGATAGAATTCAAGTCACTGCTGGTCTAATGGGCTCAGACTCATGCCTACCAGCTGTAGGGCTTCTGGCCTCAGTCCAAAATCCACAGGTAGTAAGCCTTTGGTCTCAAAGATTGGTTGAAGTATCTGAGAAATAAATACCTTCAAGCTGGCTCCACGTCACCTCTGCTTTATCAGATGTTGCAAACCAAATGGAGCTGGGCACATTCCATTTCAACTCAGCACCCAGCTGGAGTACTTAAAGAAAATTGACGTGAAAGCTGGTTTTACCTATGCATAAAGATCTTTATTCTTAACCTTACTGCCATAAAATACCTCTTTCTCTTTACATCTTTCTTCTTTCTCTAGGGTGTTATTTTGACTCCCCCTCCTCCACCTTGAGCCTGGTGTTTAAATGCACTGGAGACATTGATTCTGCTCTCCTGGTCTAGAAGAGCTACAGACAAGGTGTCTTAGAGTAATACAACGGGGACATAGGTCCTTTGGCTAAACTTACCTATGCTGACCAAGATACCCATCTAAGGCTGCATTTGGCCCACATCTGTCTATGCCTTTCCTATCTACGTACCTGTCCGTGTCTCTTTTAAATGTCGTTATTATACCTGTCTCTACCATATAAAATTCACTGTAGCCCATAAGTAGATATTTACACTGAGCAATTGTTAGTCAAGCTCATAACATATTCAAAGAAGGTATGCATTGAATCATTTGACACAAAGGAAACTAAGTTCGACAACAGGTACCCAAGACATTGTTGATTAGAGTGTAGAATTGTTATTTTTATTGTATATTTTGTACTTTAACTTTCCTATGCTTGCTTGTATTGTTATATAATTACCTATATATGTATAATTTGTCAGTGAATTTTCCAGTAATTGTGGTATAGCTGCTTCAACATTTTTTCTAGAATCTTCTTAGCTTTTCTGTAGCAGGTGTTACACCATCTGAATCTGACTGCTTTATAGGTTAATTGTTATCACTGGAAGTCTAAGCATGAGACAATCACAATTTCTTTTTCTCTGTCTTTTGATGTTCATTCTTCATTCTTGTAATGCTTAATAAAAAGGCTGTAAGCAGCAGCTTTAGGCCTCATTCTTGACCTCTGAAGAACCTCTGGATCACAAAAGCACCAGGATCTGACAACATCTATATTGCTCAGTATATTAACTATGTCTCAAAATTATGCACAATCAGCATCTAAGTCTGATAGTTCACAGAAATACTTCCTATTAATTTTAAATTCTGTCTTCTGTCATTGTTATTAATTATTTTCCCTCTATAGATATCATCTGCCGTTCTTTGACTGCTGAGGATCAAATTCATCACCATAGAACTTTCTTTTAGCTTCTCAAAGATCTTTATTCCAAATGATCACTGAATGATTACCTTACTTACTACTTCCTACTCTCTCTGTTATTTGTCCTTTCTGGCTATTCTTCTCTCTTGCTGCTCTTTATTAACATCCTTCTCTGATTGCTGGTAGTAATCCTCATTTGTTATCTGTTAATCCCCCTTTCTCTTGGACCCAATGTCTTGGGGAACTCTTGTTATTCATTGAGCTTGTCTGTTCGGATTTTGAACTAGAAAAAAAATTGTTGCTCAGTATTTTTTCACCATTATATTCTGAAATATTTGCAAATTCTAGTACAGTCCATGCTAATAGTAATCATCAGAATTAAATTGTATACTTTAATAATCATCTCAACAAATAGACAACAATGTTGCCAAGGAATTGTCAACATTCCTACTGATAAACTGGGAAAAATATCAAGCTTGAAAATTTTAGCCAGAGACAAAACAATGCAAAACATTGAACAAACAAAATAATCTGGCTCAGTTTCTGCTGATACAAGTTATCTTGTGATAACAGCTGGCAGACAATCAGTGAATTATGAGTAATACCAGAAGAAATTGGAATCTTCCATTCTTTGTCAGGATTTGACCTATCAATATTATGCTTGGATCGATGATTCTCAAGAAGAGGATAATTGGGAAGTGATATTGATCTTTGGAATTAGCACTTGGTTCAAACCTTTGTTAATCTGGAAGCAGATGTAGTTGCTCTGCTGTTAACTTTGATTACCAACCAGAGATGTTCTGACATTGTGTTGCTTCAGAGAAACAAAAACCATGGCAACTATTTTTAAACTACAAAGCATCAAGACAAAGCTTAATCCAAAACTAGTCCAAGCTATAGAGCCAAGACTCAATGAATTTCTCTAGAACTTACTTATTTCAAACTCATGCTCTCTTAGTGAACATATTCTTCCTAATGATCAGACTTTCTGAAGAGCTGAAGTGTAAAGTATAACCCTACATAATGAATCAAGACCATTGATTGATACACATGTGATACACATGAAATGATCAAGTGATACACATGAAACACCTTTCCAGCAATCATGTTCTTTCTACCCATTTATAAGTTGATACTGGATGAAATATCCATACGAATGCTGACAAGTAGTAATTTTTATCTCAAGTATCTCAAGTGGAGAAATACAGTCTTCTCATGGATAGTCAACATGGCTTTGTGAAGGGAAGATCGTGCCTCTTGAGCCTGATTGAGTTTTTTGAAGAGGTAACAAAAAAAGTTGATGAGGGTAGGGCAGTGGATGTTGTCTACATGGACTTTTGCAAGGCATTTGACAAGGTTCTTCATGAGAGACTCATCCAGAAAGTCATGAGGCATGTGTTAAGTGGAACCTCGGCTGTTTGGACAAAAAAATTGGCTTAAAGGAAGAAAGCAGAGGGTAGTTGTGGAAGGGAAGTATTCTGCCTGGAGGTCGGTGACTAGTGGAGTGCCGCAGGGATCTGTCCTGGGACCCCTGCTACTTGTGATTTTTATAAATGACCTGGATGTAGAGGCAGAAGGATGGGTGAGTAAGTTTGCGGATGACACGAAGATCGGAGGAGTTGTGGATGGAGCTGCAGGTTGTTGAAGGTTACAAGAGGATATAGACAGGCTGTAGAGTTGGGCAGAAAAATGGCAGATGGAATTCAATCCGGATAAGTGTGAGGTGATGCATTTTGGAAGGACAAACCAGAAGACTGAGTACAGGATTAATGATCAGTTACTTAAGAATGTGGATGAACAAAGGGACCTTGGGGTTCAAATCCATACATCCCTCAAGGTCGCTGCGCAGGTTGATAGGGTAGTTAAGAAGGCCTATGGGATGCTAGGCTTCATTAACAGGGGGATTGAGTTGAAGAGTAGAGAGGTCATGTTGCAACTTTACAAATCTCTGGTGAGACCGCACTTAGATTATTGTGTTCAATTCTGGTCACTTCATTATAGGAAGGATGTGGAAGCTATGGACAGGGTGCAGAGGAGATTTACCAGGATGTTGCCTGGATTGGAGAACAAGTCATATGAAGGAAGGTTTGTAGAGCTGGGACTTTTCTCTTTGGAGTGTAGAAGAATGAGAGGGGACTTGATAGAGGTCTACAGGCATAGATACGGTGGATAGTCAGTACCTGTTTCCCAGGGCACCAATAGCAAACTCCAGAGGACATATGTACAAAATTAAGGGAGGGAAGTTTAGGGGAGACATCAGGGGTAAGTTTTTTTTTTTTACACAGAGGGTTGTGAGTGCCTGGAATGACTTGCCAGGGATGGTGGTGGAGGCTAAAACATTAGGGGTATTTAAGAGCCTCTCAGACAGGCACATGGATGAAAGAAAAATAGAGGGCTATGGGGTGGTGTGGGTTTAGTACTTTTTTTTTTAAGGATTATATGAGTCAGCACAACATGGAGGGCTGAAGGGCCTGTATTGTGCTGTAGTTTTCTATGGTTCTATGTTCTATGCACACTACTTGATGTAATTCTACTGGAAAGCTTTCATGCTGCAGTCTTCTCAAAGCCTGCCATTATCATCATGTTGAGCAGATAATTTAGTGCCTGGCTGCAACCTCCTGCTGGGGCATTTACTCTGCAGGGTAAAATTCATGTACTCATTCAACTGTCTCTCCTTTATCCTGGATGGGGGCTTGGCAGCTGCTCTTCTCCATCGGATGTTTACCAAAACAATTGTTTTCTGTCTCTAGCTTTTTGTGGTCTTCCTGTTCTTTGGTTGTTGTTCACTTTGCCCTCCTGCTGTATCTAGTCATCCACATAACTCCTGTGTTCCTATAAATGATTGCTCAACTTAAAACAGCTGTAACAGAATTGAAAAAGGTGAATAGCTGACCTCAGCATATTGGAGCTTATGGAATAGACTCTTAAAAATTCAAAAAAAATTTATTATCGAAGTACATAAATGTCACCACATACAACCCTGAGATTCACTTTCTTATGGGCATGCACAGTAAATTCAAGAAACACAACAGAATCAATGAAAAATTGCATTCAACAGGACAGACTAACAGCTAATGCGTGAAAGACAACAAATTGTGCAAGTACAAAAGGGAATAATAATAATATTAAAAATAAATAAGCAATAAATATCAAGAACATGAGATGAAAAGTCCTTAAAAGTGATTCCATAGGTTGTGGGAACAGTAGAGTGATGGGGTGAGGAACCGAGTAACACCTGGTGGTGTGGGTCCTGAGGCTCCTGTACTTTCTTCCTGATAGCAGCAGTGAGAATGTCTGGGTCGCAGAGGTCCTTGATGACAGATGCTGCTTTCCTATGACAGCATTCCATGTAGATGTGCTCAATTGTGAGGAGGGCTTTACCTGTGATGAACCAGGACGTATCCACTACTTTTTGTAGGATTATCCTGGTGTTTCCTTACCAGGCAAGTGATGCAACTTGTCAATATACTTGCCATCAAACATCTATTGTTGGTTAAAGCTTTATATGGCGTGCAAATCTTCAAAAACTTCCATGGAAGTAAAAGTGCTGCCGTGCTTCCTTTATGTGCGCTGGGCCCGGGACAGGACCTCTGAAATGATAACACTGAGGAATCTAACGTTGCTGACCCTCTCCACTTCAGATCCCCCAGTGAAGAACGGCTCATGGACCTCTGGTTTCCTCCTCCTGAAGTCAATAATCAGCTCCTTGGTCTTGCTGACATTGAATAAGAGGATGTTGTTGTGGCATCCCTCAGCCAATTTTTCAATCTCGCTCCTAAATGCTGACTTGTCACAACCTTTGATTCAGCCAACAACAGTGATGTCATCAGCAAACAAATATGGCATTGGAGCTGTGCTTAGCCTCAGACATAAGTATAAAGAGACTACATCACGGGGCTAAGCACATAGGCTTGTGGTGGTACTCCACACATTTTGAGTACTCCACAAATGATAGGTACTCCATTTTGAGTACTGCTGGGGGGAAATGACCAACTAGGAAAAGTAACAGTGGCCATGCCTCTGGCACTGAGTCTGGCCCTGTGGCTCAAAAGGGTAGGGAACGGAAGAGGATGGCGTCAGTAATAGGGGACTCCATGGTTAGAGGGACAGATAGGCCATTCTGGGGACGCATAAAAGAAACATGTAGTAGTTTGCCTCCTGAGTGCCAGGATCCGCGATGTTTCTGAACGCATCCACAATATCCTGAAAAGGGAGAGCAAGCAGACAGAAGTTGTACATATTGGTACCAATGACATAGATAGAAAAAGGGAGGAGATCCTGAAAAAAGAATACAGGGAGTTAGGAAGGAAGCTAAGAAGCAGGATCTCAAGGGTAGTAATCTCGGGAATGCTGTCTGTGCCATGTGACAGTGAGGACAGGAATAGATTGAGGTAACAGATAAACGTGTGGCTGAAGAATTGGAGCAGGGGGCAGGGATTTAGATTTCTGGATAATTGGGATCTCTTCTGGGGCAGTTGTGACCTGTACAAAAAGGAAGTGTTGCACTTGAATCTGAGGGGGCCCAATATTCTTGCAGGCAGGTTTACTATAGCTGTTTGGGGGGGGGGGGGTTTAAACTAATATGACAGGGGAATGGGAATCAGGATGATAGAGCTGAGGATAGATAATGGTTGTAACATGAATGTTAAGGAAGGACAAACCAATAATTGGGTACAAATGCAAACAGAACAAAGAGTTAAATTGTACAACAGAGGCAAAATTCAAAATGGCAAAGAATGCAGGACTGAAAGTGCTGTATTTAAATGCATGTAGCATTCAGAATAAGGTGGACAAACTCATGGCGCAGTTAGAGGATAACATTATGGGTCGTGGCAGAAAGAAGGCCATAGTTGGGAGCTTAACATCAAAGGATGTACTTTGTATCGAAAGGACAGGCAGGAGGGCATAGGCAGTGGTGTGGCTCTGTTGGTAAGAGATGGAATTACATCTTTAGAAAGAGATGACGTAGGGTCAGAGAATGTTGAATCTTTATGGGCAGAGTTAAGAAATTGCAAGGATAAAAAAAAAACCATTATGGGAATCATATATCAGCCTCCAAATAGTAGCCAAGATGCGAGGTTGAGATTGCAAGGGGAGTTGGAAAAATCATGTAATAAAGGTAATGTCACAATTGAAGTGGGGGATTTCAATATGCAAGGGGATTAGGAAAATCAGTATGGTGTTAGCTTGCAAGACAGGGAATTTGTTGAATGCCTATGAGGTGGTTTTTAGAGCAGCTTGTACTTGAGCCTACTCTGGGAAAGGCTATCTTAGACTGGGTGTTGTGTAATAATCCAGATCTTATTAGGGTGCTTAATGTAAAGGAACCTCCTAGGAGGCAGTGATCATAATGTGATTGAATTCATACTGTAATTTGAGAGGGAGAAGCACAAGTCACATGTTTCAGTATCACAAAGGGAATTACAGAGGCATGAGAGAGGAACTTGCCCAGGTGGATTGGTGGAAGATACTGGCAGGGATCACAGCAGAGCAGAGGTGGCTGAAGTTTCTGGGAATAGTTCAGAAGGCGCAGGATTGATAGCCCAATAGAAGTTGTTCTCAAATGGCAGGAATAGGTAACCGTGGTTGACAAGGGAAGTTAACGACTGCATCAAAGCCAAGGAAAGGGCTTAAAAGGTAGCAAAGGAGAGTGGGAAGTTGGATGATTGATAAACTTATAAAATCCAACAAAAGGCAACTTTAAAAAAAATAAGGAGGGAAAAGTTGAAATATGAGGGAAACTAGCTGACAATAGCAGGACACTAAAAGTTCTTTCAGTTACATGAAAGTAAAAGGGAGATGAGAGTTGATATTGGACCATTGACCATTGTCAGTGACTAGTGTTCTCCTTAGGGATCAGTATTGGGACCACTAGTTTTCACATTGTTTGTCAGTGATTTGGATAATGGAATTGATGGTTTTGTGGCAAAGTTTGCAAATGATACAAAGTTAAGTGGAGGGGTAGGTGGTGCTGAGGAAGCAATATGATTGCAACAGGACTTAGACAAAGTGGAAGAATGGGAAAAAAGTGGCGGATGGAATGGTGTTGGGAAATGTGCAATAAACGGAACAATAGTGCAGACTTATCTAAATGGGGAGAAGGTTCAAACATCAGAGGTTCGTAGGCACTTGGGAGACCTTGTGCAAGACTCCCAGAAGGTTAATTTACTGGTTGAGTCTGTGGAAAAGAAGGCAAATGCAATGTTGGCATTTATTTTAAGGGGATTAGAATATAAAAACCAAGGAGATAATGCTGAACCTTTATAAGACACTAGTCAGGCTGCACTTGGAGTATTATCAACAGGTTTGGGACCCATATCTCAGAAAGGATGCGTTGTCATTGGAGAGAGTCCAGCGAAGGTTTACAAGGATGATTCTGGGAATGAAGAGGTTAACATATAGGAGCATTTGGCAGCTTTGGACCTGTACTCAATGTTAATTAGAAGAATGTTGGAGGGGGGATCTCAATGAGCCCTACTGAATGTTGAAAGGAATAGATAGTGTGGACGTGGAGAGGATGTTTCCTATGGTGGGGTAGCCAGAACTAGAGGACACAGCCTCAAAACTGAGCGCTGACCTTTTAAAACAGAGGTAAGGAGGAATTTTTTTCAGCCAGATAGTAATAATCTGAAAAATGCTCTACCACAGATTGTGATAGAGGTCAAGTCCGTGCATATATTTAAGGCAGAACTTGATAGTTTCCTGATCAGTCAGGTTATCAAAGAATATGGCGACAAGACTGGTATACAATCAAAGAAAAGCAGAGATAAAAATATCCAGTGAATAGGATCAGCATGACAATTGAAAATATTTTCTCTTTACTTGAATTAGTAGGTTGAAAAGTGGGATCCTTTTGTATAAGAATGGAACTTATCCCTTTGGCTTCTTACTACCTTTCAACATTTACCACCAATTTGAATTGATGCTCAACACTCAGATTTACCGGGGGGGGGGGGGGTGCGTGGTGGATTTTGAGCAGCTTAAGGTATTTCAAAGCTGATAGCCTTGCAACAAATAGACTTCAGCCATAGTTCAGCCCTCCAACTATAGAGCCATGAACATTCCAATACATCTGCCAGAGATGTATTTTCCTTGGCTTTGCAGAGAAAAAAAAAATGCTCAGAAGAAAAAGATGACAAATTTCAAAGGAGAGTCAGGTCAACCAGCCAATTATTCACAGGGCACAAAGAATGAAAGATCATTCACTAAAGTTTTATCATGGCAGGGCCAATGCCCTGCATTTCACATTCGAGTCTGTGGCCTAGTTGCACTATGTGCTGAAATGAACTCTACAGGCAACATACAGGTTAGAGCAGCACACACACAAATGCTTCAGGAACTCCAGCATGTCAAGCATCATCCGTGGAAATGAATAAACAGATAATGTTTTCGGCTGTGACCTTTCATCAGGACTGGAAGCTGAGGGGGAAGATGCCTGAATAATAAGGTGGGGAAGGAGAAGGCAATAAGCTAGGTGATTAGTGAAACCCGGTGGGTGGGGTACCGGGGATAAAGTAAGAAGCTGGGAAATGATAGGTGGAAGAGGTAAAGGGCTGAAGAAGGAACCTGATAGGAGATGAGAATGGACAATGGGAAACGAGAAGGAGGAGGGACACCAGGGGGAGGTGATAGGCAGGTGAGGAGAAGGTGCAAGAAGCCACATTGGGGAATTGAAGAGGAGGGAAGGGGAAGGGGGGAAAAAGTACCAGAATTTGGAGAAACCAATTAGGTTGGAGGCCACCTAGACAGAATATGAGACATTGGTCCTCTAATCTGAGAGTGGTCCTAGCGTGGCAGAAAAGGTGACCGTGGACCAACCTGTCAGAATGAGAATGGGTTTAGGAATCTATGATGTGTCTCACCAATAAAGCGAAGACCACATCAGGAACACTGGATATAGTAGACGACCCCAACAGTTTCACAAAGTGGAGTGTTGTCTCACCTGGAAGGACTGCTCGGGGCCCTGGAGGTGAGGGAGGAGGTAAATAAGCAGGTGTTGCACTTCTACCATTTGCAGGGATAAGTGCCGAAAGGTAGATTAGTGGGTAGGGACGACCGGACAATTGAGTCATGGTGAGAGCAATCCCTGCGGAAGATGGACTGTGGGGAGTAGGGGGAAGGTAAAAATGTCCCGTTGAAGATGGTGGAAGTTTCGGAGAATGATGTGTTTAATGCAGAAGCTTGTGGTGTAGTGGGTGAGGAGGAACTCTATCCCTGTAAAGGAGGCAGGTAGAAGGGGAGAGCATGGATGTGGGTGAAGGCAAGTCAGAGAACACGTAATGTAGCTAAAGTCCCCATTAAACTGAAATCAGAATAACAGAATATTTATGGACTTTCTGTATCATTTTCTTTCTCTTTGCACAAGCATCCATTTGCCTCAGTCTGACTAGAGTGGATTTATTTTTTGCATTAGTTATGTCATCACATTATAAATTCATAACATCACTTTCAATTGGTCTCATAACTGGAGACTTGGGTTATGTTTTACAAGTGATATATTGCAGTAACTGAGAAAACCTTACAAGCTTTTGAACAATAAAGGATTAGCTTTATTTGTCACATTTGCATCAAAACAAAATGCATTGTTTTGCATCAAATCAAATCAGCAAGGATTGTGCTGGGCAGAATGCAAATATCAGACCAAGAGAGGAAGTTTGAAGAAGGCCTACAAGATGACTTTTTAGATCAGCTTGTGGCTGAGCCCACTAGGAGAAAGGCAACGCTGGACTGGGTGTTGTGTAATCACCAAATTTGTGTAGAGAGCTTAAGATAAAGAAATGCTTAGGAAGCAGTGATCACAATATGATTCACCTTCCAGTTTGAGAGGGAGAAGATGAAGTCAGATGTATCAGTATTACAGTGCAGTAAAGGGAATTACAGAGGCATGGGAGAGGTGCTGGCAAAATTTGATTGGAAGGGGACACTAGCAGGGATGATGACAGAACAGCAATGGCTGGAATTTCTGGGAATAATTAAGAAGGGGCAGGATAGGTACATCCCAAAGATGAAGAAATATTCTAAAGGGAGGATGAGGCAACTGTGGCTGACAAGGGAAGTCAAAGACAGCATAAAAGCAAAGAAGAGAGCACACAATGCAGTAAAAATTAGTGGGAAGCTAGTAGTAGCAAGTAGTAGTAAAAAAATTATCAAAGTACATACACATCACCACATACAATCCTGAGATTCTTTTTCTGTGGACATACTTAAATGAGAGGGAGGCAGAAGAAAGAAAATTACAGCTGACTGTTTACTCTTTTCCATAGATGCTGTCTGGCCTGCTGAGTTCCTCCAGCATTTTATGCATGTTACAAGTTTCGTATGTTAGCTTTTTCTCTTTTATGAATTGCAAAATTAAATCAGTGTTTATGGAAGCTCTGCATTTGTTTACTTCATAAACTAAATTTATATCTGTCTTGCTATTAAAATGCCTTGAGTACACCTACTGAAAAATAGTTAGAGCTTTATTGTCATTGCTGAGGACAATGAGATTGCAATATAAAACAACATACTAGCAATTCAATTACTGAAAACACAATGACTAACTTTAAAATAAAGTCTGAGTTTTTTAGAGTGACATCTAAGTTATAACTGAATTAAAAACAAACAACTCTAAAATGGAGCATCGTTCAGTTGCACAACAGTCTTAAGGGAAAAAGCTGTTTTCCAGTCTAGATGTCCATGCACAGTGGTTTCTGCATCTCCTGCCAGATGGTCGGAGATTGAACCGATGGGATGAGCCCACCGTGATTTTGCAAGTCCAACCTAGACATTGTGAGTTGTAGTTGGCACCTGTGTATGTAGTTGTGTCCAAAGATGTTCTGTGCAGTTCTGATCATTCATTGAAGTGCTCTTTGGTCAATCTTGTTGCAGCTAGTGTACATACAGTCATACAGTAGGTCAGTATGCACTCAGTTACATATTGATAAAGGTTTACCAGCAGCTTTTGGGGCAGGTTACCTCTCTTTAATCTAAGGTAGCCTTCCCCAAGATCAAGGAAGTGTTGGTGGTCCAAGAGAGCTCCTTTGTGATGCTCACTCCAAAGAACTAAAAGCTGGAGACCCTTTCCACTGCTTCACTGGTGAGTAGTGGAGCTTGTTCATTATTGATTTCAGAAAATTAAAAAGGTATAATTTCTTTGCTTTCTTTTGAGTGAAAGGTTATGGTTCTTGCATTATTCAAACAGTTCCTGCCCCTCCTCGCTGTATGCTGTTTCACTGTTATTTGTAATTAATTCAATCACTGCGGTGTCATCTGCAGATTTGTTGATGGAGTTGGTGGCATAGGCAGGGGCACGGTCATGGGTGAAAAGAGTGTGAAGGACTGGGCTCAGTACACATCCCTGCAGTGTACTGGGGTTCCGAGTCAGGGAGGTTGATGCATTCAGTTTGACTGTCTGCGTGCAATAGGGAAGAACGTCCAGAATCCAGTTGCAAATTGAAATATTCAGTCCCAGGTTGTGTAGTTTAACAGTCAACTTGTTGGGGAGTATGGTGTTGAAGGCAGAACTGTAGTCAATAAAAAGCATTCTGGCATAGGTGTCCTTATGCTTCAGGTATTCCATACAATGTGGAGAGCGACGGAGTTTGGCATTCTCAGTTGTCCTCGTCCTCATAAGCTAAATGGTGCTGGTCCAGAGTAGCGGGGATGGCTTTCTTGATGTGTGACAAAACCAGTTGCTCCAGGCTCTTGGCAGCTATGCAGATGAATGCAACCTGTCTGTGGTCATTAAGGTATATTACCACAAAATGCCTTGGATTGGTAGGATCCTTGATATTTTGAAGCATGCAGGGACCACAGCAAGGGACAGAGGGAGGTAATAGATTTCAATAAAAACCTCTGCCCACTAGTCGGCAATGTCCCTGAGGACCCACCCAGGTACCCAGTCTGGTCCAGCTGCCCTGTGTGTGCGGTTACTGCAGAGTGTACACCTCACCTTGTGGGTGCTCAGTGTCAGTGCTGTGTCTTCCTTGGGTCTCAGGCCTTCATCACTGGTTCGTCGCTGTCCCTGTCAAACAGAGCAAATAAGTAGTTTAGTTCCTCAGCTAGTGTGGTGTCACTGTTTGCAGGGCAGGATTCTTTCCCTCTGCTTGTCAGTGATGGACCTGTTGCCTTCCCATGTGCGTTGGGAGGTTTTTGACATTAACGAAGTGTGTATCAATCTGTTGTTTGTAAATGAGGTTTTAATGCCCCTTAAGTTTTGACCTGGCTCACTGCATGCTGCAGTGTCACTGGATCCAGAGTCCTGAGTCAGTTCTGGACTTCATTGTTCATCCATGGCTTCTAATTTGGGGATACACATAGGGTTTTATTGCTGGTGACACTGTCTGCACAGTATTTAATAAAGTGCATGACCAGGGTGGTGTATTCCTCCAAGTTAATTCCCGAATCATGCATTGCTTGGCATGCAAATAGATTCCAGTCTGTGCACTCAAAGCAGTCCTGAAGTTGAGAGCAACATACACAAAATGCTGGTGAAATGCAGTGGGCCAGGTAGCACCGACAGGGAGAAATACAGTTGACGTTTCGGGCTGTGACCCTTCGTCAGGACTCGGCCCGAAACGTCAACTGTACTTCTTCCTGCAGATGCTGCCTGGCCTGCTGCATTCCACCAGCATTTTGTATGTGTTGCTTGAATTTCCAGCATCTGCAGATTTCCTCCTGAAGCTGAGAGACAGCTCTCTCGGGCCATGCTGTTATTAATTGGGTTTGCCTTCCTTATCACTGGTCTGTAGGCTGGGGTTATGACAGCCAGACAGTCCCAGATGAAGGCCCTGTATGTGTCTGAAATATTGGTGTAAACCTGGTTCAGTGTATCATTGCCCCAATGGGGCTTTTCACTTTCCAGCAAAATTTAGGGAATACAGTCTTAAGGATGGCTTGACTGAAATCACAGGCTATGATGAAGGCACCATCAGGGTGGCCAGACGGTTGACAGAGACAGAACGTGAAGACACATGTGAAAGTCCCTAACTATAATCCTAATTTAGTTCAGATCACAAGGGGTTTAGTTGCTAAAATTTAGAAATAAAAAAGTCTGAGCCAAAAAAAATAAAATTTAAACCAAAGTTAAACAGAAAACAATCCCAAAGAACATAATTATACTTAAGGAAACCATGGAAACAAGCAGAAACAGAATAATAGGACTAGAGTGTGAGAGACATCACAGAATCTGCAAACTATCACAATGGAATGAAGTATAGGCAGTGTGCAGGAGACAATGAATCAATGACTGGCAATACAATAAAGGGGTTTACACCAAACTTACATACAAGGTCAGGATTTATTTGTGCATTCCATCTTTCTTAGTTACAACATTCAAAGAAGAAATGCATTTGAATGTTACTTCTTGTGAAAGTCTGCTGTCTGCAATCCACAAAGGAGTAAAAGGAAACAATCACAAAAAATTATACCTACTGCTCTTCTGAGTCCCGCCAGCACCAAGCAACTCATGCAGACATCACAATCTGATACCCAAATTCACTCTAACCCTGTATTGTCGCTCTGATCAAAGTTTGATACTACTCAGTCCAAGAATGCAATCTTCCACTCATAACTCCTCTTAGTTTATAATTGCTTTCTTCCAAAATGTGGTTTTGTAATCGGAAAATCCAGCAGAAATTATTGACAAGACCGAGACATTGACCACCAGAAGGTAACTTTCCACCCAGGAGTCCCAGAGATTGCAAAACAAGACTCTATCCTAAAAGGAATATTTTGAGTTTTCATTTTCACCCACGTTTTGTTTACATTATGAGGCCTGGGGCACTGAGGAGCAGAAGGGTTGTTGAAGATGTATTATTGGTTGTTCAATAGATGCCAGAAAACAGTTACAACATGTGTATATATTACAAGATGTGCACCTCTAATGCAATTAAGAGATATAACTGCCAAAATGTAACATTACACCCTGACCTAAGCCTTCATGCTCAGCTGTATGACAGTATGGGCTTAATTCAAACTAAATATACCAGATGAAGTTTAAACAGTTGGAGAAACTCAGCAAGTCAAGCAGCATATGCTGAAGCAAAGGGAGGGTCGATGTTTCAAGTCATGATTGTGCATCTGGACTGAGAGGATGGAGGGAAGACAGTCAGTTTAAAGAGGGAAGTTGGGGCATAGAGTGGTGAGAGAGGGCTTGGCAGATGATGAGATGGGGGATGGTGGGCAGTGTCAAGAGATAAGGGTTGGTAACTTAAACTCTTGCCACTCTGCTTTACAAATACAGCTTTCCAACATGATAAACAGCTACGAGGACTCGCTATACTCAGTGGCCACTTTATCAGAATCAGAATTAGTATTACCTGCATAGGTTGTGAAATTTGTTAACTTTACTTCAGCGGTACAATGAAATACATAATATAGAGAAAAAATTGAGTTACTTTAAGCATATATATGTCATTAAATAGTTGTGTTAAAATAAGCGGTGCAAAGTAACAGAAATAAAAAAAATAGTGAGGTATTGTTCATGGGTTCATTGTCCATTTAGAAATTGGATAGCAGAGGGGAAGAAGCTGAGTCAGTGAGTGTGCTACTTCAGGTTTCTGTATCTCCTTCCTGACAATAGCGGTGTGAGGATGGCATGTCCTAGGTGGTGCAGATCCTTAATGATGGATGTCGCCCTCCTAAGAAACCGCTCCTTGAAGTTGTCTTGGATACTATGGAGGCTGGTACCCCTGATGGAGCTGACTAATTCTACAAGTTCCTGCAACTTATTTCAGCTTTCTGCAGTAACCCCCTCATACCAAATGGCGATGCAGCCAGTCAGAATGCTCTCCTCAGGTCATTTAGATTAGATTATGAGGACACTCAGTCCTTGTTCATTGTTATTTAGTAATGCATGCATTAAGAAATGATACAATGTTCCTCCAGATTGATATCACAGAAACACAAGACAGACCAAAAACCACATAATTATAACATATAGTTCCAACAGTGCAAAGCAATACCGTAATTTGATAAGAGCAGACCACGGGCATGGTAAAAAAAAGTCTCAAAATCCTCGATAGCCCATCGTCTCACGCAGACGGTAGAAGGAAGAAAAACTCTTCCTGCCATGAACCTCCAGCGCCGCAAACTTGCCGATGCAGCCTCTGGAAGCACCCGACCACAGCCAACTCTGAATCCGTCCGAAAACTTCGAGTCTCCAACCAGCCCTCCGACACCGAGCACCATCTCTGCTGAGTGCTTTGACCCCAGCCCCGGCCGCCAAGCAACAGGCAAAGCCGAGGATTCGGGGCCTTCCTCCTGGAGATTTTTCGATCACACCGTAGCAGCGGCAGCGAAACAGGCGTTTCAGAAGTTTCACCAGATGTTCCTCCGTGCTTCTCACGTCCGTCTCCATCAAATCAGGATTGTACACGGCATCCTACTTGACAGATTACAGATATCCATCCTGAAGTGGCCACTGCGTGCTGCATCGTGCCGCCATCTTGTCCTTTTGTAGAAGTTTTTGAGTGTTTTAGTTGACAAACCAAACCTCTTCAAACTCCCAATGAAATATAGCTGCTGTCTTGCCTTCTTCATAGGTGCATCAATTTGTAGTGTCGAGGTTCGGTCCTCAGAGATATTGACCCTTAGTAACTTGAAATTGCTCACTCTCTCCACTTCTGATCTCTCGATGAGGATTGGTTTATGTTCCCTCTTCTCACCCTTCCTGAAGTCCACATTCAGCTCTTTGGTCTTGCTGACGTTGAGAGCAAGGATGCTACTGTGACACCAGTCAACTAACTGGTATATCTCATTCCTGTACACCCTTTCATCGCCATCTAAAATTCTGACAACAATGGCTATATCATCAGCAAATGTATAGATGGCATTTGAGCTGTGCCTAGTCACACAGTCATGGGCATAGAGAGAGTAGAGCAGTGGGTTAAGCACACATCCCTGTGGAGTGCCAGAGTAAATTGTCAGCGAGGTGGAGATGTCATATCCAATCCACACAGATTGTGGATTGTCTTCTGGTTAGGAAGTCAAGAATCCAGTTGCAGTGCGAAGTACAGAGCCCTGGGTTCTGTAGCTTTTCAATTAGGACAGTAGGAATGATGGTGTTAAGTGCTGAGCTATCGTTAATAAACAGCATCCTGACATAGATATTTGCATTGTCCAGGTAATCCAAGGCTGCTTGGAAAGCCATTGAAATCTTGTCTCAATTTAGAAGATTGAGGGGGGGGATCTTATTGAAATGTATAAAATTCTAAAGGGATTGGACAGGCTAGATGCAGGAAGATTGTTTCCGATGTTGGGGAAGTCCAGAACGAGGAGTCACAGTTTAAGGATAAAGGAGAAGCCTTTTAGGACTGAGATGAGGAAAAACTTCTTCACACAGTGAGTGGTGAATCTGTGGAATTCTCTGCCACAGGAAACAGTTGAGGCCAGTTCACTAGCTATATTTAGGAGGGCTTTAGATATGGCCCTTGTGGCTAAAGGGATCAGGGGGTATGGACAGAAAGCAGGTACAGGGTTCTGAATTGGATGATCTGCCATGATCATACTGAATGGCGGTGCAGGCTCAAGGAGCTGAATGGCCTATTCCTGCACCTATGTTTCTATGTGTCTACTGTAAACTTATTGTGGTGATTGGCAAATTGCAGTGGGTCCACATCTGTCCAGAGGGAGGTGTTGATTCTAGCCATGACCAACCTCTCAAAGCAATTCATCACCATACATTACACCATACCTGCTCCTTAATGCAAATATCTCATCAGCCAAATCATGTGGCAGCAGCTCAATTCATTAAAGTATGTGGACATGGTCAAAAGATTCAGAAACCCAGTTTCCCTCAGGATCAATAAAATATGTCTGTCTGTCTGTCTACCAAATGGGAAGAAATGTACTATAATCTAATTGACTTTGATTGTTGGGGTGGTTTGGGTATCTCAGAAACTGCTGATCTCCTGGGATTTTCATGCACAAGAGCCTCTAGTGTTTACAAAGAAACACAAGTGTGAGAAACAAAAGACACCCAGTGAGTGGCAGTCCTGTGGGCAAAAACACCTTGTTAATGAGAGAGGTCAGAGGACAATGGACAGACTGGTTCAAACTGACAGGAAGGTCACAGTAACGCAAATAACCATGTGTTACAACAGTGGTTTGCAGAGGAGCATCGCTGAACACAAAACATGTCAAACCTTGAAGTGGATGGGCTACAGCAGCAGAAGACCACACTGGGTTCCACTCCTGTAACTAATGGAGTAGCCACTGTGTATACTCTACAATAAAAAAAACAGGATGAAAATTCTTAATAAGCATCTCTGGAAGGAGAATTAAGAGTTTTGTTTCAGGTTGAAGATCCTTTGTCAAAACATTTTACTTTCTATCACATGTAACATGTTGCTTTTAAGCTGAATGTATTTGTCAGATGTACATGAAAATATTGAAACATACAGTGAAATACGTAATTTGCATCAATAACCAACACAGTCCGAGTTGTGCAGGGGCAGCCCACAAGTGTCGCTATGCTTCCTCTCTATTGTGTATCATTCTACTGTAACAAATGTAGCCTGTTGACAATTTGATACAAGAAATGGCATTCCAGGACTAGGAACTCAAGACCCATTCTCAATATTCATGACTCATTTTATGAACTCCATGAATTGAAAGAAGGAAGAGGGTTATGGATGTATAATTGATAAGCTGCACCTTGGCTCGGTAATTGTGTTCTTACCTTGGATTCAGCAGGCTAGGGATTCAATCCCCACTTCAAAGATATGATCACATAGCCAGCTCTACTTTGAAATGGTAGTAAATGAATTTCAGTGTAGATCAAGGAGGTGGTATTGTGCTGGGTCTTATATTTGCATTGGAAGAGTAAGGTTGCCTTATATTCCTTAGAAAATAGGTTTCTAAATAAGGGAGAAGACCAGAGGAACTGAGAATACAGGTTCACAAATTGTTACAGCAAATGGAAACGAACTAAGGTTCACGTTGGAGGGTGGAATTCTAAAGCAGACGAGTTGCATTGAATGCCTATGGAACCTTGCTATTCATATTAGTTGAAATAACCTATCATATGTGAATTTAAAGGAAGCTGGAATAAAGTCATGAAAGAAAAGGCACATTTTGATGAGGTTAGGCGAAGGAGGTGGGAAAAGATTTATAGAGAGCACTAATAATGACATACCGCTTAATGATCTGCTTCTGTTCTGAAGATAACGTATTTAATGAAAATACCACATATTCGATAAGGTATTTTGCATTCACCTCTCAGATAAATACAAAGGATCGTATGGTTCAATAAGAAGAGCGCAGTTGTTTTGGAACATTCCTGGATACAAATGAAAGCATATTCTAAAATAAATTGTGATTATATTTCAAACATATTTCATTGGCTGGAAGTACTTTGGTTATCTTTATGAGAAGGTTCTTTCTACCATTACAATGGTAGATGAGATAGCTGACCTGTTTTGGTGCAAACGTTACCGAGCGTCCACCCATGATTTTGCTTAAATTATTTTTGCCCATCTCTGGGTGACCTTCAAACTATAAATGTGCAAACCTACAACTTATTGAAAATGTTAGAGATTCACTCTTGGAAACTATCTTACCTATGTATTTTCTCAAAGAGTATCTTAACCATGAATTGTATTTAATTGCTGTAATCCAGTGAAAATAACCAGTAACTGGACTTTTTCCAATACTTATGATATTTCATTCCACTGAGTCTTAATTATAATATTACTGTATGACCCTAACATACTTGCAGAAATAATGTGTATAGAATTGTAAAGTTTCAGATATGGGTGCAATCAAAATGTTACAGTAAATCAACTCTTATTTTCTGTTTTCACAATCTTTCACTATCAATTATTTTACTTTCCTTTTAAACTGCATAAAATACCTGAGATACTTAATGGAGTTCCATATATCTTACATAGAACATAGAAATCTGCAGCACATTATAGGCCCTTCGGCCCACAATGTTGTGCCAACCGTGTAGTCTACACTAGAAACTGCTTGGAATTTCCCTACTGCATAGCCCACTATTTTTCTAAGCTCCATGTACCTATATAGGAGGCTCTTAACAGACCCTATTGTATCTGCTTCCACCACTGCTCCCAGCAGTGCATTCCATGCACCCATCACTCTGTGTGAAAAACTTACCCGACATCCTCTTGGTACCTGTTTCCAAACACCTTAAAACTATGCCCCCTTGTGTAGGCCATTTCAGCCCTGGGGGAAAAGCCTCTGACTATCCACATGATAAATGCTCCTCATGACCTTATACACCTCTATCAGGTCACCTCTCATCCTCCGTTGCTCCAAGGAGAAAAGGCCAAGTACACTCAACCTTTTCTCATAAGGTACACCTTCCAATCCAGACAACATCCTTGTAAATCTCTTTGAATCAATGCTTCATTTTTTTTTGTCCCGCTTGGTATCTATTTCCCAGTAACAAGTGTTTTAAAATGCAAAACTAGTACTAAATGTAAATTGCTTAACATAATGTTTTTTTAATGCTAATTGACAGGAAGAGAGAACATGCTTCACCCAATCAGAATGTCATTCTTAACGTGGTTTAAAAATATATACTTTTGTTATGCTAAAATTTCAAACTGACTTGGGATTATAGTTGAGATCAAAGATGGCAATAGGTTGTTCAATTTAATATCAAAGAATGTATATGGTATACCCGAAATTCTTGCTCTTTGCAGACATCCACAAAAACCGAAGAGAGCCCCAAAGAATGAATGACAAAAATACCTTAGAACCCCAAAACCCCTCTTCCCCAATTCCATGCACAAGCAGCAGCAAAGCATCAACCCTCTCCCTCCCCTCCTCCACTTACTGCAGGAAGCATCAGTGCCCAGCAAGCAATAGCAAAGCCCCCAAAGAGAGATCATGATCTGCAGATGTAAGAAGTTAGCAGGCCTGTCACAGAGTATAAGGATCCATAAAGAATAAAGAAGGATTTATACCATTAACCTTTGGAACAAGAAAAGCGATTGATAGATCAGGCAGAAAATTCCTCATCAGACAAAGGGTTTACTAGTTGAAACTTTAAATCTGTTTCTTTTTCCACAGATGCTGCCTAACCTGCTGAATGTTATTGGCAGTGTTATTTTATTTCAGATTTCCAGCATCTGCAGATTTTGCTTCGTTTTTCTTAGACCATTATTCTTCACAGGTTTCACTCAATGAACCAATCAAATGTAACTGAAAAGCTATAGAATAATTACCATAAGGCCATAAGATATAGGAGCAGAATTAGGTTGTTTGGCCAATCGAGTCTGCTCCATCACTTCATCATGGTCGATCCATTTTCCCTCAGCTCAATCTCCTGTCTTCTCCCAATATACCTTCATGATCTAATAAAGAACTTATCAACTTTGGCCTGAACATATCAAATGACTCAGCCTCAACAGCTGCCTGAGGCAGTGAATTTCCCAGATTCACCACTCTCTGGCTAAAGAAATTAATCCTCATCTTTGTTCTGAAAGGACACCTCTTTATTCTGAGGTTGTGTCCTCTGGTCTTAAGACTTTCCCACCATAGGAAACACCCTCTCCATATTCAATCTATAGAGACCTTTCAACATTTGATAGGTTTCAATCTCTTCAGCTACCTCTTTTAGAACCCAGTGGGGTATGCCATCAGTTTCAGGTGACTGGAACTTCGGACCTTTCAACTTCCCAATCATCTTCTCCCTACTAATGGCAACTTCACTCACTTCTGTTCCCTGACAGTCTCAAACTTCTGGCATACTGCTGGTGTCTTCCACAGTGAAGGTTAATGCAAAATGCTTATTCAGTTCGTCTGCCATTACTACCTCTCCAGTAGTCCAATATCCACACTTGCCTCTCTTTCACACTTCATGTGAAGAAACTTTTGGTATCTCTTTAATATTTAATATCCTCTTTAATATTATTGGTTAGCTTATCTTTGTATTCCATCTTTTCCTTCTTTGTGACTTTTTAATTGTCTTCTGTTGGCTTCTAAAAGCTCCCCAATCCTCTAACTTCACACTAATTTTTGATCTACTATATGTCCTCTCTTTGGCTTTGACTTCCCATCAGCCACGGTGGTGTCATCCTATCTTTAGAAAGCTTCTTGGGATGTTATATCCTGCCCCTTCTGAATTGTTACCAGGAATTTTAGCAATTGCTTCTCTGCCATCAGCCCCGTCAGTGCTCTTTTCCAATCATTTTTGGCCAGCTCTTCTCTCACGCCTCTGTAAGTCTCTTTACTCCACTGAAATACTGATACATCTGATTTTAGCTTCTTCCGAAATTGCAGAGTGAAGTCTATCATATTATAATCACTGTCCCCTAAGGATTCCTTTAGCTTAAGCTCTCTCTCATCAACTCCAGTTCATTGCACAACACCCAATCCAGAGTTGTGATCCGCTAGTGGAGACAACCATGAGTTTCTCTTAAAAAACCATCGCGCAGGCATTCTAGAAATTCAGCATCAATCTGATTTTCCCTATCTACCTGTACATTGAAATCCCCCATGAATATTGTAACATTGCCCTATTGGCATGCATTATCTACTTCTCGTTGTGATTTGTAGATCACATCCTTGTTACTGTTTGGGTGTCTGTATATAACTCCTATCAAGGTCTTTTTACTCTTGCAGTTCCTTAACTCTATCCACAATGATTCAACATTTTCTGGTCCTATGACACATCTTTCTAATGATTTTATTTCATTTTTTCAAACAGCCAATCTGCTCAACTTTTCAATACAATGTGTATCCTTGAATGTTAAGCTCCCAGCTATAATCTTCTTTCAACAATTCATTGAAGCCCACATTATACATGCCTATCTGTAACCATGCTACAAGTACAGTACATCCACCTTATTCTATATATTGCGCTCATTCAGATGTTACACCCTCAGCCCTGTATTCACCCTTTTTGATTTTGTCTGCATTTTACATTGCAACTCATCTTGTCAACTACAATTTTGCTTATTATTAGCCTCTGCTTGTTAGCTGTCTCACTATACACTGCCTGTCCTCCCGAACAGCTCTACAAACTTGCCTGCAAGGGTATTGGGTCCCCTCAGGTTCAGGTGTAACCAGTCCATTTTGTACAGGTTGTCCTCTCTGCAGAAGAGATCCCATGATCCATAAATCTGAACCACTGGCCTTGCATCAGTTCCCCAGCCACAAATTCATCTGTCAAATCATCCTATTCTTACCTTAACTGCCTTGTGGCATGGGCAGCAATCCAGAGATGCTACCCCATGGTCCTGATTTTCAGTTTTCTACCTGGCTTCCTAAAATCTCTGTTCAGGACCTCCTCAAGTTTTCTACCTATACCATTGGTGTCAATATGTACTAAGACTTCTTGCTGCTCACCCTCACTCTTTAGAATGCAGAGGACCCATTCCGAGACATCCCTGACCCTGGCACCTGGGAGGTAACATACCATCCAGGTGTATCTATCAGACCAACAGAATATAGTCTGTTTTCTATAAAACAGGAATCACCTATCACCACTGCAGTCCTCTTCACCTCTTCTCTTCTGAGCCACAGCACCAGACTCAGTGCCAGAGAGTGCCCAGTAGGTTGTTTCCCTCAACAGTATCCAAAGAGGTATACTTCATACTGAGGGGAACGGCCACAACGTACTCACACAGGCTGCCCATTTCCGTTCCTTCTCCCAGTCACCTGTCTCCTGCAACCTACATCCCTGTAGCTCCTATCAAATCCTCATTCTCCCACGAGCCAAAGGTCATCGAGCTGCCGCTCCAGTTTCTTAATATGTTCTCTGAGGTGCTGCAGTTCTATGCACCTGGTGCAGCTGTGGTTATCCAGGAGGCTAGAGGTCTCTCAGAATTCCCACATCTCACACACACAGAACACTGCCAATGGAGCCATTCTCACAGCACGAATTGTGCCCCATCAGTCCAGGAATGAAGAATACGGAAAACAAAGAAAAAGAAAATGAGAAACTTACCAGATACTGAACTTGCCCAAGCCTGATGAGCAAAAGCCATTTCAACGCTAGCTCATTCACGAGGGCCACTCCTCTTGTGCATGCCTTATTTTTATTCACCCTTTCTAATAAATCAGAAATTGGTCACAGTCCAACTCTGAGAAACCGCCACAAAGCACTGCCTAGTTAATCTTAAGTGCGAACCTAAGTGAAAAGGTAGCTCTCTTCTCATACTCCCACTCAGTGATAGGAAGTGTCACTGTCAGCTCAGCGATAGTCCGTTACTGCTAACATTCTTTGATCCTCTTTATAGGTACAAATGAAACAGAAATAAACTGTTTAGCCAACCGTGCTACTGTTAGCCATACAGCTGTAACAACACGGGATATTTTTTTACTTCTTGGTTTCACGTGAACAGATTGTGGCAGAAAATTAACATGGTCCAAGGAAAGAGTGTGATTCCACAGATGTGCCACAGACATTGCTCCTCCATCTTGTAGCCTCTGCAAACAATTAGGAGTGGTTGGTGGCTTGTAGCACACTTTGAGGGTTAAAATAACTTTTAGAAATTATTCATCTGAGCTTTATTTGCTGCAAAGCTAGCCTCTACAACCAGGATTAATAAATTACCCATAATGGAATGCTGGAGCAGACTTGATGGGCTGAATGGCCAAATTCTGCTACTATCTATTATGTTCAATTGACTCCCAACTTACAGAAACAAGAGAGGGAAGCATCTCAACTAATCAGGAGGGAAATTCATTTGATCATTTGGGCCCTATAAAACAAAATTAGCATGGCTTTGCTTCCTACCCTCACTAATGTTATTTCTGAACAATACTACACAGCAAAACTGCTTGGTAGAAGTCTCTCTGAACCATCAAGCAGAGAACCTCTACTAAAAGTCAGCCATGAGGAATGGTCAAGTTCAGCACCTTGATTCAATTTTTATTGTCTAGTCACCAACTATGTTTCCTAATTAACGATAACCATCCTTCATTGGAAACACACTGCTACCACCTTTGCATATTTGGGGAATCAGATCTCAATTCCAGTTAAATGATTTCAAATCCCCATTTGGTGTCAATGCCTGTTTCTGCTATCTACATACCTTTGAAATCCTCAACTACAGAAACACCAACCATGGAAAATCGTTATCTTCATTCAGGCAGAGTTCTACTCCAAGCAACACCATCCACATTCTTTAGCACAAAACCCAAGATAACCAGACCTCAACACTTCAACAGATTCTATCCAGTTGCAAAAGAGAATGCATCAAAATATTCTTACAGCATATTAAGAATCATCTTAAAATATTAAGAGACATTAGGTACTGCCTTAGATATGTTATTGTGTCATTTGGGTGTATGGGGTGTCCAGGGAGGTGAAGGAGCTTGTTGTGTCCATTCCAGGGCAGCCCACTCACCTTTGGTTCCCCACTGAACTCTCACCTGTGGCTCCAAGTAGTGGTTGCATCAACAGCGGCCACACTCCTGTACACCACTTCAGCAGGTGGACAAAACCAAGCGAGGGTAGCTGGCAATCTTGTACCCTGGTGAGATAGGTACACACCTGTCCCAGCATGGAAAGTCAGTTCTGGCAGACTGGGCAGATGAAATCTATAGTGAAACCCAGTGGCCAGGAAAGCCAATGCTCCGTGGCAAGCAAAGGGCACAATGAGGCACAGAAGTAGCCACAGTCATCCTCTGCAACCAAGGGAGACCCCAGATGGACCCCAGATGGAACTCTTATTTGTAACTCTGGATCCAAGGTCAAGAGTGGAACTATCCCAGCTTTTCCCCTTTAAAATCTCTCCTGCACAGGTTACCTGTCATCATTCGACAGCCACCACCATTATTAACAGATTCCAAAAATCATCTCCAGACACCATTGTTGTACAGTACCTATGCAAATTAAACTCAGTCGGCCCATTTTGGAATTAAGGAAGTCTATCCATGTATGCCATGTGTGTGAGAGGCAGTGCTGGTCAGGAAGGAGTGCAAAGATAAGCATGTTTCATAACCACAGCAATTATGAAGTTTCCTTCACTGACTTATTTGGCAGAGTCTGGCCGATACAACTCATTTCCAAACACTGCTGCACAATGCGGTCTTGTTTAGGGGAATGAGAAAATGTTGAAATCCAGATGGCCGTGAAAATTGACCAGCTATTAGAGAATTATGCATACAGATAAATTTCTGCCTGGCGATCAAAATGCACAGAATTCCATCAGCTGTTGACGTAGTTTGGTGATCCCCTGGCAAATACCCAATAAAGCAGCTAGAAAGTATGATGGCTGAGCTACTTATATGTTCATCCCCCAACAACGTAACCCTGCCCCTCCATTCCCATGCAGTCCATTGCATGAACGTGCACACATAGTGCAAAGTCAATTCCTCCCTCTTCTCTGGCATCTTCTATTTCATTTGTCATTAAATATCTCCTACAAACAGATTTTGCTAATCATTGATCTTTACCATGTTTTCAGTCAGCAGCATCACTACAATTTCTATTTCTCCTCATTTCTAACCAGTCTTTTATTTCCTCTTCCCTTCCCCAGTTTCTTTGCCACTTAAGGCTTGATATATTAAACTAAAGGTTCTACCGAAAGTTCACTGACCTGAAAATTTTACTTCCTTCTCCATAAATGCTGCCTGAATGGCTGAGGATCCAACTATTCTTTATTTCATATTTTCAACATCTGCAGAATTTCAATTTTGTATTGTGCCAATGAATTTGTTGACTTAAACATGCTAAATCTGACCATTGAATATCATGTAGAAAAAAATTAAATATAGTATTTGGATTGACAGTTATTAGTTTGCTTCAAATGGTTTTGTTTGTACAATGTTTATAGCTAAAAGAGTGATCATTTCACTAAAAAAGGTTAAATAATCAACTTTTAAGTAACATTGATCTCATTAATCAAACAACCTTTGATCATCTCTAATTATAATTTACCTGGTTTCTGAAATTAGATTGTTTAAATTGTATGTAATCTTCTTTTAAAATGGGTGATAATACACAAAATTTAAGTAAAAGCAAGATGCAAGGGGACTGCAATTACTTGTGGCCATAGAAAGACCCCTTATAAAATCTTGCAAACCAATCTGGTCTTAGAGTGAACACGAGGAAGTCTGCAGATGCTGGAAATTCAAGCAACACACACAAAATGCTGCTGGGACGCAGCCGGCCAGGCAGCATCTATAGGGAGAAGCGCTATTGACGTTTCGGGCCGAGACCCTGAATACTTACTTGTAAGTAAAGGGAATGAGCAGAAGTTAATAATAAGTTATGGAAAGATCATTTTCAATGAACAATTATACTGTCTAGGCATTCCAAGTTTAGTAGAATGACAGTTAACCTCATTAAAACATGCAATATCATAGCATAGATGCAGGGATAAACTTCCCCTAGTGGAAACTTCTAATATCAGAAGTCACAGACTCCTCAGTCTTGAATGTTCAATAGCCTAAGAGGAGAAGGAAATTCTTCACTCAGAGGCCAGTGACACAGCAGAACTGGCTAACCAATAAGGCTGAGCCTGCTCAGTTACTGATTACATTCGAGAGTGCACCCAAAAAACTTTCACCATAAGGAAATCAAGGGATGCGAGGCTTTTACAATAATGTGCCATTGAAGTAAAAGATCAACCATGAGAGGCCAAATAGCCCATTTCTGCTTTTTTTAAAACCCAATCAAGTTTACAATCCTACAATTCACGCTGAGCAGTAATTATACAATGATGGATATAGTAACTGGGTTCATATTATGTTCCGTGCAATAAACTCAAACATGTGAGGATCATTCCCCAGCTATATCCTCAAACATCATATTCTTCCACCAAATGTTTTTTGACTTCTCCAGTGCATTCAACACCATCCGCCCTGCTCTGTTGGGTGAGAAGCCGACAGTGATGCGGGTGGATGCTTCCCTGGTGTCATGGATTATTGATTACCTGACTGGCAGATCACAGTACGTGCACTTGCAACACTGTGTGTCAGACAGAGTGGTCAGCAGCACTGGGGCTCCACAGGAGACGGTCCTGTCTCCCTTTCTCTTCACCATCTACACCTCGGACTTCAACTACAATGCTTCAGCACTGTTTTCTGATAACTCTGCCATAGTTGGATACATCAGCAAGGGAGATGAGGCTGAGCACAGGGCTACGATGGGAAACTTTGTGACATGGTGTGAGCAGAATCATCTGCAGCTTAGTGTGAAAAAGACTAAGGAGCTGGTAGTGGACTTGAGGAGGGCTAAGGCACCAGTGACCCGTTTCCATCCAGGGGGTCAGTGTGGACATAGTGGAGGATTACAAATACCTGGGGATACAAATGGACAATAAACTGGACTGGTCAAAGAACACTGAGGCTGTCTACAAGAAGGGTCAGAGCCACCTCTATTTCCTGAGGAGACTGAGGTCCTTTAACATCTGTCAGAAGATGCTGAGGATGTTCTATGAGGCTGTGGTGGCCAGTGCTATCATGTTTGCTGTTGTATGCTGGGGCAGCAGGCTGAGCGTAGCAGACACCAACAGAATCAACAAACTCATTTGTAAGGCCAGTGATGCTGTGGGGGTGGAACTGGACTCTGACGGTGGTGGCTGAAAAAAGGATGCTGCCATCTTGGACAATGACTCCCATCCACTCCATAGTAACACTGAGCGTCATAGGAAGTCATTCCTACCTGTGGCCATCAAACTTTACAACTCCTCCTTCGGAGTGTCAGACACTCTGAGCCAATAGGCTGGTCCTGGACTTATTTCCACTTGGTATGATTAACTTATTATTATTTAATCATTTATGGTTTTTATATTGCTACATTTCTTCACTATTCTTGGTTGGTGCAGCTGTAACAAAACCCAATTTCCCTTGGGATCAATAAAATATGTCTGTCTGTCAAAACTGATCACAAAACTGGTCTCCAGAGATCTTGATAATTAAGGAAGGGGAAATTGTATGCAGACATCTTAAAAATAATTCCTAGTAAAGAACAAGAATGGCCTTGATTTCCATGCTTGCATTCAGCAAAATAGATAACGTCTGAGAAAATGGAAACTGAAAAATGAGAAATGCATTCCGTCCTAGAGGATTGAAATAACATACAGTCGGCCCTCCTTATCCACAAGTTCCGCATACGCAAGTTCAACCAATCGCAAAGCAAGAAAACCCAGAAGTGCTCTTCCAGCACTCATTGCTCGAGCATTGTTTGCCTCGCATCTCATTCGTTCACTACTTTGCGCCTGTGAGAAATGGCTCCTAAAAAGCAATTACGTGGTCAAAGCAATTCCTCAAAGGCTAAGAGGGAGCATAAAGTGCTATCTCTCACTGAGAAAGTAGAAATATTAGATCTTTTGAAAAGTGGCATGTAACTTTCCGAACAGGGCCGTAAGGTTGATAAGAACAAATTAAGCATTCGCACAATAAAGCAGAAAGAAGCTGCAATTCGTGGAAGGTTTAGTGCTGCCCCTACAACATCAAAAATGGTCTCTCTGGTTCATGATAAAGTGCTTGCGAAGACTGAGAAAGCATTAAGTGTGTGGCTAGAGGACATGTCACAGAAACATATGCCTGTCGATGGCCAAATTATATGTGAAAAGCTCTCAGTCTCCATGAGCACTACTGTGACAGGGTAGATGAGAGTGAGAAAAAAGTGTTTAAGGCTAGTAAGGGATGGCTGGCTGGCCATGTAAAGCGCTACAGCCTCAAGAACGTAAAGACCATGGGAGAATCGGCGTCTCGTTCGTTCGCTGCTTGTATTGTGAACGAGAGGAACATGTACAGGTTTTTTCTTGTCAATATTCCCTAAACATTACAGTATAACAACTATTTACATAGCATTTACATTGTATTAGGTATTATAAGTAATCTAGAGATGATTTTAAGTATATGGTAGGACATACATAGGTTATATTCAAATACTATGCCATTTTATATAAGGGACTTGAACATCTGCATTTCTTGGTATCCGTGGGAGGTCCCGAAACCAATTCCTCGTGGATAAGGAGGGCCGACTGTACAATCAGGTCACAACTCAAGAGGAAAATCGAAAGGGCCCAAGAATAGGAACAAAGTCATTTTCATATAATTACTAGGACTCTGCTTTAAATCCATCATGATTTAGATAAAATATGTATTACCAACATGAAGTGATACTGAAGCAGAATTTACATTCTTTTAATGGACAAGAAATATATTACAAGTTTGCAAAGCTTCAGCTGTTTTCAAAGTTTGGGAGGTCCGGATAAACGCCAGCCTTCCATTTTGCCCATCTTTGTGAGTGCTGCAATAGCACCCAGAGACAGACAGGCCAAGGTACCAGTCGAGTAGCTGTGAGCTGTGAGGGGAAGAAAAGACAAAGTACATTATAGAAACTACACCAATCCATTCCCTTACTAGAAATAATATTACTGATTCACAGAATAGTCATAGCACAGAAGGAGGGTATTAGGGACATCATTCTTTCATGTCTTTAGGTAGCAGCACTGATATACAGGATTAAATGTCTATTATGAGATTACATGACACCAAACTGTATACATGCAAAATATAGACAGCAGCACAAACAAGAAACTTGCAGATCCAAGAATTCAGAATAAACGAGGCAATTGCTTCAATGTGCACTAAACATATAAAAAAACTGGGATATTGAAATAAGTTTTAAATTTTACTATTTTAGTTCGCAAGAAAAACACAAATAAGCTGTCACATTTAAGCTTTAATACTTTTAGAAAAGCTTCTGGTGCTCTCTAGTGGTTAGCAGTAGAAACAGCAGACCCACTGGTCAGTCACTGAACACTGTTTAAAAACATGCCTTTATGCAGCAGTTTTTAAAAACTTCAGATTCCAATGGCCAACAAAATCAATTATATTTGAAGAACAGTCATTAATGCAAATTAGGAAATATCTCAACTAATATGCACCCAGCATGTTTCCAATTGCATTGATTATGCATTTTGGAAATGTTGATTAAAAAGTAAAAATGAGAACACAAGAACAGAACTTGTGTTTTTTCTTAAAACTGGCTAAGGCACCAGCAAAAACTTTTGGCTCTTTTTCAACACTGAGCTGGAAGCTATGGTTTAATGTCATATCTACTAGAAAGCATGGCGCCATGTAGCGTAATGGTTATCATGACACTATTACAGTTCGGGGCATTCTGGAATTCAATTCTGGCACTGTTCTGTAAGGAGTTCCTGTACATCCTCCCAGTGAAATGTGTGGGTTCTCCCACAGTCTATATACATACTAGGTAGATTAAATGGTCATTGCAAGTTGTCCAGTGATAATGTTAGGGTTAATTGGATTGTGGAATTGCTGGGGTGGTGTGGCTTGAAGGCCCAGAAGGGCCTACTCCTAACCATATCACTAAATAGATAGTGATTCTTTCAGTGCACAACATCAACAGAATCACATTAGAATTAAGGTTAAGATTTATGATCGTGTTTATCATCACTGACAAATGTCAAACTTGTTGTTTTGCAGCAGCAATACAGTGCAATACACAAAAAATACTATAAATTACAGTAAGAAACATATACAAATTAAATTAGTGCATAAAGAGAGCAAAAAGCAGAGAAGTAGTGTTCATGGGTTCATTGCTTGAACAATTACCATTATGTTTGTGCTACTTTGGGAAGAAACATGGTCACAAGTGGCGAAGATTTTGAATTACATAATTGCTTCGGGATATTTAACTTTTACAAGACATAGGTCAAATAGAAAATATGGAGAAGTATTCCTGATAATAGTGGATAGGATAAATGCAAAAGAGAAAAAAAATACAAGTTACAAAAAGACATAGAATCAGTTCACATGGAGCTAAGAAACATGAGACAATGAAGTATCAATGGATGGTGTTTCTGGCCTCCAAAGAGATCTGGAAATGTAATACAAACTATAAAACAAAATCAGGAGCAACTTAACAAAGGTAATACCAAAAAATAATCAGAAACTTTGTATATATGCAGGACAAACTATATTGCAATAAGGTCAAGGAGTATATGAGATTTTGTTTTAACATCAACGTGTTGAGACAATGAGAGATTAGGTTATTTTGCAATGAGAAAGAGTTAGTAAATAATCTTGTCATTGAGAGGTTTCAAGGGAAGAATAAGCATACTCTGATAGATTTAAAGTGACTTCACTCACATTAGTTCTTTATTTTCTTAGAAGGTTGACAGAGATTCAGTGTGTCACCGAACGCTAACAAACTTCTACAGATGTTCTGTTGAAATATCTTGACTGGTTGCATCATGGTCTAATACAGCAATTCAAAGGTGCAGAAATGCAAGAAATTGCATAAAGCAGTGAACTCAGCCCAATATCTCATGGGTACAGCCCTCCCCACCATTAATACCTACACAAAGGCAACATCTGTCAAAGATCCCCACTATCTGGGTCATGTCATGCAAATTCCATCCGGCAGGAGATACAGAAGTCTGAAATCCCACAGCAGCCGGTTCAAGAATAGCAACTTTCCCTCAACCATTCAATTCTTAAACCAACCCATCCCTAATTATAGAAAACCTGATCACTTTTTTTCTGCTCTGTTCTTTCCTGTAAAAATTGTGTATACTTATGTTTTTCTTGTGAATGCTGGGTATATGATGCTATGTGCCCATGATATGGCTGCAAGTTTATCACTGTACCTGTGCTTATGCATATGACAATAAACTTGGCTTTGTTGAAACTAGGATTTTAAAGCTAAACAATGGAAACCACAATGATATGAGCTATGCTGCTTATGATTATTTGGGATGACAAAAAAAATAAACAAGCAATATTTTAAAAAATCAATAGTTTACAACAAATATATACTACTTCTAGACACAAAAACTTAACAACAAAAAATAGAAACCAGAGAAAATTTACAGATGCTGGAAATCTGAGCAACACACACAAAATGGTGGAGGAACTCAGCAGGCCAGGAGACATCTATGGAAAAAAGTACACTCGACATTTCGGGCCAAAACCCTTCAATAAGAAAAATTAGCATCAGCTAAACTACAAGAGATGTTGAAAACACTATTACCTCAAGGGAAATAATCTACAATGTAGCAAAAAAGATCTGTTAGCCTCAGGACAGGCAAATGTGGCAGGCATTCAAACCATAACAGACTACAAATCTACCTTCCACTCCACCTTCCCCAAGGAGAAGGCACTCTGGCCACAGCTGATGTGAGGAAGACTCTACCCAAGGTCGACCCACATAAAGCTGTGGGGTCTGATAACATACCTAGTCAGGTGCTGAGAGACTCTGCAGTCCACTCTCCCCGCAGACTGCAATGCGGCCATCATCATCCCAACACAATAACCTGCCTCAATGACTACATCCAATGGCACTGGCCTCAATCATAATGAAGTGCTTTGAGTGGCTGGTTATGGATTGCATTAAATCCCATTTTGCTGCTATTCTTTCCAATTTACTTATTACTTAACTAGATCCACTGATGATGCCATAGCCCCTGCTCTCCACTCTGTCCTGTCCCACCTGGAAAATGGTGCCTCATATGCCAAGATGCTGTTTATTGACTTCAGTTCAGCTTTTAATATCATCATCCTTCAGAAGCTGGTGGATAAATTGTGCTCACTATTTCCTAACAGCTCTCTCTGTAACCTGATCCTGGACTTCTCGACAGAAATGCCAGTCAGTTCATGTTGATATAGAAGCATCACTAGCGCTATCTCTGGAAAGCTACCTAACGGGCAAAGTGGTAATTCCAGATCAATGAAGGATGCATAACAGCTGTGACAGGGCTCGAATGCTATCACCTTTTACAAAGTGATATCAAGTAACATAGCTGGACGACGCTGCTGTCTGCAACAGAGAAGTGTTGAAGGAGATGGGCAGTCTAACAGTGAGTGGTCAGCTTAGTTGCTTTTCTTGTAACAGCAGGACCTTTTGAACATTGATGTGGAATGCTGCAAGTCTGATTCACCGAGTAATTGGCAGACAATGGGGAGCTGTGTGGCCTCAGTTGTAGCAAGGACTAAGCCTCAAGCTGTGGTGTTGCCCGTTTTTGTATGACTGTTGGTACTGTGTTTTGCACCTTGGCCACAGTGCAATGCTGTTTTATTTAGCTGTATTCATGGATATTTGTGTATGATTGAATGACATTTAAACTTGAACAGGCTTTGCTTCCAGATGAGCTCAATGCCTTTTATGCTCGCTTTAACCATCAAAATATGAAGGTACCATTATGAATTCCTACAGTCCCTGATGATTCTGTAATTTCAGTCTCTGAGGCTGATGTGAGCGTATCCTTCAGGAGGGTGAACCCATGGAGGGCATCTGGCCCAGATAGGGTACCTGGCCGAATACTAAAGCTGATCAACTGGCTGGAGTGTTCACTGAGATCTCTTAACTTCTCACTTAAGCAGTCTAAGGTACCCACCTGCTTTAAGCAGGCTTCAATTACACTGGTGCCCAAGAAGAACATGATAACCTATCTCAATGAATATCACCCAGCTGCACTCACAAGCACAGTGATGAAGTGTTTTGAGAGGTTGGTGATGAATATCATCTCCTGCTTGAGAAGCAACTTAGATCCACTCCAATTTGCCTACCGGCACAACAGATCTCATATCATTGGCTCTTCGCTCAGCCCAAGGCGTGTACTTAGCCCTCTGCTCTGTTCACATTACACTTATGACTGTGTGGCTAGACACAGCTGTAATATCATATTTAAATTTGCTAACGACACCACTGTCATTGGCCAAATCAAAGGTGGTGACAAATCAACCCACTTTAGATTGAAACTCTAACTGAGTGGCGCCTCAACAACTTACTCATAGTCAGCAGGACTAAGGAGCAGTATATTGACTTCAAGAAGAGACAACCAGAGGTCCATCAGCTAGTCCTCATTGGAGGAATCAGAGGTGGAGGGGGGAGGTGTCATTATTTCAGAGTACCTGTCCTGGGCCCAGCATGCAAGTGCAATTACAAAGAAAACACAGCAGTGTCTGCATTTCCTTAGAGTTTGCGTGATATCTATGACTTTGACTAACTTCTATAGATATGTGGTGGACAGTATATTCACTGGCTGGATCACAGCCTGGTATGGAAAAACAAATACAACAGAAAATCCTATAAAAAGTAGTGCATACAGATCAGTTCACCACAGTAAAGCCCTGCACACCGTTGAGCACATTGACACAGAACAACGTCACAGGAAATCAGCATCCAACACCAGAGACTCACACCACCTAGGTCTTTCTTTCTTCTCATTGCTGCTATTAGGAAGCAGATACAGGAGCCTCAGGACTCACACCACCAAGGCATCGGACCACAGGTTCCTACAAAGAATGCAAGGCCTGCTGAGAGTGTCTTCGGGGTCTCTTTTCCACCCAGTAGAGATATTTATCAGGAGCACTGTGTATACGGACCCTTAGCATTGTCAATGATCCTTCCCATCTGTTCACCAATCTCTGTGACCCCCTGCCATCAGGCAGGAGGTGCCGTAGCATTAGGACAAGAAATGGTAGGATGAGAAACAGCTTCTTCCCCCAGGCTACCATCCAGGTCTCATCACGCATGAAGCGCCAGTAGCTTAATAATATTAACTTTTTAATTTATATGATATAGACACCTCATTAGTTAATTTATGGAAATATTAATTTATTTGTTATTTGTGTGAGTTATAAGTACTATGTTGTGCACCTGGATTGTTTTGCTTGGTAGTACAGTATACATGTGTACGGCTGAATGACAATAAGCTGAATTTGAACTTTGAATTTCTGCAATGGATCACTAAGAAATGGAGAAGGAAAAGTAGAATATACAAGTAATCCAGCAAAATAAAAGACTGGAAAAGCTTCCATACATGTATAAAGGGGAAAGCAAGAGTTAAAATGGGTTTTCAAAGAAATAAAAGAGAATAAGGAAATGGCAGAAATTAAACATACTTTGCGTCTATTTTCACAGAAGATACAAAGTGCTACTTGAAAATAGTAAAATTGTTAGAGTGAATGAGGGGTTAAAAGAATTTGCATTAATAACAAAAAGGGCTTTGCTAAAGTGGAAATTCTAGAAGAATGTAAGTATGATTGGACCCACCTCGTACTCCAAGGATCACTCCTGAAGCACAACCTCCAATGAAATAATTCAATGGATCATCATTGGTTCCTCGAAAATGTGCACTTAGACAGGTTGTTATTCCAAAAATTGCACCAAGTGCAGCTGAAAGGCAAGCAAATGGATTTGGAGTTATTACATTCTGCTATAAAGAGCCTTTAAAATAAGAGAACTAACTAGGTGGCTAATTTTCCATTAAACAGCACTTCAGAAAAATAGCCAGATTGATGGCTATTAAGAAGATTGAGCTGGATTCTTAACACACTGATTACACAAATTAAATTGCATCCTTGAAAATAGAAGCGTGTGTAAGGGAGTACAGGGCAAAATTGCATTATGATTACTCCTACCATAATCATGGATGATTATATTTTTTTGCAAAGGAAATCTTCCTCAGGGTTTAACCTAATAATTCTTTTTAAATCTTTATTGGTTTACTAAGCAATTCAATAATAGCACTTGATAGGCTTCATACTTTTTTTGCAACTTGCTCCAAATTTGACACTAATTAACATTCAACTAGACTTTTATGCAATAGTTTAATACTACATTATTTAACTAGGCTATCAAAGTTGACAAAAGTGACATCTCCTCCTTAACTTCCAATTGTGGTCCTTAATGGCATCCAATTTCTCTCTAACATTTTGATTCACATCTCTTCCATTAAACATTTCTGCCTGACCCGTTTTTGAACTTCTTCAGTGCATAACCACTGAACTCTTTCTGTAGAACCATCTGCCTTCATCTCCTTAGCTCTCATGTCATAATTACTTATGATATTTTCCTGATATCCTGTTAATGTTTATCAGTAATTCACTGGCCTAAGTAATTAACAGCGCTTAAACCTAACCTTACCTTCATCATGTCTGTATCACTATAAAAATTTACACCGATCTACAGAAACAAGCAGCCACATGCAATTTATAGTCCACATTCCAAGTGGACTACAAGTCAATATTACAAGTACAGTTTCTTTTAAAATCTTAACAGTTTAACTTCACATGGTAAACAATCCTTGGTACAGTAAAATTAGACTTTTATAATATAATAATGCCCTCATGAGTTCACAATGCACTTGGAATTCAAGCACCTTAAGAAACAGTATCTCATAGATTCATGCCCACCATCAGAACCACTTTCCCGAGGGTCATAGAACTCTAAAGTAAATACAAAACAGAAGTAATATATTATTGTTGTTTCTTGAGAAAGAATTTCCAACCTGAGCAAATATTCTTCTTGACAACTAATACTAGTGTATAGAAGGTCCAAAATGCCCTTACCCATTGTCATGGTCCCATTGACTCCTCGTTGCACAGCTTCCATGGCATTTTTAGGTGGTATTGCAACAATATGATAGGCAGAACCAACAAGACCTATAAAAATAAATTAAGCAATAATCAAAAGTTTTTTTTATTGTAAGACTGCATAGGAGTTTCAAATCCACTGGAGCAGTTCTCAAAAAGTTGAATTAAAGTTGTTCACCAAATGCCAGAGAATTCAAATGTCACTCTTTGTCCGTGATAATATTCAAACAACGGTTTGTTTTATTTGTCCTTCAGATACAACTATTTGAATTGCCCACTGAATCCTTTCAAGGATAAAATAAAACCTAGAGAATCAACACACACAAAATGCTGAGGGAACTTAGTAGGTCAGGCAGCATCTATGGAGGGAAAAGGGCAGTTGACATTTCAGGCCGAGACCCTTCATCAGGAATGGGCAGAAGCCAGAATAAAAGAGTAAGGGGAGGGGGAGCAATGCAAACTGGCAGATGATATGTTAATCCAGATAAAGGGGAAGGCATGAAGGTGGGGGTGGGGGCTAAAGGAATCTGATAGGAGAGGAAGTAGGCTATGATACACAGGGAAGGTGGGGAACCAGAGAGTGGAAGATGATGGTGATAGGCAGGTCATGAGTGCAGAGAAGGGGAAGGAGAAGTGATAAAGGGGCCAGAAAGATAAAGGAAAACAGTAGGGGTGAGAACAGACAGGAGTCATTGCCGGATGTTAGAAATACTGATGTTGATGTCCTGGGGTTGAACAGTAATAAGCCAAAATAAGAGGAGCTGGGCTTCCTATCTGAGTCTGGCACAACACAGTAGAAGAGGTGGCCATGAAGACATCAGTGTGGGAATAGGAAGTGAAATTAAAGTGGCTGGCCACCAGGAGATCCTGGCTGTTGCAGCACATGGAGCAAAAGTGTGTGCTGCACTAGGAGTACAGGAATATAAATAATGTCAATGGATTCACATGTGAAGGACTGCCTCACCTGTTTAGGTGAGGAAGGACGTACAGAAGCAGGTCTAACACTTTATATGCTTGCAAATATGTGCCTGGAAGGGAGTGATGGGGTGGGACAAGCAGACAAGGGAGCTGCAGAGAGAGCAATCCTTGTGTAAAGCCGAGAGGACAATGGAGGGAAAGGAATGCTGGTGGTAGAATCCCGTTGGAGATACCAAAAGTTATGATGAATAATGTGTTGAATGGGGAAGCCTGTGGAGTAGTATGGGAGGACAAGAGCATCCTTATACCTGTTAATTCAAACCAGGTGCTGGCTGATGTGTGGGAAGTGGAGGAGATGCAGGTGAAGGCTACATTAATACCAGTGGAGTGAAAACCATTTTTTCTGAGAAAAGAGGGAATCTCGTACGTCCTGGAATGGAATGTCACATCATGAGAACAGATGCAATGGAGACAATGGAAAGAGAAAAGGCAATAGCATCCTTGCAAATGATAGGTCAAGGTAACTGTGGGTCAGTTTGCAAAATATGTCATTGGATAATCTGTCTCCTACAATCTATAGAATGCATGCCATCTAATCAAAAGTATAGGAGTGTGTTTGCTTTCTGTAACCAGCACACACCATTTCTCAGTTCATTCAGGGCTAATGAAACATTGACTATACTCTTTTCCATAGATGCTACCTGACCTGCTGAGTTTCTCCAGCATTTTGTGTGTGTTGGTTGGCAACAGATCTTATCCCTTTTGTATAGCTGGTTATAATTAAAACTGGTACGAAATGACAACTGTTAAACTGTGTACACTGCCAGACACTGGTAAAACAAAGGCTTGAATCTGACCCCACTACCCCATCCAATTTCTGGACAGAGATATTGCTTCCACAAGATTCAACACCTCCTCCGCAAACTCAGTTTCTCACACTGCACCCTACTTTGCCCTATACCTCAGGGATTCAGTCTTTCGGAATGTTTCGAGTGAGATTGCAAATAAGATTTAAATTCTGAAGTTTGGAGCTATTGACTCATGCCCAATAGAGATTAACATCTTCATTGCAGGAAACTACCCCTGAAGCTTTGTTAGATTCCTTTTAACAGTCATAATACCAGAGTAAGAAGCTCAGGTAGCTGATGATGGTGAAAGTTAAGGAGATGTTACAGGATTGGATGCTCAGCAAGAAATGTTGACATCCATTATAAGTGAAGGAGGAATAACAGCTCAAACAGAATCAGTTCAAAAGAAGTAGTACAAATGCTTTGAAAATCATAAAATGTGAAATAAGTATTTGATAGGGTAGCAGAGATAAATGACTTGCTTTTCTTCAAATTAGTTCCATGGGATCTTTTAGGACCAGTTGGAAAGCAAATAAGCCTCATTTATCATCTTTTATTGGAAGATGGCACCATGCAGACACTGTGTTCCTTCTTATCTACACTAGATTACCAACCAAGATTTTTTGCACTGGAAATTTTTGCTTCCAGAATTGTGCAAAAAAAAACTGCCAAAAACTGACACGCAGTAGGCTGTTTAGAAAAAAAGTTACTATATATACACACACACACAGACACCATGGTTATATTCAATGCCAGAAAGCAGATTTGTTCACTATCACACTTGGACCTGTCAAATGAGTACAAAATCATCCTACTCTAGGAATTTGTTTCCCAGAAAAAGCTCAGGCATGCTCAATACACAAGAGATACTAAATGACATCCTTATTTGGAAAATAAAGCTAAAATTGTTTGTTTAAAAAAACAGGTAAAGAAAAAAATACAAAATGTTGGAAAGCAACATTCATGGAGGGGAAAAACATCAGCTCAATTAGCATTCATCAGAATTGGGTATAGTTAAAAGGGAAATTTTTAAGTGGCAAAGGATGTATAATGGCAGAATTGGAAATGAGAATAACAAATACACGTGCTGAAAATCTGCAATAAAAACAGTAAATGCTGGAAACATTCAGACAGTAAGGTAGTTTCTGTGTAAAGAGAAATAGTTAACACTTTATGTCCTAGTTCCTTCAGTTGAATTATATCTGTCAACTCTGATGATGGCAAACACGAGGAAATCTGCAGGTGCTGGAAATTCAAGCAACACACACAAAATGCTGGTGGAATGCAGCAGGCCAGGCAGCATCTATAGGGAGAAGCACTATCGACGTTTTGGGCCAAGACCATCAGGACTAACTGACAGAAAAGATAGTAAGAGATTTGAAAGTAGGAGGGGGAAATGCAAAATGATAGAAGACCTGAAGGGGACAGGTGAAGCTAAGAGCTGGAAAGGTGTTTGGCAAAAGGGATACAGAGCTGGAGAAGGGAAAGGATCATGGGACGGGAGACCTAGGAAGAAAGAAAGAGGGAGAGGAGCACCAGAGGGAGATGGAGAACAGGCAGAGTGATGAGCAGAGAGAAAAAAAAGGGGAGGGAGGAATTAAATAAATCAGGGATGGGGTAGGAAGGGCATTATCAGAAGTTAGAGAAGTCAATGTTCATGCCATCAGGTTGGACGCTACCCAGACGGTATATGAGGTGCTGTTCCTCCAACCTCAGTGTGGCACATCCCATTCTCATTCTAATATGTCTATCTATGGCCTCCTCTACTGTCAAGATGAAGCCACACTCAGGTGGAAAGAAATGGACAGCTTATACTTCTGGGTCAAACACCCTTCATCTTGACTGAAAGTGAAGGGAAAGGGTATAATATGAGCTGACAAGTAATAGGTGGGTTGCAAATGAGGAGATCTGATAGGAAAGTGGAGCATGGAACCAAATAAAGGAATCGGGGTGAACACATAGGAAATGTGGAGGGAGGGATGTGTGAGTGATGTGCAAATCAAGTAACTGCAGGTCAGGAAAGAATAATGTGATCAGGCAGAGTTTGGGGCTTATATAGGAAGAACTAGGTAGAGCAGAAAGATGAGGGAGAAAGGGGGGGGGGTTAGAAAATCCTGAAATTAGAGTATTTGATGTTCAGGCCGTCTGGCTGTAACTACCCAAGCAGAGCGAGGCGTCTTTCCTCTAGTTACATTTAGCTTTACCCTGGTAATGGAAGCGGTTGAGTACAGACAGGTTGGAGTGTGAAAGTGGAAAATGTCTTGTAACCAGGAGCTATGGATGACTACTGGCAGACAGAACAGGGGCTCATCCTGATCTCAACAATACAGAATGCAATTTAAAAAAACGTTTGAGAGGGTGACTGGCTTGCTGAATGTTTCCAGCATTTACTGTTTTAGGGCAGAAAAGGTGGTAATGCGAACCCCTGTATAATCCCATTACAAAGTCCTATGGCCTTCTCCGTAAGGCTCTGCAATAATTTTCTTTATCGATTTATCCCATTTCCTTGAAGGTTACTACTGAATCGTCTCACTACGTCCTTTCAAATCAGTGGACTCCAGACCATAACTTGTTCTGGAAAATAAATTCTCATCAGTCCTGCACTTTTCAGTCGTTCAAAGCTGCAGCCCTCCATCCCAATTCGGTGTGATTATCCATTGATTTTCCTCAGGCGGCCCCCAAGTTCAACGTGCCCCGAGTTAGAGCCACACCTACCTAGGCCTGCCCCGAGCCGCGTCGTCTCCCAGGCTTTACTCGGACACTCATCCCCATCCTCCGAGTCCCAGTAACCCATCGCCGCCACCTTCAAGGACACCGTCACTGGGGAAACGACCCAGACACCGCGAGACCACGGTACCTCCGCGAGATCAGGTCGGGTGGAGCGCATGCGCGGAGCCGTCCTGGCGCTTCGAGAGGATGTTGATCAGAACTAATATATGAAGTGAGTGTTAAGTTTTAGTACAAGGTAGATGCCCTTTGTCTTTCAAATAAGTGTTTCATAACAAGCAAACTTTGTGGATAATGAGACACAGGCGGACTGCGGCTGCTGGGATCTGGAGGAGCTCTGTGGGAGGGTGGGAACGAACGGTCAGTCGACGTTTGGGGTCGAGATCCAGGTGAAGGGTTTCGACCCCAGTCGTCGACTGAGCATTTCCCTCCACAAATGCTGCCTGGCCAGCTGAGTTCCTCCGGCGTCTTGTGAGGTGTGCATCGTCTTGACTGCTGCTTGTGTTGCCTACCTCAGTGTGCCAGTCGTGTCTCGCACTGGCTTTATTTGGGGATAATGTCAATTCCAAAATAGTGGTGCGCAGGAATGCGTGTGGCAGATAAGAAATAAAAGCCTTTCGCACCTGTTGTGATACTCATTAAGACCATGCTTATTTTACCTCGGCTTTATTTTTCTGCACGGATCCACATCCCTTGATTTCGTGACATCTAAAATTTTCCGCTATTTGTTTTAGGTGTACTTAGTGACTTGGCTCTCAGAGCCATCTCTTGTAAAGAGTTTCAAAGATTCGCCATCCTCTCTTTGAAATTAAATCTTAGCTCCGATCTGAGTGACTGGCCCTTAATTTGAAAGTTTGATCCTCAGTTATACACACTCAAGCCAGACAGGGTAAGGTGTTGCTCCATAAAACCTGTGGAAAATGTACATTTCAGTCTTTTGTACTCAGGATAAAGTGGGCTGAGTTGGGTCTGAAATTGTACTATCCTAGAAATCAATTTGTTGAACCATTTGCTTCAGTTCCTTAATTGCAATTTTGTCATTCCTTGGTTGGGAAAAATAAACCTGTACACCATATTTGAGAAAGTGTTGCCAAGCCTTAAATAATTTCGGTGAAATGTCTTTACTGTTATATTGAAATCCTTTTTATAGCAAAGACAGCATTTGCTCTCCAAATTGCCTTCTCTAGCCAACACATTACTTTGCAATGATTAGTGTGGTTATCTGGGCACTTCTGAACATTGAAATCTTTCCCCCTTTCTTTACTTAAGAAAAAATGTTGCTATTTTTTCTATCAAAGTGGATGACTTGGCATATTTCCATATTGTATTTCATCTCCTATGCCCCATAATTTGTTTCTCCCAAGGATTCATTTTCCTCCTAATTACTCATGCTGGTACCTAGCTTTGCATCATTGGCTTCATCATTGCATCCAGACCATTCTTATAGATCATAAAGAGTTAAAATTTGGCACTGATCCATCACAGGCTGCCAACCTGAAAATGATCTGTTCATTCCTAGTCTCCATTTTCTATTCAGTAAAGAGTTCCCCAATCTGAGGTTTCTAATTTAGTTTAATATCTCCTAATATGGTAGATCATCAAATGCTTTCTGAAAGTCCAATGGATCCAGGAGGTACATTGAAACCTCTTCCCCAACCCCCACTGATTCTGCTAGTAAGTTCCTCCAAACAGTGTGGAGCAGCAACTGCCTCACAAGTCCAGTAACTTGGGTTCAATCCTAACTTCTGGCTCTGTGTGGACATTGTATGTTCCCTCTGTAACTTTGTGGGTTTCTGCTGGGTGCTCCCATTTCCTGCCAGATCCCAAAGATGTGCAGGGTAATAGGTTAATTTATTATTGTAAATTACCCTGTGTGTGTATGTGAGTAGCTAATGGGAATGTGTAGAGAATAAAGTGTAATTAGAGTATGGTTAGTGTAGTTTAGTGTTCAATGTCAGCCGTGACTTGGCCAATGGGCATTTTTCCATGCAGTATGAATCTACAACTCTATTGGATTGATCAAACATGAGTTTTTTTTCATAATTCCCAATTCTATTATCACTTTCTCTTCTACTGATATTCAGCTAGCTAATCTGTGGCTCCCCATTTTCCCTCTCCCTCTTTTCCTAAATAACTGGGTTACATTTGTTATCTTCAAATTAGTGGGAACAATATGTACTAGAATTTTGGAAAGTATTAGTGTATCAACTGAATTCATGGGCACCGTATTCAAACTTGAATGCAGGTCTATTAGGTTCTTGGGATTTGTTCACTTTTAATCTGTTAATTTCCTTAGTGTTTTTGGTTTAAACTAATGCTGATATCTATCAGCTCTTCCTTCACTCTATTTATCATTTTTTAGTCCACTATGTCCAATGGTGTTTTTGTGACTTCTTCCAGAAAAACAGTGAACTTTGTTTAAATTCTATGTCAGTTCCTTATTGTCCCCTGACTCACAATATTTGGCCCACATTAACTTTTGCTACTTTTTTCCTCTTAAACACTTATATCAAAGCTTTTGCATTCCTGTTTTGAGAAGATTACTTTCCCTTTCCTTTTCCAATCATTGTAATTTTATCAATGGACTTGCTATTCTTTTTGGCAATATATAAGCCTATTCCTCTTGATTTAGCACAGTCTTTATTTTCTCTGATTACCACTTTCTAGCTAGATCTTTGTGTCTGAAGGGATAGGTGTGTATTTGTTATGACCAGTACATTCATTCTTTTGAGTATTACATTTTGCCATCATGCCTTTTAAATTTAGTTTCCATTCTGCTATAGATAGCTCATGCCTTATACCTTTGTAGTTCACTTTATTTTCTTTTAAAAGCCTGGTTTCAGATTAAACCAATTCATATTCAATTATTAGATAACATTCTGCATATTATGATCACTCTTACCTTAATTACAAGATTGTTACGCAGATTTCCATACTATGAACTCTAAATACTATGTCTATGTCAATTTACTTAGCTATCTAGATTATATGAAGCCTTTCCATATTCTCAAATTTCTCTTATTTCTAAAATCTTGTTTTCCCTTCAGACATGAGGGTTCATGAAAGGTGATTCAGAGGGTGATTAATGTGCCTTTTACACACATTCCATTCCTGAAATAAACTGCAGATATTATTTCTCCAGATGTACTCCAGTTTGTAGGTCAAAATTCTGGACATTAGTACAGCCAGCAGATCCAGCTGCATACCTACCCAGGTTCTTCACTCACGCAATGCATCTATCGTGTTTCTGTTTTCCTAATCCATGAACATCTACCCATATTCCATCCATTTTAATCATGTTAATGAAAGGCCTGAAATGGAGAGTAGATTGGAAGTAAATTTACTCTGAGCTGTTCAGGATTCTTCTAAATTTTTCTCCATTTACAATTTAAATTTGTGTCGCTTTACACTTTTCTTTAAAATATTGATTAACTACTTTTAATAACATCTCATTGGGCTGGACTAGTTTCTGAGAAGCATTGATCTTGCTTATTTTGTGAAAATGATCAGAAAATCTAATTACTGAATTGTTACCTGTTAAGTGTAAGTTCATTTAATAATAAATCAGAAATGAGGAGAAAGCCTTAAGAATACAATGGGCAACTCTCTTATATGTCGGGTGTTATCTATGTGGATGTGGTGGAGACAAGTACAATAATAGCTTTTAAAAGACATTTGATATGTATAATAATTGGAAAGGTTCAGAAGGCCATTCAAACACTGACAAATAGGACTAGATTGAATGGGGCATCTTGGTTGTCTTGGACCAGTTGGGCCACAGGACCTGTTTCTGTACCATTTAACTCTTAAGACTATGATTTTAAAACATTATATGCATGCCAAAGGATGGTAGCTGTACCATTTCCCCTTTCACTAGTTTCACATCAGGGCTTGAATGACTGTATGCTTTTAGTAATATTGTTTTATCAAGGTGAGCCCAAACACATCATAACCAGAATACTGCACAAATTCAATGATAAAGCTAAACAGAAGAAAGCACCAACACCAATTTAATTAATTAATTAAAAAATACACTTGATGACAATTCATGGACAAGCATGAAGAATTACATTGAAAAACAAAAGAAAATCTGCAGATGCTAGAAATCAAAGCAACACACAAAATGCTGGAGGAACTCAACAGGCCAGGCAGTATCTATGGGAAAAGTATATAATTGATGTTTTAGGCCAAGACCTATAGATGCTGCCTGGCCTGCTGAGTTCCTCCAGCATTTTGTGTGTGTTGCTAGAATTACATTGAAAGTACTTGATTCTTCAATGTTTCTCAGTTGTGGCTGAGTTTCAACTTACAGGGAACTTTCAACATCCAGGACTATAATAGATTTAGCAAGGTTAAACCTACAGTACTTATTCAGCTTGACATGAAATTCAGCTACTCCCTAAATGAAAAGTTAAATACAATATTTTCTAGACAAGGCTGATCCAAGTAATTTTGTTTTCCTCCTGGCAGACTGATGTTCTTGGCCACAGTCATCATTCACAGTTGTTTCTTCTTTTGTCATGCTCTTGGCCCACTTAAAAAAACTTGGCACAACTTTATCTCTCAATTGAATATTGTTGCTTTGCTCTTCTGGGGTTTGGAAAAATCTAAGAATTAATTTAGAGTTAAGTTTGATTCAATTAAAGGTTTAGCTTTTTCTGCCAAATTAAGAATTGCTTCAAAAATTATTTAACTTCTAGCTTTCTTACACTTCTCCTGTAATATCTTTTGCCTAGCAAATAAATGCCTAGGCCCAAATTTCCCTAGAATATATATACTGTAGAAGAAAGCCCTTAACTCCAAGTGGAGTCATTGGGACATCGTCGTGACGGTGTTTTTTAGCAGGCTTTCTTATTTTTATGATGCCAAGTTGCTAGTTCGATGCTCAACCCGGCACGGATGGAAAGAGTGCAAGGGAGCCGGCTGGATATACTATACTTCATTCCAAATTTCTCCAAAGCAAATTAATTATTAACAGAAGAAAGTCTGCAGGTGCTGGAAATCCAACGCAACATGTGCGTAACGCTGGAGGAGCTTAGCATGTTGGGCTGCATCTATGGAAATGAATAAAACAGTCAACGTTTCAGGCCGAGACCATTCTTCAGGACTGGGAAGGAAGAGGAAGACGCCAGTATAAAAAGGTGGGGGGAGAGGAAGGTGGGAGGTGAAACCAGGTGGGAGGAAATGGTCAAGGGCCGAAAAAGAAGGAATCTGATAGGAGAGGAGAATGAACTACAGGAGAAATGAGAAATTATTTCTATAACCCACTTTAATGCAGGAATGTTGTTGAAAATGTATCTAAATCTTTATTTGTGAGCAAGACGACGGCACTTGTAGGAGCAAACTCTGGCACTTATTGTCATGTGTAAACTTGTTTACAGAAATATGTTGTCATATCTGCTATGTTCAATGACACAGGTGATAGATAGAGACTGGACAATGAAGACCCAATATTCTGAGAAACAAATAACACACAGTGAGGTGCTACAAATCATAGAACTGTTGTGGCACAGAGAGAGACAATTTGACGTAGAAAGCTCCTTGTAGAATAATGTTACCAGTCTTATTCACCTTTTCTCTTCACCCTGAAATTTACATACACTGAACTTCCTCTCAAATTCTCTTTCAAAATCTACAAATAACTGTATGTACCATCTTTACAGGAAATGAGATTTTGTTGATTACCATTTTTTCACACCTGTCCTTGCATCTGTTACTTGATCATTGAATCTGTGATCCTCGGTACAGCTTCTTTCTATATTATCTAAAACAATATTTCTATCATATCTTCTCTTCACCTTCATTTCTCCAAGAACTCCAATTCTCAGTATAACATGTTAGCTGAAATTTTTTATCATTTGAACATCCTTGTATTTTTTCGGCACCTTCTTTGGAATTTTCATCTTTCCTAAAATGATGATCAAAATTGAATGCAATACTTCAGTTTTGTTGGCTAATCAGTATTTATATAAACGTTCTGCACTTGATGACACAATATACCCAAATTCCTTTATAGCAGCATACCCTTTAGTTACAAGCAATTTTGTCTATATTGTACTCAGTTATTCTTGTCATATTAAAATTCATCTCCCAGACTCTTGGTTGATTTGCAGGTCTAGCTATGTAACTTAACAGTCTACTCCTTTCACTTTACATCTCTAAATCTGATATTATACAAACATTTTAAAAGGTTACACTATATAGCCAAATCAATTGTAATATCAAATAAGCGTTAAGATGTTCCTTTCAATATTGCCTCAGACACATTTCGTTAACTTACACTTATTTTAAATTAACATTGATGCTGAAATATTGACCTTTAGAGAGAATAAGACCCTTTTGCGGGACACCTTGATTTGCTCCACAAGAATGGCCTTCAGCTTCTAGTCGACTATCAATTTAATTTTCCATATTATACCCATTCTGTGTCCTCAGCTTCTGACACAGCTACATTAAAGCTCAATTTAAACTTGAGAACAGCAGAATGTACCTTCCATATTCCAAAGTTCAACAGTTTCAGGCCACCGGGATTTTCAGCATTTTTATTTCAGATTTCCATCATCATAAACATTTGTGGTAATTTGCACAAATGATTCTGCATTGATATATCTCCCTAACTGACACCATTATCACCACCGTTCACCAAAAATTGTCTCTTTGTCATTTAATCTCTCCTTCCTCGCAATTGTTTTCTGTTCTCCTTCCCCTTTCCGAGCATCTTAAAACCGAACACATTTCAAAACTTAACGTTCAAAGTAAATTTATCGAAGTGAGTATACCATATAAAACCTTGAGATTAATTTTTTTGCAGGCATGCACAGGTAAATAAAGAAGTACAGCAGAATCCATGAAAAACCTTACATAACAAAGGCAGAGTCCCTGAATGTGAGACTACAGGCTGTGGACTCAATTCAGTGCTGAGGCGAGTGAAGCCACCCATGCCAGTCTAGGAGCCTGATGGTTGCAGAGGACCAACTGTTCCTGAACCTGGTGGCATGGGACCCAAGACTCCTGCACCGCTTACCTGATGATAGTAGCAAGAAGAGAAGGAGACATGTCAAATGCAGGCATGCAGAATGGGCTCAGGTGGGGGGATCTTTGCTGAACACCAGTTTGTTTTCTGCTCTCAGGTCTCAATGCTTTAATCTGGCTTGAAGTCCACCCTGGTGCCCTCTCTTCCAGTGATGGCCAACCTTCAAGGTGCCATACCTGCATTCTTGAGAGTCAAAGTCACTGATTCCTTTTCTAGCAGTCCCATATCCACTCTCATCTCATTTTTATTTTTTACATACTTGAAAAAGCTTTTACTATCCACTTTGATATTGTGTCAGCTTCCCAATCCTCTGTCTTCCAGCTAATTTTTGCTTTGTTATATCCCTCTCCTGCTTTTACATTCGCTTTGACTTCCCTTCTTATCCATGGTTGTTTTATTTAGCCATCTGGGTATTTCTTCAATTTTGGAATATATCTATCCTTCAACTGCTGCATTTTTCCCTGAAACTCATGCAATTGCTGCTTTGTCATCCCTGCCAGCATCTCCTTCCAATGTACTTTGACCAGCTCCTCTCTCATACCACTGTAATTTCCCTTACTCCACTGAAATATTTCACTTTCTCCCTATCAAACTTCAAGTTGAACTCAATCGTATTTTGATCACTGACTCCCAAGGGTTCTTTTACCTTCAGCTCCCTAATCACCTCTGGTTCATTACACAACACCCAATCCAGCATAGCTGATCCTCTAGTAGGCTCAATGAAAAAACTGCTTTAAAAAGCTATCATGTAGGCATTCAACAAACTTACTGTCTTGAGATCCATTTCCAAACTATTTTTCCCAATCGACCTGGTTGTTGAAATCTCCATGACTAACATAACATTGCCCTTTTGATACACCTTTTCTATTTCATGTTGTAATCTGTTGTCCACATCGCGGCTACTATTGAGAGGTCTGTATAAAACTACCATCAGGATCCTTTTATCCTTGCAGTTTCTTAACTCAACCCACAAGGATTCAACATCTTCCAATCCTAAATCACATCTTTCTACTGCTTTGATGCCATTCTTTATCAGCAGATCCACACCTCCCCCTCTGCTGACCTTCCTGTTCCACTGATACAACATGTAACCTTGGACATTTAGCTCTCAACTACAATCATCCTTCAGTCACAATTCAGTGATGGCCACAACATCATACCTGACAATCTGTAATAGTGCAAAAGATCATCCATCTTATCTGTTATACTCCGTGCATTGAGATGCAACACTTTTAAGTACTGTATTTGTTACCCTTTTTGATTCTGCATCCCTAATGCACTGGTACTCACCCTGCTAGCTGCAGTTATACCCTTTCATCTGCCTACCCACTATCAGACAGTCTGACTGCATGCTATCTTTGCTTTTTTACCATCCATCCTATCCTGAGTTCTTCACTCTGGTTCCCACCCCCCACCAATATCTAGGAGTAGAATATTAGTAGTAGAACTACTAGTTGAATATCTAGTAGTTTTATGAGCAGCATAGGAAAAAAGCTGCCATGTACCATCAGCACCATCTTTTCTAATGAAAGTCATTAGCCTGACTCACTGACTTTTTCTCTGTAAATATTATCTGATATTGCTGGGCCTGCTATCTCTGGCATTTTTTTTTTAATTTTGAGGTACAAATCTGGGTTTCATGCTATTCTTAATATACCTTGCCTGAAGGTAATGTCAAGTACTTGTTTTTTGTCAGATATCTGACTGCAGCGTCAATGTTAACCCTACTGGAACACACACAAAATGCTGGTGGAACACAGCAGGCCAGGCAGCATCTATAGGGAGAAGCGCTGTCGACGTTTCGGGCCGAGAAGAGTCCTGACGAAGGGTCTCGGCCCGAAACGTCGACAGCGCTTCTCCCTATAGATGCTGCTTGGCCTGCTGTGTTCCACCAGCATTTTGTGTGTGTTGTCTGAATTTCCAGCACCTGCAGATTTCCTCGTGTTAACCCTACTGGATACAGTTAATTGGCCCGGCTCTTAAAACATAAGCAATATTTGGGGCAATTCTACAATTTTGTTATGTGAGCAAATATAATCCATAAAAATGGATACTCCATTATCCAGAATGTCATTAGATATTATTGCAGTATTACACGTGAAATACAACAAGCACCAGGGGTAAGTGTACAGTTGAAGATCCCTGTATTACTCAGCTTTGCTGCTTTACAAGTCATCCACCTTAGCTGGCCTGCTAATCTCCATTTGGTTCTGCAAAAAAAAGACTGACCACTGCACAAGGACGCTTCAAGTAGAAGGGATTAGAATTAAACCTTTCTAATCCTCTTATTCTGACAGTAACAAATATTAAGCAATTGACAAGCTTTGGATAACACACAATCCTTGAAAATTTTCCAGTTCTTTAAGGCACTTAACACTGCTGCAGCTGCAGGCTAAGGGCCCAATAATCTCATGACAGTAAATTAGAGCCATCATTCTGAAATGATTAGATTGTGCTTGGGAAATATCCAGGCTTTGAATAATAGTATTACTTTAGGACCAGCAATACACATCTCATTTTGGGTTTTCACTATAATTCACATTGGTAAATATAATTTTATGGTGCATAAGCAAATTGAAGGAAATGTTTTACAATTGTCAAGTTTTATAAAATTATGTTATGCTTTTAAGAAACTATCACTTGAAAGTTATTTGTATGATACAGTGCTGAGTACAAGCTGTATTTATGGTATTCATTAATGTTACAGTGAGGGGGTGCTACATTGTTGTAAATGCCATTCTGTAATAATGTGTAACATAAAAGACTAGCGTGCTTATTCAGTTCAGATGCGTTGAAATTGCTTGAAGAAACAAAGAGTTATTCTTGTGTCCAATAGGATTAAATATTCATCCCTCAAGCAAAGTTTTAAAAACTAGTCAATCGTGTTACTATTGATAGTGAACTCTTGTTTGGTGCAAAAGAGTGATTCCACTTCTTATATAAAAATAGATATTCTACTTAATTCTCAAAAAATATTAAACTACAGATGCTGGAATCTGAAACAAAAACTGAACTGTTGGAAGAATTCAGTCAGTCTAGCAGCATCTTTGGATGTAACTAGTTAATATTTAGAGTCGGAACCCTTCCTCAGAATTCTGTCTGGTTAGAGGGCATTGGGGTGCTCTTGAGTGTTGAGTTCAGACTTGACTTTCATTTGATGCTTTGCAATTTAGATTGTAGCTAATGGTGCTGTGTATCCAGTTAAATGTGAACAGTTGAATTGGGGTCAGGTGGGAGCTACAGTGCCCCTGAAATCTGCTCTGCCATTTAAACAAATCGTGTCTGATCTGATTGTAACCTCAGTTACATATTAGCATCTACCCACAGTAATTTTCACCCCCTTGCATATTATGAACTTATCTACCCATGGTTAAAAATATTCAAAAAAGTTCCAAGACTTATGGCTGTCTGAGAAAAATAGTATCACTTCATCTCTGTCTGAAGTGGGCAACCCCTTATTTTAAACAGTCACTACCATTTTCAAAGTATCTCACAAGAGTAAGAATTCTCCCTGAGTCAGGATTCTTCAGGATATATTAGTAAGCCCCATCTTACTCTTTTAAACTCCACAAGATACAAATCTATCCTGTCCATTCCAGGGCTAGTGAACATTCTGTGAACTGCTTTAAATACTTTAAAATTCTTAAGATAAGGAGATCAGTGTTATAGTCATAGAGTACTAAATCACAGAAACAGACCCTTCAGCCCATCTAATGCTGACCTGATCTTTTACCTAGTTCCATCTACCCGCATCCTGACCATATCCTTCCAATTCATGTACCTATCCAAACTTCCCATAAGTATTACAATTGAACCTGTATCTATCACTTCTACTTACAGCTTGTTCTGCACTTATATCACGCCCTGAGCAAAGAAGTTTCCCCTTAAATGTTTCATCTTTCACCTTAAACCCATGACCTCTACTTCTAGTCTCACCCAAACTGAGGAACAAACACTTATTCAGCCTATCTGTACCCCTTATAATTCTGTTGATCTCTCCTCTTTCTCTTGCACTCCAGGGAATAGTCCTAACCTATCCAGCCTTTCCTTATAACTCGGGTCCACAAGTCTTGGCAACATCCTTGTACAGAGAACTCCTGATGTACTGTCACCATATGACTGAAGCGTAACTTCCCTACTTCAGAATTCATTTTCCCTAAGCAATAGATAATCAGATTCTGTTAACTTTCCAATTGCTGTACCTATGTAGTGGACTTTTACAAATCATATACTAGGACATTCAGATCCTTTTGTATCTCAGAACTCTATAGTTTCTCACCACTTAAATAAACGTTTTAATCTTTTTCTGCCAAAAATGAACTATTTCACATTTTGCCCACTCACTTAACCTATATGTTGCTTTGTCGCTTTCTTATGTTCTTAGTACAAATTATTTTCCTGCCTTTGTTTTTGTCCTCAGGGAATTTTAGTTTCTGGCAGAGATCTGTTGCATAAGGTAAAGTTCCAAGTTTCAAGTAAATGTATTATCAGAGTACATATATTTACTATATACAACCCTGAGATTCACGAGTCCATAGGTTGTGGTAACAGTTCAGTGATGGGGCAGGTGAAGTTATCCCCTCTCGTTCGACAGCCTGATGATTGAGGGGTATAACTGTTCCTGAACCTGGTGGTGTGCATCCTGAGGCTCCTGTACCTCCTTCCTGATGGCAGCAGTGAGAAGAGAGCATGACCCTTTGTGGTGGGGCTCCCCGATGATGGATACTGCTTTCCTGCGACAACTCTGTGTAGATATGCACTTGTACCCAGTTGTGTTTCATATAACCATATTTTTCTATCTAATTATCCATGAAGAATAGAAATATGCTTGCTTTAAGAAAAATATGCTCGAGCTAATGGGAAAATAACCATGCTTGGTCACATTTTAACTTGTAATTGAAACTTATTTATTCAATAATATATATATTCAGTCAAATCTTTATACGTATACAGGAATTTGTACTGAACATGAATCCTAATGAGAAAAACAAAACATTTGCTTGATCTCCCAGAGATTTATTAAGTACAATGCCTGCTCAGGCCACTGCTGAAATTTCAGAATTCCTGGGCTTCTAAGTATGTGAAACTGAGAGAGGTTTCTTTATGTTCACTGCCTCATTTGCCACTTTATCATTGGCTTTAGCAAAAGTTAAAGGTTCAAAATGAATTAATTATCAAAGTGCATATATGTCACCATATACAACCCTGGGATTCATTTTCTGGTAGACATACTCAGTAAATACAGGAAACTTGATAGAATCAATGAAAGACCGCACCCAACACTCAATGAAAGACAAACAACCAATGTGCAAAGGATGACAAAACATGCAATACAAAAGAAAAAAAAGGAGATAATATTTAAAAATTAAGCAATAAAAATTGAGAACATGTTATGAAAAGTCCTGAAAGTGAGTTCATAGGTTGTGGGAATAGTTCAGTGATGGGTGAGTGAAGTTATCCCCACTGGTTCAAGAGCTTGATCGCGGAAGGGTAATAGCTGTTCAGGAACCTGGTGTCCTGAACTTTCTTGCTAATGGCAGCAGTAAGAGAAGAGCATAACCTGGGTGGTGGAGATCTTTGAAGATGGACACTGCCTTCCTGTGTCAACGCTCCATGTAGATGTGCTCAATGGAGGGGAGGACTCTACCTGTCGTGGACTGGGCCATATCCACTACTTTTTGAGGATATTCCATTCAAGGACATTGGTGTTACCATACCAATCTGTGATGCAACCAGTCAATATACTCTCCACTGCACATCTATAGAAATTTGTCAATGTTTTAGATGTCATGCCGGATCTTTGCAAACTTCTACGGAAGTAAAGGCACTGTCGTGCTTTCTTCATAATTACAGTTATGTGCTGGGCCCAGGACAGGTCCTCTGAAATGATAACACTGAAGAATTTCAAGTTGCTAACTCTCTCCACCTCTCATCCCCTGCATGGATCTCTGGTTTCCTCCTCCTGAAGTCAATTATCAGCTCCTTGGTCTTGCTGATGTTGAGTGAAAGATAGTTGTTGTGGCATCACTCAACCAGATTTTCAATCTCCCACCATATGTTGATTTGTCACTACCTTTGATTCGGCAACGGCAGTGGTGTCGTCAACAAACTTAAATATGGCACTGGAGCTGTGCTTAGCCTCACAATCATAAGTGTAAAGCGAGTAAAGTAGGGGCCAAACATACAGCCCTGCTGGTGCTACAGTTTTGATATATTTACATGATTTATAGAAGCAAACACATTTTTGAGTTCTTTACACGTGCTCTGAAATTCCGGCATTTTCGTTGATTTGGCCTATTGGCACTCGAGAAGTTACTTATCATGGCACAGCCTCCTGGGTTATATCTTTTTTGGGTCCGGTGTAGAATAATGCGATAAGTCCCACTAATAGGATTGTGGGATTCCAAATCAAGGTTATTGTAGATATGTTCCTCTGTGATCCCCAAGTCACTTAATGTTTTCTTCACTTCCTTTTCCTCTTCACTTAGGGGCAGATGACCAGCTAAGTGATCTGGACTCAAGTGAAATGGTTGGTATGGTTCTGGAACTTGCATCTCTCTCAGCCATTGACTGTCCAGGATATTAGCTATGGTGTAGCGGTTTGTCGGAATGGGTTGCAGAATTCCATGGATTAGTTTCTTGCAGGGATCTGATACATAAGGTGGAACTGCATATGATCCCAATAAAATGCATTTTTTAAGCTTCTTGACAGTGTCTGCACGAAAAGGCAATGTCGCTGTCACCATGAAATATAATAGGATGCCTAAAGCCCAGATATCCACATGGATTCCGAAGTAGCCTTTCTCTCTAAACAGCTCTGGGGCCGCATATGGAGGAGAACCACAACACATATTTAGGGGTTCATTCACAGGACGCAGGATGCTGAATCCAAAATCACCCACCTTCATGTGGTTTGTGGCTGAATAAAATACATTTTCTGCTTTGAGATCCCGATGCACCACGTTGTTCTCATGCTGTTAAAGCAAATGGAAAAACAAGTTGGAAAAATATGAAGCAGTCAAGAAATGATGGAAGAAGTGGGGAATTAATAAACTGTTGAGTGAAAAACATGAACTGGGAACATGAAGACAACTAATGTTATGGCCACCACTAACAGCAGATCCATTACTCAGGTACAAAGATGAAATTTCCCCAAAATATGATCAGAATCATAGTAACACATACAAACTGCTGAAGGAACTCAGCAGGTCAGACTGTATCTATGGAAAGGAAAAAACGGTCAATCTTTCAGGCAGAGAACTGATGAGTTCTGGTAATAGTTCGCAAGTCACAGAAGTCATGTAATAAGGAGAGTGCACATAAATCAGTTAAGGTCAAGAAAATGGTGCTCTATTCTCTAGAACAAGGAATGTTTAAGGATAGACAAATACTGTCTTTAAAATTATGAAGGTTTTTCATAGAAGTACTTAATCTGTTGGAGAACATCAAACCTAGAGGCATTAATGTAAGAAAGTCACTACTAAATCCAATAAGGAATTCAGAAAAAATATTTTTACACAGAATTTTTAGAATGTAGAACTTGCCAACAAAAGGAGTAGATGAGGGATCATTCTGGACACCTTGAATAAGATGCAAGATATACTTCTAAGGAGCAAGGAATAAAAGGCTGTTTGGGATACGTGAAGGGGGAATAAATGGCCTTGTATGGACCAAAAGTATCAGCATTGACTTCTTTCCATCTCCATTTTTCTGCCTTTCTTCCTACAAATGCTCCCAACCTGCTGAGTATTTCATAAACTCTAGAAATTCTGCGGATGCTGGAAATCCAAAGCAACACGCACAAAATGCTGGAGGAACTCAGGAAGTCGGGCAGCATCTATGGAAATAAATAAACAGTCAATTTTTCAGGTCGACTGAGACCCTTCTTCAGGACTGGAAAGGAAGGGGGAAGATGACAAAATTAAAAGTTGGGGGAGGGGAAGAGGGATAGCTAGAATGTGATAGGTGCTTTTGTATCAGCATAGATCTGTTGTGACAGTATCTTTATTTGCCGTTAATCTGGAAATAACTGAAAGTACCTGGAAATGCATTAAAACTGCAGGGTTATTCCATTGTGGACAAATTATCTCAATCTCTGGATTACAAATCTCTAATTGTGGGTTAGGAGGTCTGAAAAGGTGATTAGGTTGAAAAAAAGGGAAGCTTAATCAAATCTTTCAAAATACACAGAAAACACACCCTGACGATAATGTACAGCTTCAATTTGTATGAGATAAGGAACTTACTGAAATGGCATGTCCTAAAACAACATAAGTGGGAGAATATGTCAATCAATTTAAAATACAAAAACAATTTTTTTTGTGCCAGGTGTAGGTAACATCATAGCAATTGTTAGGTTATATGGACAACCTACCTAAGTGATGATCACTCCAGTTCACTGGTGGTAGAAGTACAAATTTAAAGGTGACCCTAACACGATACGATCTTTATTAGCTAAGACTGTACTTCTCACTTACCATATGTTTGACAGCTGACACAATCTGAATAAATATGAATTTACTCTCATGCTCCGAGAGCCGACCCTGTGTGCAGATCTTGGTGAACAGATCCCCTCCTTCTGCGTACTCCAAGACCAAATAGAGCCGAGTTTGTGTCTCCAGCACCTCATATAACCGGATGATATTTGGATGATGAAGTTGCTCCATACACAGAACTTCATTTATGAACAGGTCTTGTCTCTTGTGTGTTATATGCTTTTTATCCATTATTTTAATTGCTACCCTTTCTACAAATAGGAAAGTAAGAAAATATATATAACTACTTTTTCTCATTAATGAACAATATACTAGATATCACGAGGAAGTCTGCAGATGCTGGAAATTCAAACAACACACATAAAATGCTGGTAGAACACAGCAGGCTAGCCAGCATCTGTGGGAGAAGCGCTGTCGACATTTCGGGCCGAGACCCTTCGTCAGGACTAACCGAAAGGAAAGATAGTAAGAGATTTGAAAGTAGTGGGGGGAGGGGGAAATGCGAAATGATAGGAGAAGACCGGAGGGGATGGGATGAAGCTAAGAGCTGGAGAAGGGCAAGGATCATGGGATGGGAGACCACAGGAGAAAGAAAGGGGGGATAGCACCAGAGGGAGATGGAGAACAGGCAAACAACTAAATATGTCAGGGATGAGGTAAGAAGGGGAGGAAAGGCATTAACGGAAGTTAGAAAAGTCAATGTTCATGCCATTAGGTTGCAGGCTACCCAGCCGGTATATAAGGTGTTGTTCCTCCAACCTGAGTTTGGATTCATTTTGACAATAGAGGAGGCCATGGATAGACATATCAGAATGGGAATGGGACATGGAATTGAAATGTGTGGCCATTGGGAGATCCTGCTTTTTCTGGGGGACCGAGCGTAGGTGTTCCGCGAAACAGTCTCCCAGTCTGCATCGGGTCTCACCAATATATAAGAGGCCACACCAGGAGCACCAGACACAGTATACCACACCAGCCAACTCACAGGTGAAGTGTCGCCTCACCTGGAAAGACTGTCTGGTGCCCTGAATGGTGGTGAGGGAGGAAGTGTAAGGGCAGGTGTAGCACTTGTACCGTTTACAAGGATAAGTGCCAGGAGGGAGATTGGTAGGAAGGGATGGTGGGGATGAGTGGACAAGGGAGTTGCGCAGGGAGCAATCCCTGCGAAAAGCAGAAGGGGGGGAGGGAAAAATGTGTTTGGTAGTGGGATCCCGTTGGAGGTGGCAGAGATTACGGAGAATTATATGTTGGACCTGGAGGCTGGTGGGGTGGTAGGTAAGGACAAGGGGAACCCTATCCCGAGTGGGGTGGCGGGTGGATGGGGTGAGGGCAGATGTGCGGGAAATGGGAGCAGAGTTGATGGTGGACGAAGGGAAGCCCCTTTGTTTAAAAAAGGAAGACATCTCCTTCGTCCTGGAATGAAAAGCCTCATCCTGAGAGCAGATGCGGTGGAGACGGAGGAATTGTGAGAAGGAGATAGCCTTTTTTACTAGATATGATTTTTACTAATATACTAGATATGATTTCTTAACGTTTAGAATGGAGTCAATGAAGCCGTAGACGATTAACTATCCAAAATTGTGTGTGTATTTTGTTTTTTGTTATTTAGGTTTGGCAAAAATTGGAGAAAAGGCTTGGGCAGGGGATCTGAAGACTGTGGAAGCATCAGCAGGGAGGATAGAGTGTGAGGCCAAATATAAAGGTTGAAAAATTGAAGAAGAAAACCACCATATTGGTTTCCTCTGTGTATCATGGTTTCCTCCTGCAGTCTAAAGTCATACCAGTTAGTAGGTTAATTAGTCATTGTACATGGTCCTGTGATTAGGCTTGCGTTAATAGGTGGGTTACTGGATGATGCAGCTCCTTGGCCGGAAGGGCCTGTTCCACGCTGTATCTCTAAATAAAATTTTAAAAATAAAAAGAGAGGTGCCTTAGAAACTCAGTTTTAACAAGTCTAGAAAGGTTGAACACTTTAATACTGAAATATGCCTCAATCCCAAATTAAAGTCTCCTTGAGTGTTCACAACTCATATCTTTTGCTTGTCTGTTGTATGTGGTAAAATTTTGCACAAGTGAAATCAATTGGATGCTGTATTGCAAAAAAAATTACAGTATTGTGTGTATTCACTGTTTTCATCAACCGAGTTATCTTGTGTTTCACATTATCAGTGTTGGACTCTATAACAGGATTTCTAGATTACTGCATGTTAATTTATACCAGAAACATAAATGACCTGGGAGACAGAAAAGTTTTAATTTGTGATTCTTCATTTATCTGTCATCTAAAATAATGAATATTTTGTTTGTTACATTGATACACAGATTCCTGTAAGTTAAATAATTTAGTACTGATATATCATCTTGTTGACTTTTTTATGCACCTCCCTTGAATCCCACTCAAGTTCGATTATTTGATTAGTTTAACAAGCTTGCATACAGGAAAGAATGCATGGCAGTTTGATATCATCTTGCACTGTTATTCCTCTAATTGCTAAGAAAAATTAATTTACATCTTTAATTTAAAATTTATTATTTTTAATTTTGGTGAATAAAAGTGTTCATTGTTCCAAAGTGACACTTCCAAGCAGAATCTATAAGATAAATGAGCAAAAATTAAATTAAAAACTAAACATGCTCAACCTGCAATTAACCAATTACATTATTAAATACCAACATGCCAGTCTCAATGAGTAAACCTTGGTAATGATAATTTCTTGGCTTTTTTTACCCATATTAGTTTATAATGTTTGAAACCATTTAACATCCTCAAGGGTAATTGTAACAAGACCAGGTTTCCTGTCGTTTTATAGTATCTAATCCCAAGATTTTGTTTTCAGATACATTAAATGTTGTTTTATTCCCTAATGGCTAGTTTCAAGTATAACATCTGTTGTGATGGTAGGCAAATTGGAGTGGATCCAAGTACAAGCAGAACTTGATATGTTTCTCAAAACATGTATGTGCTGCTGGATAATAGTCATTAAGTCAGGTTAACACGTTCTTCTCAGGCTCCAGTATAACTAAAGCAGCTGAGTGCAAAGTTTAACGGGAGTGTATAAGATGATGAGAGGCATTGATCATGTGGATAGTCAGAGGCTTTTTCCCAGGGCTGAAATGGCTAGCATGAGAGGGCACAGTTTCAAGGTGCTGGTGAGTAGGTACAGAGGAGATGTCAGGGGTAAGTTTTTTACACAGAGAGTGGTGAGTGCGTGGAATGGGCTGCTGGTGACGGTGGTGGAGGCTGATATGATAGGGTCTTTTAAGAGACTCCTGGACATGTACATGGAGCTCAGAAAAAACAGAAGGCTATGGGTAATCCTAGGTAATTTCTAAGGTAAGGACATGTTTGGCACAGCTTTGTGGGCCAAGGGGCCTGTATTGTGCTGTAGGTTTTTTATGTTTCTAATATCACTACTACATCATTATCTAAAATCAAAATCCAAGTCTAGTCAGCAGAATGGTGTTCTTATTTCAGTATAATTGTTCCCAATGTCTTGCATTGATGATTGCTGCAGCAGTAGACAACCTGCTTACATTACGTCAAGTAAAATATTCACAATATGAACCTGACTTCTTAAATACTCTAGATGGAATCTGGTACTTCAGACATACCTTTTGTCAAGCAATGTATTCCAAGCTTCACCTTTGAGAAGTTTCCAATGCCAATCTGTCCACGGAGTTGGTAAAATCCAACTCTCTTTCCAAGTATCAGTTCATTTTTCACTTTTTCATTGTTCCTCATATCATAAATGACTTTTTCTAAGGGTGTGAATACAGTGTTTTCCCTCTTGCTCAACTCATCCTTGTCCATTTTGCGTTGTATCTGTCGTTTAATCCCTTGAATTGGGCTGGAGTATTTATGCAGTCCTTCACTGTGAATAGAAAGTGCCACAGCCATCATTGAGGCTCGCAGCTTATATCTCCTAAACCATTTCCTTATAAACAATTCCTAATTAGAGCTCACAAGGAGGAACTTCTGCTTGAAGGATGAAACCCTTTACTAGAAAAGCTGCTCCAAATATGATCTTAGTTCAATTCAGCCTTATTCCGTAATAGTCTCAGTCTTCTCGGAGTCACTTTCCAGCCTGTGATGCAAGCAACGCTCTTTGCTTTCTGTGATTCAAAAAAACCCAAAACCTTAAGTTTCAGAAGATGTCCAATGACAATAAGACTGATATGGTACTTTCTAATAATAATCAGATCAAATAGCTTTCAGCTAAGCTTTTATTCATTGACTGCAGAGTCACTGGATGGTGGGAGCACCTTCCTCAGTTTCTAGATGAAAGCCGAAGATACTTTGAGATAACTGTTTGGGGAAAGATAAATTTAATTTCAGTAATGTTCAGTAAGCAGATTTGTGCAGAGTGCTTTAGTTGATATGGTATTGGGGATTGAGCATAGGAGTCTGATAGCAGCTGGATAGAAGCTGTCCTTGAGTCTGGTGATATACAATATGCTTTTTTCTATCTTCTACCTGATCAGAGAGGAGAGAAGAGAGAGTGTCTGGGGTGGGTGGTATTTTTGATTACACTGGCTGCTTTACTGAGGCAGTGAGAAGTATACAGCAGATATGAAAGGAGTCATGAAAATCTAACTTGCTGTTTATAAAAATCAAGTGATCAGGTGCAGCTAAAATTATTTCAAATATTGTCTGTTTATGTATTACTTAGTGGCAAACTATTTACCACAATTGCCACTGCAAAGTTCAGTTGTGTCCAGGCTCAAAGCCTTGGGCATCATTAACCAGCAATGAAATTTATTCTGCTTGGCAGCTAAGCTGGATCTGGTAGATTAGCTGGCAATCATAAACCCCACAGGGGCCTGGGAACAGGTTAGCAATCAGGTAAGAGTGGTGTTGGAGTAGCAGTTGATATCAGAACCTTGATCAGGAGTTGTAGGACATCATTGGATTGGAGCTGGGGTGAGGTTGGGGACAAGAAGAAATTGTAATGTTGAGGATGATTGGTTGGTGTGAATTTTTGGGATGAAGCAAATGGGTCATGAGGAGTGTTGGGAGTAATTTATAAGGCACCCAAGCAGTTCTACTTTTTGAGTAGGTTTGGTATGTCAGCAAATTTCTATAGCTGTACCATGGGGAGCATTCTGACTGGGTGCATCACATCCTGGAACGGAGGCACCAATGCACAGGATTGCAGGAGGCTGCTGAGGGTTGTAGACTCAGCCAGCTCAATCATTGGCACAACTTCCCCTACCACTGGGCATATGTTCAAGAGGCAACTCCTCAAGAAGGTAGCATCCATCACTAAGAATCCTCACCATCCGGACATGCCCTGTTGTTACCATCAGAAGGAGGTATAGCTCTCAACAATTTAGGTACAGCTTCCTTTCCCCCCCCCCCCCCCACAACTATCAGATTCCTGAAAGATCCAAGAACCCATGAATACTATCTCATTTTCCTTTTCTAGTGTTATTTATTTATTTTTGTAACTTATAATAATTTTTATATCTCTGGACTGGACTACTGTTGGAAAACAACAAACTTTGCGTTATATGAATCAGTGATCATAAATGATTCAGATTCTCTTGTTGAAGTCCCAGTACTGCATTACTCATACAAGGTTATCTGGGAGTACCAAACAATAGGGAATAAATTTTGCCTTTGCCTGCATCTGAAAAAAGAATTCCTTCCACAACGGGGTGGCATGGTAACGTAGTGATTAGCACAATGCTTTACAGTATCGGGAACCCAGGCTGCCTGTAAGGAGTTTGTGACTCCTGTGACTGTGTGGATTTTCTCCCACCATGCAAAGACGCACCAGTTGGTAGGTTAATTGGTTGTTGTAAATTGTCTGGTGATTAAATCAGGGTTTGCTGGGCAGTGCAGCTCAAAGGGTCGATTCCATGCTGTATCTCAATCAATCCCTAAAAGCAGCATTGCAGAAGAAATTCCGATTTGATGCATGTCTGATAGGTCCTTAGACACAACATGTTTGCAAGTGCCTTTTCAGCAAATGTACAAGTAGTTATTAATCCTCAGTCAGGTTTAAATCCAGTTGTCTACAACTAAATTATACTGAGCTATCAATCTAACTTTGAAATATCTGAATATTAGGTACATGTCAGGTAGAAGGAGCAAGACAGAGGAGTTAAAGGATCTGTCCAGGAGAGTTTTGGATGAGCTAAAGTTTAAGGGGATGGAGGTTGAGAAACCAGCAAGGAGAGCACTGAAGTAGCTAACTGGAGGTAACAAAAGCATTTTACAGCAAGCTGGATTTGACAGGAGTGGAAAAGTACAATATTATGGCTTACAGAGTTGCAAATTATCTCATAAAAACTAATAACCATACACATCTCATGTAAAAATGAACATAGATGCAATTAAATAAAATAGAAAGCCGCTGACTTATGTCATATGACCAGCATCAATAACAATCAGGCCTAATGGTGCAGGCCAGCAGAGTGGAATATCTGCTAATAGAAGGTCACCTGAGGAAATCTCCTTTTGTTCTGTATCCTTCCGCTATTTTTGGGTCTACTGTGTTTCCCATATCTGAGAGTGCTCAGGAGAGATTGCAAGTGTTCTTTCATTGATTGAACCTCAGAATAACCAGAGCCAGACTAAGCTGAACTTGGACCAAGGCAGTAGCATAGAACAGAATTAAAAGTAAACAATCAGCGGGAGCCCCGTTAAGGTAATGGTAATTAGCACTGACAAAGAAGGCCTTTGTGTCGTTAACTGGCGATTTGATGCTCAGGTAATCTTACCATGACCTCTATTAATGTAAATATTTGCAACTTTAAATCTAAATTAATAACTAACTAGTGATACATTGCAGTGCTGCAGATTTGCAGGTTTAGTTACCTACTTAGCTGACCATGATTTTCATCGGCTCCATCGGCTGTAGCTTATGTTAATCGGTTTGTTTTGTTCTTTTTTACAAGGTATCCACATCTATTGTTTCAGTATCTTCTGACTCCCTTTGTTCTTGTGTTGATTACTCATAGCAAGGTCCACAAATGGCTTCAGTCACTGGCAGATCCTGTGAAGGACTGGTAGCAGTGAAACTGAAGAGGGTCAATCTGATCCACACACTGATAGTCATCAGAAGGAGGATTAATGGAGTTACTTTTCCTTTTTATATCTGACCTGTTTGCTGTTAACTGGATTAAGAATTACTGTCTGACTTAAGATGACAACGCTGCCATTTATTAATTATTTATTTGTCAGAATTGATTCCTTTACCAACATGTAGCCAAGGACTTAAAATTGTTTGTTACTGGAAATGCCCAGCACCTCTCAGTTTAGGGTTGCGTACCAGAGCCTCATTTCTCAAAAATAGCAACGATCTACATTCTGTTGCATGAGGAACCTTTAAAAATATCCAAGGGGCTTCACCATGAGTGTTATAAAAATTATGCTAAGGGAAATATGAAGTAGAATCATTTGGTGTGTATTGAATTGAACTGACCTTATTTCTTACATCCTTCACATACACAAGGAGTAAAAATATTTACGTTACATCTCTGTCTAAATGTACAATGTGCAATTTATAGTAATTTGTAATAAATAGTATGTACAACAGGATAGTCAGTATAGCATTGAAATACAATTGTATCTGCACGAATTAATCAGTCTGATGGCCTGGTGGAAGAAGCTGTCCTGGAGCCTGTTGGTCCTGGCTTTTATGCTGCGGTACTGTTTCCTGAATGGTAGCAGCTGGAACAGTTTGTGGTTGGGGTGACTCGGGTTCCCAATGATCCTTTTCACTGTTATATAGTGAGAAGTTCACATCTACAGATGTACTGGTCTGTCTGAACCACTGTCTGCAGAGTCCTGCAACTGAGGGCAGTACAGTTCCCATACCAGGCAGTGATGCAGCCAGTCAGGATGCTCTCAATTGTGCCCCTGTAGAAAGTCCTTAGGATTGGGGGACTCATGCCAAACTTCTTCAAAAATTGGAGTAGAATGTTAAGAAGGAAAATTCATTGCCTGCTACTCAAAGCTACCAATGAAAGGTGAATAAAATTCGGGTCTTTAATGCAAGGGGATTTTAAGTTATAAAGGCTCTTATGAGTTAACACATTTTCTGAAATTCTGAGCAGCTTAACCTTAAAAATGGATCTATTTGCTATGGAGGGAAAGTGAGTGAAAATTCGCTTGACGGGTTTGTTATTTGAGAAGGGATTAGGCAAACTGAGCTTGTATTCTCGTGAATTTAGAAGAATAAAAAGTGATCTCTTTAAAACAAAATACTTTGATGGCTCAGTAGGGTAAACATAATGCAATGTTCTGTTCTGCTTCAAGGAAATGTCTAAGGAGAACTAATCTGATTGGATAAAGGCTTTTGTTATCTTCTGTGATTGGCAAAGAGGCAGTGTTTCTGATTGGTGGGAAGCAGGACGACCGACAGAATGGTGCTCTCTGATTGGATTCTCTTGGTTCTTTCCCAAAGGCGGGAAGGGCCGGCGATGGAGGATTTGGAGAGCGCGGTGGCGGACGAGCGTGATCAGGAGAACCGGCAAAGCGCGCAGCTCGACGCCGAGGCTGAGGCGGAGCGGCCGAACTCGGGCGCACAACAGAAACTGCTCCGCCTGCCGCTGAGCCGTATCAAGGGGCTGATAAAAGCGGATCCCGAGGTGACGCTGGCGAGTCAGGAGGCCGTATTCGCCATCGGCAAGGCCACGGTGAGTAATCCTGCTGGGTTTCGGGCATTGCCTCCAGCCTGGAAACATCTGCCTTGGTGTCCCCTGATCGGGGCTTGGACACCCTCGATTCTGCTCCTGCTTTGGCAGCCCTGGACCAGTCTCCTCAAGGTCTCTGGTCTATAGCACTCTAAAATTTCCTGTGGAAATATAATCAACGGCATCAGAGCAACGGAGGTTAGAAAACGGGGACACAGTCGGGGGCGTGCGGCTGGTGGCTTTAGGCCGCTTATAATTCATGATGTTGAAACTATAGTTAAGTGAGTGGTAATGTTACTTAAACAATTACATCCTTCTACTTTTGGGTGTTAATGTTAGTTAGGAGAGTAGCTGCTGTTACCACTTCTTTTTCTACTGGGGTAGGTGTACTTCAGCTGTGGGATTGCCGTTTGTATTCATTTTGTTGTTAGTTGTATCGGAAAGTAGAGTTCACCGTGTTGTCAGTTTCTTCAGCCAGAGTGGATGTGTGTAATGGTTGGCCAACACGGTGAGTGTGCGTGTGCTAGAGGATGGGTTATCCGATTTAGCCAGCGTTTGTAGAAGCGATGACTTCTGGCTCTTTGTCTTACATATTCATTTCTGATCACGATCCTGCAGACTATTCATTTCCAATAATTATTGATGAAGTACTTTTGTCAAGCATTGTAACCTTTTGTCCCACCATGGTTGGCAAATTTTTCAAAATGTTAGCTTGCTACAAGGACATTTATTTCATTTGCCATTTTCTTCTGATGCCTTTGTGTCCTCTGGTCCTTGAATGTTACGTTTAACAAACCAACATTCTGGATCCAAAAGCTTACATTTTCAAACAGTTGTCACATATCTGTCCATATTACAACTCATCCAACAGGTCTTGCTTTTCCTTTGGAATATTACCTTGGGGCAGATTTTAATTCAGCCTCTGCATGTTAGGATCAACTATTAAATATTGAAAACTTCTAGTTGGTACCTGGCAAATAGCAAATTTATTTATTTTTGAGCTTCCTTTCATTTGCCTTGCTGGGTCAGATCTAATGCATTAAATGACCTGAAACAATCTTCTCATGTTCATATAATTAAGTAATATCTAGTATTAAACAATGACATTGATCAAATACAAGGGAGAGTGGATTAGTGAAGCTTAGGACTTAACAAAACAGCTGTGATGAAGCTTTTCTTAGTGTGCTTAATGCTTCAAAGGTCTTCCCTGGGACATAACAGGCTACCTAAAGGGAAAAGATAAACATTTGCTGAGGGAAGAGGTGGGAAGTCTGCAGGAACTCCTGAACAACTTGTATCCCATGGGTGAAACAACCTGTTTGGTTTCTTCCACCAGGAGCTGTTTGTTGAGGTGATTGCAAAGGATGCATGCACATATGCACTGCAAGCAAAGCGTAAAACTATCCAGCGGAAAGACTTGGGTGAGTCTGACAGTCAGCTGTCATATCATGCTTCTTCTGAATGCCAGTGTACATGACAAACTAGCATTTCAGGTTGTGATATTGCCTTGGTCAGTTTTGCTTTTGATTTAAAATTGTCCTCTTTATTAAAATATGTTTTTTTTAAATTTCCCTTTCAGATAATGCAGTAGATGCTGCAGATGAATTCGCATTTTTAGAAGGCAAGTTTGTGTTGTAGCCATTTATTTTTGTCATACAAGTTTTTGTTATCTAGTTCTGGCTCCCTCATAATTCCTGGACTTTGATCCCTCTGTCAGAAATTTGAGAGATGAACTGAGGGTTTTGTCACTTGTTTCAAGTTTGCACAGTCGGAGGAGGCATTGATGCAAGTGACAATATTGCCTTGAGTTTCATCGCTGATGTAAAATGTTTTTGATTTACTGTTCACAGTGAGCAGAAAGCACTAGTATAACATCCCCATCCTGTTGCTTTTAACCACTTTTCTAATCTTAAAAGTTGACATGATTTCAATTTCAAATAGAATGGTAGTAAATGTCATAGTTTTATAAATGCACATTTTTGAATTTGTGGGTGTGGTATTTAATATATATCTAAATCAGACAGACAGACATACTTCATTGATCCAGAGGGAAATTGTGTTTCGTTACAGCCGCACCAACCAGGATTAGTGAAGAAATATAGCAATATAAAATCATAAATAATTAAATAATGATAAGTTAATCATGCCCAGTGGAAATAAGTCCAGGACCAGCCTATTGGCTCAGGATGTCTGACACTCCTAGGGAGGAGTTGTAAAGTTTGATGGCCACAGGCAGGAATGACTTCCTATGACGCTCAGTGTTACATCTCGGTGGAATGAGTCTCTGGCTGAATATACTCCTGTGCCTAACCAGTACATTATGGAGTGGATGGGAGTCATTGTCCAAAATGGCATGCAACTTGGACAGCATCCTCTTTTCAGACACCACCATCAGAGAGTCCAGTTCCACCCCCACAACATCACTGGCCTTACGAATAAGTTTATTTGATTTTGTTGGTGTCTGCTACCCTCAGCCTGCTGCCCCAGCACACAACAGCAAACATGATAGCACTGGCCAGCACAGCTTCGTAGAACATCCTCAGCATCGTCCGGCAGATGTTAAAGGACCTCAGTCTCTTCAGGAAATAGAGACGGCTGTGACCCTTCTTGTAGACAGCCTCAGTGGAATCCATCACTGAAAAAATGTTATTAAGTGTTTATTTCTTCAAAGCAGCCATTCTCATTACTTCGTTATATTTTGTATAGTATGTCCAAAAGTCTACTGATCCTAATTTGCATTCGTCTTGACTTTAATCTACATCCCTTGCCTTAGCCATAAAAAAGAAGCAATATAGTCTCAGCAAGACATCAAATGTATTCTTTTCCTTAGATGCTGCCTGGCCTGCTGAGTTCCTCCAGCATTTTGTGTGTGTTACAATATTCTGTTATTTTGTTTATGAAATCCTTCTAACAGCTTGTTTAAAATATTTTTTAATTGGTTTAACATTTACTGACAATTGAATCACTTTTTTGGTATTTTTTGTTAATCTTTGTATCTGTCCGCAATTTTGACTCTCTTGCAATATACCTAATGTCAACATTGCTTATAACATTGGATAGTGTGTACCATTGGAAAAAGCTCAGAAAATGTGTAGTTGATGGTTGGGTTGAATTGTTCTCTGATATTGGTGAGAAAATGTTTTCAAATGGATTGCCAAGATTGGAGAACAACTCATCCCAACCAGTCTATATTGTACACAGAAGTGATCCCTATACAGAGGTCTCCAGAACAATGCAACTTTGTTCAGCTCTGTGTTTCAGTTACACAAGAAGCGCTGTAGCACATTAATTATAACAAAATGTATGAGCTAAGTGTTAATCCAAGGTCCTAGCAGGTGAATGTAAAACACTGCATGATCTTTGAAAAAGTTTTGTGATACTTATTAGTGTACTGTCCTTCTGTGTCCTGTTTGCTGTTCACGGATTTTCCATATGAAGAACCTTGGAGCATCTGAAGTTGCTGACTTGAAATATTCCATCCAATGGGAAATGCTGCCCTAGTATATGTAGCTTTTTAGTTCAAGATTTCATTGTATTTTCTTATGATTTCACAGTCTTTGTGAATGGCAGTTTTGTGACTTTCATGTGCTTCTTTCCTTTGGATGGAAGATACAATTGATAGTGAAGCATTAGTGAGAGATTTATTGGTTATTATAGTGAAGCTAGATCATATGACTTAAAACTGATTAATCCATTTATTGCTCTTTTTAGAAAGACAATGGTGCCATTCATCAATATATGTCAAATGTTCATATTTTCCTGTGCCATTATAAAGACAGGGGAGGCAATAGCCTTTGTTACTTGGGTATATATTATTAGAATGTTTGCTGCAAGTTTGTATGTCTTGGGGTGTTTCATGCTCTTATTATTCTTCCAGGAACTTTGGAGTGAAATGGAGACAAGTTTGATGAGGCCAAAATAACTCCATAGAAGGAGAGCTGCCAGCAAATTTGCTCATTTTAGATGTATATTTGTATAATTTGTAAAAAGGAAGTTATACTTATTGTATGAATAAATGTATGATTCCAAGTGTGAGTGTTTTCAGATTAAATAACTTGCATCAAATGAAGTTTCAGTAATTTTTTTTCAATATTGCCTTTTAATCTCACAAGCCGGCATCACTGCTGGACTTTGGGGCAAGAGGTCCTGAGTTCGAATCCAACTGGCTCCCGGTAAGAGCTGGTGATCTCTTTTTTAAAAAACTCACCCGGCAAAAGGCAATGGCAAAGCACTGCTGTAACTTGCCTCTTACGCGATTTCCCAGTATGTCAGAACAGCGTCGAAGGAAATCGTCCACTAACTGGAAATAATTCCGGATGTGACATACCTTTTTAATCTCAAACCTTTCAGGAAATGTGGTTTATACAGCTTATTATCCCTTTATCCGAATTTTTTCAGATTTTGGAATTTTGAGTGGTGATAAGACGTCACAAATGGAAAATTCCACAAGGTGCTGTGAAGGTTCCCAGGTGATGTGCAGTGTCTGCACAACACAGACAGTTCTGAAAAATGACCTCACATATATAATGAACGGGTATTAATGAGAAACAGAAACACTGCATAAAGCTGAAAGTAGAGATCTCGATCGTGTATTGGAAGATGGATTCAATCGTGTCCGTGAGCAAATGTAGCTTAATGGTATCCTGATTATGAAACAAGCAAAGGTTTATCACAACAAACTGAAAATTGTAGGTGATTGTGAACATTCAGCAAGCAGGTTGCAGAAATTTAAGGCAAGACACAACATTAAATTTTTAAAGATTTAAACAAAAATTAAAGGTAAAGCATCTGCTGATCGAGAAATAGAGAAATTCATTGAGTTTGTGAAGATTGTCACTGATGAAAATCTAGCACAGAACAAGTCTACAATGCTGATTGTTTTTATACCGTACGTAAAACCTAAAAAATTAAATTGCAGTGTACAGTAGCCTTTTAATCAAAGCATGACATTGTCGATGGAGACTGAAAGCATGTTCATTGTTCTTCAACAGCTGATTCAGGTATTCTTCCGATGCTGCTGTGCTGTTTTGTTACCTTGAATACATTCTACAGTACATTAATGGTTATGTAATAATTCTTATTAAGTGCGGAACAAGTGTAAAGCAAAGACTGCTTACAGGTAGCACATAAATTCAGTTGGAAATATGGCAATCCTAAGCTATCATTATATATTCTGAAATATGAAATCTGAAACATTTTGGCAAGCATTTTAGACAAAGGCATTTTAGACTTGTCTCTGGAAAAGGAATCCTACTGCAATTATACTATCTCCAGGATCAGTGGTTTACATGCAACAGAAAACCCCTTTCACAATTTAACTGTCATACTCATCTAGTGCTCCCATCCTTTTACAAACATCTTAATACTTGTACCTTCTAATGTTACAATATGTACTACAACAGTGCTGCGGTGGTTCCTCTGGGCAATGACTTGGGCTCCATCATCTGCTGCTTTAAATGTAATCTATCACAAGGTCAGAGCGGAAAAGTATAGTTATTTGCGAACAATGTTCTATTCACAGCTCTGTTAAAAAGTGAAGTGGTAATGCCTGCATGCATAGAGTTCACTTCGCATTTGGGTATGTGCTGATATATGTCACAAATATCACAACACAAACGCCAATCAATAACCACATTCAACAAAGGCCTTCAATGCTATCATTCCTGAGTCTTTTACCATCAACCCCCCGGAGATAACCATTGTCCAGAAATGCAACTAGGCCTGCCACATATATTTTGTAATTGAGAATAGATTGTAACTAAGTATCCTGTGATGAGCCTCCTGACTTCCTAAGACTTGTACCACTGAGGAGCTGGAATCGATAGTGTTATGAAGCACTCTCCGACTGCCTTAGATGAGAGCAGTCTCAACAGCTTTCTAAGATGGGACATACCAATTCAATAGCACCCAATTAACAGCCTTGCTTGGGCTAATTCAATGACACTCCCAAACATACAAAACCGTCAAGAAAGTTTAGATTGGTATGCACCAAATGCAAGCAAGTAGGACTAGTGTGGATAAACATTTTGATTGGCACAGATGATTTGGACTAAATGATTTGCAACCATGCTGTATGACTCCCAACTACTGAGACAGCAGGCACATGAGAGCACTGCTATCTGCAGATCCTCTTCCCAAGATCTACCCAATACGGCTTTGAAAATAAATCACCATTGCTTCAGTGATTTTCTAAGTCCTAGAACTCCGTACCTAAGACAGCTGAAGCACTGTAGCAGTTCAGGAAGGTTGCTCACCATCACCTATTCAAGACCAATTAGGGAGAGACAATAAATACTAACTTTGCCAGTCTTGCCAATATTGGATATATAAATACAAAAAAAATGTATTTTGCTATTATTGCAAAGTATATCATTAAGGTTATGTGGAATTTGTGCTGCTCAAGAATATTGGAACATTTAGAAATTTAGCTTTACAGCACTTTCAACCTGAAATTGCTTCAAAGGGTTCATTATTGTATAGATATCATATTTGTTTGTTTTACTTACTAATTGTTGGGTAGCTGATTGCTTATTGTGTTTGAAATGAACAAAGGATTATCTTTCTTTTTCAATCTTTTTATTGAGTTTTATATATAAAAAAATAACAAAATAATATTGAATAGGTTATAAATACACTAGGCTGGAAGTTAAATTAGTAATAAGATATCAATATCATTAAAATATCAGCAAAAAAACATCATACAATAATCAGTCAAACCTGTATTGATTATACGTGAAAAAGGATAATCACAAAAAGAGAGAAAAAAAAACAAGAAAAAACATATTGAAAAAAAACAATAAACCTAAACTAACATGGGCAATAATAATAGTTTATATGTACATGATAGTGTCAAGAACTCCAGAACTCCATACCAGAACAAGGATAAAAAGAGAAAAAGAGAAAAGGTCCGGAAGAGATCAAATTAACTCATATGAAAATGTCGAATAAACGGTCCCCAAGTTTCTTCAAATTTAATTGATGGATCAAAAATAGTACTTCTAATTTTTTCTGCTCAAACAAGAAATAGTTTGAGAGAACCACTGAAACGTGGTAGGAGGGTTTACTTCTTTCCAATTTAGTAATATAGACCTTCTAGCCATTAGAGTTGCAAAGGCGATCATTCGTCTAATTGAAGGGGAAAATCGACTACCATCCTCAATTGGTATACCAAAAATTGCAGTGATAAAATGGGGTTGTAAATCAATATTCCAAACTGAGGAAATGATAGCAAATATGTCCTTCCAATAGTTATATAAGGTGGGACATGACCAAAACATGTGGGTCAATGTAGCAACTTCTGAGTGACATCTGTCACATTGAGGGTTAATAAGGGAGTAGAATCGAGCAAGCTTATCTTTAGACATGTGGACTCTATGTACCACCTTAAATTGTATTAAAGCATGTTTAGCACATATAGAAGAAGAATTAACCATTAACCAAATTTTTTTCCCATTTTTCAGTTGATATAGTATATTGAAGCTCTTTTTCCCACTCTTGTTTAATTCTGCCTGACATTTCTGGTTGTATCTTCATGATCATATTATAAATAAGGGCCACTAAACCCTTCTGACAAGGATTCAAGGTAAAAATCGTATCTAAAAAATCTGTTGGAGTTGAATTGGGAAAGGATGGTAAAACTTTATATAAAAAGTTTCTGATTTGTAAATATCTAAAAAAATAAGTTTTAGGTAACTTAAATTTGTTAGAAAGTTGGTCAAAGACATCAGACTACCTTCAAAAAAAAGATCACGAAAACAAGTTATAACTTTCCTTTTCCATATGCTAAAGGCTTGATCTATTAAGGAGGGTTTAAAAAAAAAGTTAAATAAGATAGGGCTATCAAGAACAAAATTTCTCAGAGTGAAAAACTTACGAAATTGAAACCAAATTCGTAATGTGTGTTTGACAATAGGGTTAGATATCTGTTTATTGAACTTGACTAAATCAATGGGAAGAGAAGAACCAAGAACGGAGAATAAAGAATATCCTCGTGCATCATTACATTCCAAATTTACCCACTGTGGGCATAATGGTGAATCCAAATCTTGTTTCCAATATATTAAGTTTCGAATATTATTTGCCCAATAGTAAAATCTAAAGTTAGGTAAAGCTAAACCACCATCTTTTTTAGGTTTCTGTAACTGTTTTTTACTTAACCTGGGGTTTTTATTTTGCCACACAAATGAGGAAATTTTTGAATCTATGTTGTCAAAAAAAGATTTAGGAATAAAAATTGGTAAAGCTTGAAATAAATATAAAAATTTCGGTAAAACCATCATTTTAATAGCATTAATCCGACCAACCAGTGATAAGGATAAAGGAGACCATCTAGTAGTAAGTTGTTGAATTTGATGAAGCAAAGGTAAAAAATTCAATCTGAATAAATCTTTATGTTTCTTGGTAATTTTTATACCTAAATAAGTGAAGTTATCAGTAACAACTTTAAATGGTACCCTGTTATTCAGTAAAGTTTGCGCATTTAAAGGGAATAATTCACTCGTATTCAAATTTAATTTATAACCAGAGAAGCTACCAAACTGAACCAACAAGGATAGAATAGCGGGAATAGACCTATCAGGATCAGAAATATATAACAACAAGTCATCAGCATATAGTGATAACTTATATAACTTCTCATTACGGGTAATACCAAAAATATTAGGTGATTCACGAATAGCAATAGCTAAAGGTTCTAATGCAATATTAAATAATAAAGGACAACCTTGTCTCGTACTGCGAGATAATTGAAAAAAAAGAGGATCTATGATTATTTGTAAGAACAGAAGCAACAGGTTTATAATATATTAGTTTAATCCATGATATAAATTTAAAACTAAAATTTAAATTTTTTAACGCATTAAATAAGTATGTCCATTCAACTCTATCAAAAGCTTTTTCAGTATCTAATGAAATGACACATTCTGGGGCTCTAGGTGAAGAGGTATAAATTATATTAATCAATTTTCTAACATTGAAGAAGGAGTACCGGTTCTTAATAAAACCAGTCTGATCTTCTGAAATAATCTGTGATTCTAACCTAATAGCTAAAATTTTTGTAAGAATCTTAGAGTCTGCATTTAATAGCGATATAGGGCAATAAGATGCACATAAGGTTGGATCCTTATCTTTTTTAAGAATTAGAGAGATAGTAGCTTCATAAAAAGACTGGGGTAATCTCTTCTTAATAAATGCATCATTGAAAATTTCACATAACCATGGGGAAAGCAAAGAAGAAAAGGTTTTAAAAAATTCCATAATATAACCATCAGGACCAGGAGCTTTCCCTGAATTCATTGATGAAATAGCCTCTCCTACTTCAGCCATAGAAATAGGAGCATCAAACAAACTCCGATCTTCATCTGTCAGTTTAGGAATATTCAAATTCTTAAAAAAATCATCCATCATGGACAGATCGCCATCAGATTCTGATTGATATAAAGATATATAAAAATCTTGGAAAGTATTATTAATTTCTTTATGATCAGTAGTCAAATTACCATCTTGTTTACAAATTTTAATAATTTGTCACTTAGTCGAAATAGCTTTTAATTGGTTAGCAAATAATTTACCAGTTCGATCACTATGAATATAAAATTGAGCCCTGGTCTTAATTAATTGATTTTCAATTGAAGAAGATAATAATAAGCTATGTTCCATTTGAAGCTCAACTCTCTTCTTATATTTGGTAGGAGTCACGGAATAAATCTTATCAATTTCTTTAATTCTATCCACCAACATAGCTATATAAAGATACCTTTGTTTTCTTTTACCAGAAAGGGTTATCTGATAGTGCAATTTTTATTTATGGTAACTTTAGAATACTAGTTTCTGACAAGATTCAATTACATCGTCTCCTGAATTCTTCAATCTATTTTGAATCAAATTCCACTGATATTCTCTCTTAGTTTCTGTTTTTTTTTCTAGGAAGAGACTTACTGCTTGCTCACATCAAATACATTCATGGCATTCAGTTAATCTTTGTTTGCAGACATCTTGAGCAATAGTAGTGCCTCGCTTGTCTATTCAGCACCAGATTTTTGTGCTGCTGCCTGGACTTGGTGATAGTGATAGAATATGTTGAAGAGCGTGGGCAGTAATGGGATGGATTTTCTTTTTAAGTAAAATCCTAATGCAATACATTCAACTGATGAGCATCTGTGTAATCATGCTTAATCTACCTTCATTAATTTAATATGGTCTGTCTGTATGCAGTGTATCCTCCTCATCGTCCACCCACTCCAAGTACTTAAACTGGGTAGAAATTGTTGCTCTGAACAATGAACATAAGCACCTGTGAGATTGTCAGACTTTGAAGGATAATATTGAACATGGACTGCTTGGGCTTTTCTGAAGGTTGGGTAGTTCTGGCTTATTTCTCACTGTTTAGATTGAATTGCACCTCAGACTGTATTTTATCTCCAAATGAATATAATACAATGAATACAATTTTGTTATACTCTTCTACATTCTTCCTCACTGCTTTAACCTCGGATGTTGAATGTCTTCTTAGATATTGTTTGCATTCTGAACAAGAAAGCTGAGAGTTCAGGCTCTCCGATAGGATGTTAGCATATAATCTACCTTCTTGTTTTAGCATGCTACTGCAACTTCTAGAAAAGTGTTGATGGGTTGATTAGAGGCAAGGAGAGATCTTGCAGTAAGAGCAAGACAAGTTTCTGTGCTTTAACATTATGAAGAGTTGAAAAATGGATGTACCAATAGGCTTAGCAAGGCAAGCACACTCTAAATGTTATAAATCGCCAACAAATTAAGCCTAAAAGAGACTGCAGGAATAGATGACATTTATGCTAAACTGGCAAAACCCAAATTATTATAATTTTAGGGACACTATGATCATCTTGTACTAAGATGGACATTTTTTAGTGTAATTGTTTTCATCATTGTAAAATTTGTGTATATATGTTTTTCTTGTGGCCTGCTGCAAGTAAGTTTTTCATTGCATATGTGCATACATGTACTTGTGCATGTGACAACTCAACTTTGACTTAGACTGTCATTGCAGGTGTTTCTGGACAATGACAAATCAGAAGATTAAGAATAGGTTTAATCTTATATTAAGACAGAGCAACAATTTGAAATCTCCACAGCCAAAACTTACCAGTTCTGCTAGTGTAAGGTTATGGAGAATGCCCTACATCTGGAAATGTAGGTGGTGGTATGATAAATCACATGATTTTTATGTGGAGTGATGGGCATATGTATAATCACTTAAATTGTATGTAACAGTAAGTAGTGGGAGAGGGTCAGGAATTACTGATTAAGGGTTTTAGAGCAAGAGAAATTAACTGGGGAAGGATGCAACTGGGCCTGTGTGTGAGAAAGGATGGAAGTGGGGCAGGTTCTGCTTGCTGCTCTGTGCTGACCTGAGGCTGAGGTCTACTCCAGGGCTTGTGTCTGTGGACGCACTCTTGTTCTGAATGTTACTTGCTTGTGTTTATTGTTTGCATGATTTGTTTTTTTCTCTACACATTGGGTGTTTGGCCATTTTTGTTCTTTTGTGTTGCCTTGTTTTGTGGCTGCCTATAAGAAGATGAATCTCAAGGTTGTATAATGGATACATACTTTGATAATAAATGTGCTTTGAAATAACTAAAGAAAAACAGTAAATAAGCCTAGAGGTGAATTAGAGAAAATTAATGAAATTAGCTTGAAGCGAGACTAAGCAAGAATGCAATGAGCCCTGGGAATAATAGCTGGGAAAGGATTATATTAAGTAGAAGGATGGAAGGAATAAGTGTCAGAAGTAACATTACAGGACAATAAATGAAAGCAAGAATTTAAAATAAGGCAGAGAAAAACAGACAGTATCAGAATAGTAATGAGTGAGAAGCAAGAATGAATAATTGAGGGGAAGATGAGGGTATGAATAAACTAATCCTTTTTTTAAAATTAATGCTCCATTATAAAATAATAAATCACTCAGGCTCTTAATATTGTGTTTATTACTCTGTAGAATCCATTTATATATTTATTAGATTTTTAAAAATTATACACTATCAACTCTCACAATACTTTTCACAATTCTGCATATATTAATACATCTGTATATTTAAACATATAAACATATTATACAATTGTCTGCTGTGCAGTACCACAGCTTGTGGAATGACTTTTGTAAAAAAAAAGTCATTCACTTGGACAAGCAGTTTACTTGCTTGTGTTAAAGAAATTCCAGATCTTCTGAAGATGCTTTTTTCCCCACTTCCATACATACTAACTCTATAAAATTACATCTGTTCTCTGCCTGACAGTCATAATTTTCTAGAGGCAGTGCTTGAAGAAGTCAATGAACTAATGACATCCACAACTGCCAGCAACCATATCATTGTACTGTTTCAGGACCACATTTTCATCATCATCAAAGTACAGCAGGTTGATGGAGAATAGTTTGTCTGGGATGCAGCAAGGAGTTGCAACACCATTAGTTAGCTTAAGGGCATTTATAATGGATTGGACAGTGGCGTGGTTGGTAGGCCTCATATTTTGGCCCAATGGGAAAATGCATGCTCCTTTGCAGTGGTAGGCGTTGTAACCCCGCGGGGAGATGATCCAACCAGACCAGCCAATCTCTTCAAAATCCACATAAAGAGGATACCTCTGGCAGCCTTGCAAGTTCAAGGATCTTGTGTTGCGACTCTGGCTTGCTTTATCGTGAAGTGTCACTTCAGAGAGAAATGGAGTCTCTATGGCAAAGCCAAAAGTTAACAATGTTAAAAACAAAATCAAATCAAAATTATTACAGATGTCAATATGTAAAGACATCAAGAACCTGAAGGCTGTTGTGGTTTTAAAGGCAACAGAACCTATTCTATGCATGTGGACCCACTGTACATCTGTCTTTGTGTGGGGATATAGTACCTTGCTGATTTTATATAATTTTATCATTTATTTACTTTTCAAGCAGATTGGAATTAGTTTTCCATTTAAACATTTGGATCGTGCTTTGCAGTATTTCATCAAGTTAAATACAAGGCATCAAACACACAAGTTAGAATAGTTATGGACTACATAATCTGTTGAAGCTTTTCTAATATTTTCTCTGCTGGAAGTTATTTGCTTATACACTCAATGTACACTTCACTCAATGCATAAAAGAATGTGGACATGGTCAAGAGGTTCAGTTTGTCATTCAGACCAAACACAGGATAAAAAAGAAATGTGATCTAAGTGACTTTGACTATGGAATGATTATTGGTGCCAGACCAATAATATCTCAGAAACAGCTGATCTCCTGGGATTTTCATGCATAGCAGTCTCTAGTGCAGGGGTTCCCAAGGTAGGATCCATTGATCCTTTGGTTAATGTTAATGTTCTCCATGTTTGGGCCCATGGAGAAAAAAGGGTTGGAGACCCCTGCTTTAGGATTACAGAGGATGGTGAAAAAAAAATATAGTGAGCTACAGTTCTGTGGTCAAAAATGCCTTGTTAATGAGAGCAGTCAGAGGAGAATGATCAAGCTGACAAGAAGGCAACAGTAACTCAAATAACCATGTGTTACAACAGTCTGAACGTACAGTACATTGAACCTTGAAGTGGATGGGCCACAGCAGGGAAGGGGCCATTTTATTAGGTACAGGAGATACAGTACCTAATAAGGTGGCCAGAGTATAGTGTCTGCTAATAACGCAGAGACTGGCAATATGATGTGGACTGTGAAGAATTGTTTTAGAGCAGACTGGCAGTAAAACTGCTAATGGGGAAAATCCAGTACACGGTCTGATTTGTCTGTTCAAATGAGAGACTGCAGTCATCCTGTCAAGCTCTCCAGTCTGTTGTATTGGGGATAACTTGCTTCTACTTAGGTTTTGTGGATTCTAAGACTAATGATGAGGCCAAAGTGGGAATCACAAACTGACATAGTGGGTGGAAGATTCCTGTCAGGCCAGGTGGGCAGGGCTAGTACACCACTTACACTGTGTTTGTGTGGGTTCAGTGAGCAGCAGCCTGAATTCAGATACTCCTCATCCCTCTCTTGCATTGGAATGTGGGCCACTGTTACGCAAGTGGTAATATCCCTTGATTTTAAACAGCTCCTTCTCAGTTACTGGTTTGGCAATGCCCTCTAGTGTTCATTGATATTGACTTTGTTTCTAATATAATCGCTAAATATTTGAATGTTAAACAAAATCAGTGTTACATTACCATTCACTACTGAAAGCTACAATTGTCTCCTCATCATTGTTATTTGCTTTTCCACAGGCTACATTAGTTCACCAGTGTATCACCTGACTGGTCTTTAATGTAAGTATATAATGAATATTAATCTCCTATTTGCTTCAAATTTCTGACTCACACATATAATTGAAGTTTAAAGACAGTAGTCTGGGGTATTACAGATTTATGAAAAAGTGAACTGAAAATATAAATGACTTCCAGGGGCAAGGCAGAAGACGGAGGAGACGGGAGGATCTATTCTGTCATTGCAATAGTTGTCAGGAGGACAACTAATGGCTAATTGCAGTGTCCTCAGGCTCGTGGTAGTTAGAGAAATTACTTTGCATGTCCAAACAAATAGTCCAGATTATGTTTCATCCTATAGAATCCAATCTGCAGTTATGCCTTAAGGCATTAAGACAGATAGTGTATGAACCGTGAACCACCAGGAGCTATGAATTAATCACAACAGTACGTAACTGAATGGGAATTTTATTCTCGAAAATGAATCTGAAGGAAGACAAGAGTGAACCTGTCTGACATAAGCTAACTCACTGATGTACAGATCCAATGACAGCTTTCTGTAAGAACATTTGACACAGTGCATCAGTGTGGTAGACTCTATACAAAATGCTGGAGGAACTCTTTGGAGAGGAATAAACAGTCAACATTTCAAGCTGGTACAGGACTGATGAACGGTCTCAGCCAAAACGTTAACTGTTTATTCCTCTTCGTAGATGCTGCCTGACCTGCTGAGCTCCTCCAGCATTTTGTGTCTGTTATTCTGGATATCCAGCATCTGCAGAATCTCTTGTGTTTGTGGTAGACTCTTTAGTTGTAACTGAAGAATTACCTATTGAAGAACTGGAGGTGGCAGTCCCTCTCCTTTCATCGTCTGTAAAGAGAACCACCATTGGCTTTTTGCTGCTGTGATGGTCTCTCCCGGTGGCAAAGTGGATGTAGTTGTTGAGTTGCTCTCCAGCCAGGCCCTGCACACTGACAAGCAAGCCTTTATTGCTATCTTTATCCTGTATCCAGTCATACACCTACATAAATAAACAAAACTCTCATCAATCAAGTTCAGCAAGTGTTTCTGGCAGAATGTGACTCCTTCTGTTGTGCCTCATAAACTGGTTTTAGTTTTTTGAATATTAAAGGAAATAAGAGATGGAGGGTTAGTATAGGAAAGCAGCCCTGAAGTCGAAAGTCAGCCATGATCATAATGCATGATAGAGCAGGTATGAAGGGCTGAATTACCTCCTAGCTCAATTTCTTGTGTTGTTATGTTACCAGAATGAGGCAGTGCTGAGTCTGATACAAAATAAATCTCCCTCAACCCAGTTAAAGTATGACTTAGTTCAAACTAACAGGTTTTTTATAAACTAGAGTATTTGGACATTTCTTGCAAACCTCTGTCAAAATTGATATTGGATGTAATTAAATGTTCTAATTTGCTGTGGCTCCATGGTGATTTATAATATATGGAACTGAATCCACCATTACTTCAAAAACCTAGTTTACATTTCATTGTTATGTAATCCTGCTCCAGTTACTGTCTACTTGTAAAATTCATAATCCATCCAAACTTGTCTCTAAGACCATGAATATGACATCCGATGAAGAGAGATCTTCTGCTGTGGAGCTATGGTTGTAACTAGATTTTATATTAATCTACTGTGGCTCCCAGTCAGCCTGGCCTGTTTGTTTTCATTCAGTTTCAGAGCACAAAATCCACCTTCTCACTTGGACCTACATACGTACCAATGCTTTGCTCGTTACGCAGATTAAGTCCAGGAGACATGTCAAACTTTAGCCCCGTTAATTTACTAGGTACATTTTATTTATTGGTAGGGATTGTTATGGATTGCTTCCTCCCTGTTGCCACTTGACTATTTCAATTGGGATGTTTTTGCTATCTTCTCCCATGAAGACAGATTATATTTTCCATTATTAACTCCCGAGTCTTACACTTTGGCTGACCAATACTTATTTCAGCTGCTCTCTTCCTTTTAATATACTGTCTGTTTTAAATTTATTTTCTACTTTACTCAAGAGCTCTATTTGCTCCTTCATAATTTCTTTATTTAGTCTCAGCTTATTTCTAAAGAAAAATTTCCAATTAGTTTACTACTAATCTTCCCAATGCATATCTTCCTTCAATTTAATGCCATTCTAAGCTTAATTAACTACATCCTTCTCACAGAGTCTCTCTTCCTCACTGGTATAAATCTTTATGCGATTTATCAAACATCTTAAATATCTATCAACGATAGACTACTGTACCATTTTATCCTTTCACGTGTTTTGTCCAATTCTACTTTAGCCAATTGCCTAGGACATCCTTGAATATTCACATTAATTAACCCTGTCTTATCAAGTAATACAAGAAAAACAGCCATTTCCCTGGTTAGCATGACAAGGTATTGCTCTAAATCAAGCATCCAGTACTGTAATTGGCAAGTGTTTAATGGTGAGGGCTGAAGCTGTGATGCAAGTACTCCCTGTAGTTCTAAAGTGGTTCTGTATAATCTCCTGCAGGTATATGGGTACTATGCAGTTATTCCTGCAGTTATAACAAGGATAAGTTCAATTATTGCTACAGGTATTACTATCTTTTAATGTATTTACAACCAAAGCTGTCCGGTTTTGTAACAAGAGTATTTTAAATGGCTAACACAGACATTATGGGCCAAATGACCTTCCGTACTGTATCATCCTTTGGTTTTTATCAAGAGCTGGTATGGATACTAAATTTGTTACAGCAGGAATTGTAGGCATTTGCCATCAGTAATGGAAACCATGCAGTTATATATGCCATACAGAAACTACAAATATTATTTCTGTTGAAGATACTTACAGCATTAGTGATTGTGAAGACCTCCCATGTGTTGTCGTGGACTGGAAGTAGTCTGGTTGACAATAATCTTTTCCCTTTTGCTGTAGATGTGCCATTGTCCAATATCTGGTAGACACTAACCTAAGAAAAGAGATTACAGCTCAGACAAGTTGCAACATCTAGTCCTTTGAAAATAAATTCACATGACTTTTGAGATGGACTGAGTGCATGGCACATTTCCTTCAGACCTAAATGGAGGAGAAACTTATCGGAGTAAAGTTTATTATCACCGATATATGTTGTGAAATTTGTTGTTTTGCGGCAACAGAACAGTACCAGACAAAAATAACTATATGTTACAAAAGTAAATAGAGTGCAAAAGATGGATAATAAGGTAGTGTTCATGGATCATTAAGAAATCTGGTGATAGAGGACAAGAAGCTGGTCCTAAAACACAGTGTCCAAATCATCTTGAACACTGAGGTGGCTTCAGGATTACTCCCTCCTACCTACCAATATTTTGAATTTCCAAACCATAATGTTTCATTGGATAATAAAATCTCAGAGTTGTGATTAATGCTGGGGCTGAGCGAAGGTATTCCTCAAAACCTAGTTTCTTGTTTCTGGCCTTTTACCTAAACTCCATGATAAGGAATTTCCTATGTGGGTACAAATGCGAAACTACACATGGTGATGTGCCTGATTCATTTTAACCTTGACAGGAAATTTGTGTACAGTAGTTATAGGCGATCTCATTGGTACACATTGTAATATGCATATAGCAAAAATCAGTTTAAACAGTTAGGATCCAAACAAGTGCCAATTTGTGTCCTATATTCCTCATGGTATGACAAAGACTAAACTATCCATCATTCACAAATATTAGACATATGGCATGTTTAACAATAAGAACATGATACTTTGGGACAAACTCAATTAACCTTAATGATATAAAATGGTTGATATCAAGTGGCCAGCTGATTTCTATTGCAAGTGATTGCTTGCCAGTTTTTTTAAACCACTTTTGTATTGTTATACAAAAATAAAATTACTACATTCCTGTACCTAAAAAATGAATTCAAAGGCACGGAAATATATAATACATGTTCCAGTATGGTTATTTTTAAATTACAATAAAGTGCCAGAGATATTATTCTTTCAAAGCATGGGCTTATTGTAATGTCTTTTAGAACCAGTGTGGCTGCATGGGAACAGAGTGTGGCTTTCTAACCTGGAGAGAAATTATTGGTCCATGGAGAAGGTATTCCCCAATCTAATGGCTTTCTTTATAAGTCTTATTGAAAGTGGCTGCAGTGTTAATGGGTACATTGGTTGTAATCTATCACAATCCCCTGGGTTCTGGAAAGAACTGGAGAACTGCAAAAGTAATGCCACTCTTCAAGGCCAGTTAGCCTACCTGTTGTAGTGTCATCACTAACTACAGCCACTTTGTTCAATTCAAAAGAGAATATCCCTAATTGGCTGAATTAATTTGATTAAAATGAAGATTCTTCCTAAATGTTTGTATCTTTTTCAGGCCTTACCTATTTTTATTCCTAAGACGTACTTTGATTCTTTAGATTCAATTTTAACCTCTTATATTTGGAATAATAAACGTTTAAGTAAAGTTTACTTACAAAGAAATAAAGAGATGGGTGGACTAGCCCTACCCAATTTTAGGTTTTACTATTGGGCTGCCAATATAAGGAATATTACTTTCTGGTCCTATTATATTTATCGTAAAGATTGCCCATCATGGGTCTCCTTAGAAGTTAATTCTGTAAAAATTTCCTCTATTATCTCTCTTCTTGGATCATACTCTTCTTTTTCAGCAAATGAAACAACAGATAACATAATTGTTAAGCAAACTTTAAGGATCTGGTCTCAATTTAGAAAATTTTTTTGGTTTAGCGAATTTTTCATTATCATCTCCCATTCTCCTTAATTATTTTTATATCCCTTCCATGACTGATAAAATCTTTAAAGATTGGGATGAATTAGGTATTAAGTGTTTTTGGGACCTGTTTATCTCAGGATCTCTTGTTTCATTTGACCAATTGTCAAATAAATTTGCACTCCCAGAATCACATTTTTACAGATACCTTCAAATTAGAGATTTTCTACATTTCCAGTTAGCTACTTTTCCTATAGGTCCTGATAAAAATTTACTGGACGATCTTTTAAATTTAAAACCTTTTGTTAATGGTTCTATTACCGGTATCTATACCTTGTTGATTGATTCTAGACAAGACTTTATAGATAAAATAAAAAAAGCTTGGGAGGATGACCTAAATTGTCAGATTTCTTATGATAGATGGAATAAAATTCTTATATGGGTTAATAAACCATCTTTCTGAGCTCGTCATTCTCTTCTACAATTTAAAGTGGTTCATAGAGCTTACATTTCTAAACAGAAGCTCTCCAGTTTTTACCCGAATGTTTCTCCACTTTGTAATAAATGCAACTCTGCTGATGCCTCTTTAATTCATATGTTTTGGTTTTGCCCTACAATTGAAAAGTTTTGGCGGGAAGTATTTCATACCATCTCTCAACTTTTTAGGGTCCAATTTGACCCAAATCCCCTTACTGCCTTGTTTGGTATTATGAAGATATAATTTTAAATACTCCTAACCTACAGGTTTTAGTTTTTACCTCTCTTTTAGCAAGAAGAGCAATCTTGCTTAAATGGAAGGAGTCTACCCCTCCTACACATCTTCAATGGCTACGTGATATTATGTCGTATTTAAATTTAGAAAAGTTCCGCTGCTCAGTCTTAAATTCGAAACAATCTTTTTGTGATATTTGGGGACCTTTCCTAAATTACTTTTACAATTTATAAAGTTTAACAGTGCACAGACTTTTATGTATATTTTTATCTTCTCTTCTTAAGTGAATATGTTTTTTTTCTAATTATCCATTGTCATCCATCAGCTTTTTTCTTTGATAGTTGGTAGGGGGTTGACTTTTTATATGTATAAAAAATTTATTTTATGATGTATGACCTACCTTTAATTTTTTGATTACAGAGTGGTATACCTTTATGTGTTATGCTATAACATTTTGATCAATTTTATTACAATATATGAATGTACACAAATTATGTTGAGATGTATCTATGTGTTGCACTCTGTAAATTTTTTTCTGAATAAAAATATTATAAAAAGAAAAAAAAGAGAGAAAATGCTGGAAAAACTCGGGTTGTTCAAGCAGCATCTGTGAAAAGAAAAAAATCAACGTTTTGTAACCTGCTAAGTTTTTCCAATATATTCTGCTTTTACTTCAGATTTCCAGCATCTGGAGTTTTTCCCCCCAAATCAAATCTGCAATACTCACAGGTCATTGGTCAGTTATTGTCATGGCTTGAGGATTAGTTGTTGCATGATTCAGTAAGACCAATACTTTGTGTCTTCCCTCTCTGAGTTTTCCCTCACCTGCATGGCAGTTATTTCTGCAGCTGTTCAGTAGCCACCATTGCCCTGCTGGCTCACTTCCCAGTGATCAGTGGGGCAAAGGTATGACAATTGTTACTGCAGCTCCCTCAGAGCTCCTGTTTTCTCTGATTGCCCACACACCAAATCTTTCACTTCTCCTTTTTTCCTTTCTGGGTTTCTTTGTAATGCAGTCTCTCCATCTGTGTGCAAAAGACCTTTTGATAGATTTTTGCCTAATTTCAATATTTTTGTGTAGAATTAGAGTGAGTCTAGCAGGACAGAGGAGAGGGTCCAACTTCTGGGCATAAACATCTGACATTCAAAAGACATATCGAAGCTAATAAAAATTAATCAAACAAAAATTGGTTATTTATTGCTTTTTAACAATTATTTAAACACATTCACACCATTTGAAACAGATCTAAGAGCAGGGACCACTTCATCAAGCACCTACCCGGTGTCCCTGCCCACTCAGGCCTTTTCCCTCTTCTCACCTGCCTCTCACTTCCCCCATGGCCCTCCTCCTATGGTCCACTCTTCTCTCCTATCACATTCCTTCCTTTCCAGCCCTTTATCTTTCCTACCCACCTGGTTTACCTATCAACCTTCCAACTATCCCCTTCCCCGCCCCTTTTATCCTGGCGTCTTCCCTCTTCCTTTCCAGTCCTCAGGAAGGGTCTCCGCCGGAACTGTCATTTCCATGCATGCTGCCTGACCTGCGGAGTTCCTCCAGCATGTTGTGGGTGTTGCTCTGGATTTTCAGCATCTGCCCAATTTCTTATGTTGACGTTTAACATTTGTTCTCCATGGATTTCAACCTCGGTACCAAGTCTCTGAGCGTATTTCCCAGTCTCAAGGTTGCAAAATGCAAAGAAATTCAGCTGCAAAATAATTACCTACAAGACCCATAACTAAACTTTACATAAGTTTGAAGTAGCTTTATGCTCGGATGCCCTGAGGAGAAACACACCGAGAAATTCACCCACCTGGGAAACATATTTAAAACCACGCTACCAAGACCTCTTCTCGACTTAGGCTTTTCCCTCCAATTCCTTACTTTTGCTTTTTTCCTGTTTATTCCTAAATGTGCTTTATCTTAATGTCTGCCATTCGCCTATTTGCTGGGATTCTTTTAGCGTTCTCTGTAGCAGAACCTCTGCCTCGGTTTTCAGCCCCTGCACCACCCACCTCTCTCACTGACCCGAAACATCCACTGAGCATCTCTCCACCACCTCCAACACACAGGGTCTGCCCGACCACTGAGTTCTTCCAGCAATTGCTTTTGCCCTCTCGCTCAGGTTTGCGGCGGGAAAGAGGCTGCGGGGTGGACGGAGCTAACAGACACCTCTTACCTGACAAAGGTGGTGCTTACGCTGCCCGAGATCCTGGGACGGGCGACCTCGCAGTTTGAAGAGATGCAGCTCGGCGGTCAAGATCGTCTCGCTCTTGGCCACACTGGACAGGTTGAAGAAGAACACGAACTGCTGGTTACGTGCTGAGGAAAGCAAGCATAGAAAGCGGAGAGGTCAGTGCAGCCGGTGGTGGCCAGGAACGGTCCCTGAGCACTGGGCATCAGTCGGGAGAAGGGCTCTCACCTCGATCCAGGAAGCTGCGCACCGTGTTTCCCACCAGCAGGTCGGGCTCTTTGGTCACCCCATCCGCATCTGCCACCGTGTTGTACAGGTCCAGCATGTACTGGGGAGGTTGGCGTAGCTTATGAGGCGACGGCGGCGCATCTTCCATCCCGAACACCTCCAACAACCTCTTAAGTGCCTTGGACCGTATCTGTCGGCTCTGGCCGGGTAGGCTGACGGTGTTACCCGGTCCCGAGGACACGAGCAGGAGAAGCAGCAAGGCAAGGGCACCCGGACACATGGCGAGAGACGGGGGAGCAGGATGGTGGTCACGGAGGGAGCCGCAATATATCCGCATCCTTCCCTCCCCGTGTAGCGCATCGCGGCCAATTAGTAGGTGAGAGGCTCGGGGCCTCCCTGCTAACGAGGTGTGAGCGACCCCCTAAAGCCAGGAAACACCTCGCTCCTGACCCTGCAATACACAAGTATCGAGTGACCCCGCAGAGACACCCCGCCGCTTCTCTCTATCCTGAGTGTACTCGCACAGTCGGGGCCGCTTGCTGACCCCTCGAGTGGCCAACTTCTACTAATTGGACCATTAGCTATACAAACAGAGAGCACCGGCGTTACCGAGATGGAGCGAATTAAAGAGATTGAGGCAGCGAAGAGTCGTGTATTCAGATAGAATCAGAACCAGGCTTATTATCCGAGACATAGGTATGCCCTGAAATGTGCTGTTTTGTGGCGGCAGTACCTTGCAAGGCATAATATTTACTGAAAGTTACGAATAGTGTAAGATACCAAGAAGGAGGTAGTATTCATGGACCATTCAGAGCCTGATGGTGGAGGGCAAGGAGATGTTCTTAAAGCGTTAAATGCATGTCCTCAGGCTCCTATATCACTTCCTCCTATGTGGTAAGGTGAATGTCCTGGGTGGAGAGGGTCTTAAATGATGGGTGCCCCATTCTTGAGGCACCAGCTCCTAGAGATGTCCTGGATAGCTGGGAGGGTTGTGGAAACGACGGAGCTGTGCAGCCAGTCAGAATCTCTCCACCAAACACCTGTAGAAATTTGCAATTGGCCTTGCAGCCCACTAAACTCACAACTCTCAAACACTAAATCCAAGGAAAAGGTTCATGGGGGGGGGGGGGCGGACTGCATGAAGTTGAATTTATTGTCATATGAATAAGTACAGTGAGATACAGGTACATTTGATAAGCATCAACATCACCGGTTCAGACAGCACATGGAATATAAATTACACCTGGCAGTGGGAATGAAAGGTTTAAAGAGTTTGGGTCAGAGAGGGATGCACAATACTCTCAGAAAGAGATTGGTTGTGAGTGAGAGAAGTTCTTGGTCTATCTTAAACACAAGAAATTCTGCAGATGTTGGAATGTAGAGTGGATGCTGGAGGCACTCAGCAGGTCGGGCTTATGGAAAGGAATAACGGTTGACATTTTGAGCTGACCCTTTGTCAGTGCTAATGAAGGTTTGGGACAGGTGGGACAGTCCTGATCTCTACCTGAAACGTTGACTCTTTATTCCTTTCCATAGATGCTACCTGAGTTCCTCTAGCTTTTTATCTGGGTTCTTATCAGAAGTTCCTGGGCTGGTGCAGGCTCTAACTGAGGGCTCTGGTATAAAGGCAATGAGCTGTTTGCCTCCTGACCTCTCTTCAGGTGGCTTTCACACTCTTAGCATGGTCCAAAGTCATTCTGCTTTACGAATGCATCTTTGCAGTTGATGTGCTGCGGAAAAGTCAATGGATAATTTTCACACCACCAGATCCCACAAGTGGAAATACTTGGGGTTAAGGAGTCAATAAAAGTATTGGTAATAACATGGAAAGGAACAGAGTTGGGAGTTACAATTAAGAGAAAGAGGCAACAGGAGCGCACAGTTGGTAAGGCTGCTCCAGTTACTCAACTTCTATCCTGACCTCTAGTGCTGACAATCTGGAAATTATATGTTCTTCCTAAAAACCACATTTGTTTTTGCTGGTGGTCCAGTTTCTTACACATCCTAAAGATGTGCTGGTTCCAGGTTAATATGCCATTGTAACTTGCCCCTAGTGTAGGTGTATGGCAAGACAATCCGCAGAGTAGAAGAGCGTAGATCAAGTTACTGTGAACCAGAGAACTTTACAACACAGTACAGGCCCTTCAGCCCACGATGTGGTGCTAATCTTTCAGCCTAGTCCAAGATCAATTTAACCCTTCCCTCCCACATAACCCTCCATTTTTCTTTCATCCATGTGCCTATGGAGTGAGAGAAAACCAGAGCACAGAGACAGGCCCTTCGGCCCATCTAGCCCATGCCAAGTTGTTATTCTGCCTGGTCCCATCAGCCTGCACCTGGACTATAGCCTTCCATTCGTGTACTTATCCAAATTTCTCTTAAATGTTGAAATCAGAGCACAATCCACCATTTCTGCTGGCAGCTCATTCCACGCTCTCACCATCTTCTGAGTAAAGATGTTTCCTTTCATGTTCCCCTTAAACATTTCACCATTCACCCTTAACTCATGATCTCTAATTCTATTCTCACCCATCCTCAATGAGGAAAAAACTGCTTGCATTTACCCTATCTATACCCCTCATAATTTTGTACATCTCTATCAAATCTTCCCCTAATCCTAAAGTCTTAACCTTTCCCTATAACTCAGCTCCTCAGGCTGAGACAACATCCTTGTAAATTTTCTCTGCACTCTTTCAGTCTTATAGACATCTTTACTACACACAGCACTCCAAATGATGCCTCACCAAAGTCTTAAAAATCTTCAAGATAACATCTCAACACTTATACTCAATACTTTGATTTCTGAAGGTTAATGTGCCAAAAGCTTTCTTTAACCACTCTATCTACCTTCACGGAATTATGCATTTGTATTCCCAAATCCCTCTGTTCTACTGCACTCCTCAGTGCTCTATCGCTCACCATGTAAGCTTTCCCTGGTGTGTGTTTGCCTCCCAAAGTGCAACAGCTCACACTTGTCTGCATTAAATTCCATAAGACCAGGAGCAGAATTAGGCCATTCAGCACATCAGGTCTGCTCTGTCATTCCATTATGGCCAATTTATTATCCCGCTCAACACCATTCTTCTGCCTTCTCCCTGTAACCGTTGACACCCTGATTAATGAAGAACCTATCAACCTCCCCCTTAAGTACACCCAATGACCTGACTTCCACAGCCGTCTGTAGCAATGAATTCCACAGATTCACCACCCTCTGGCTAAAGATATTTCTTCTCTTCTCCATTCTAATTCAATTCTGAGGCTCTGCCCTTTGGTCCTAGATTCCCCTACTATAGGAAACATCCTCTCCATATCCACTCTAACTGGACCTTTCAATATATTGATAGGTTTCAATGAGATCCCCCATCATTCTACTAAACTCCAGCCCAGAGCCATAAAATGCTCCTCACTTGTTAACCCTTTCATTACTGGGATCTTCCTCGTGAACCTCCTCTGGATTCTCTCCAATGCCAACATTTAGAATATGGGCTTCAAACTGCTCTCAATCCTCCAACTGCAGTTTGACTAATGCCTGATAAAGCCTCAACAGTACATTTTAGTTTTTAATATTCTAGTGCTCTCAACATGAACGCTAACATTTCATTTGCTACCAACTCAACCTGCAAGTTAACTTTTAGGGAATCTTGCAAGAGGACTCCCAAGTACCTTTGCACATCAGATTTTTGAATTTTCTTCCCCTTTTACAAAACAGTCTACAACTTTATTCCTTCCACCTAAGTGCATGACCATGCACTTCCCTACACTGTATTCCATCTGCCAGTTCGTTGCCCATTTCCCCAGTCTGTCTAAAGTCCTTCTGCAGACACCCTGCTTCCTCAACACTACCTGCTCTTCCACCTATTTACCTTTGTATTGTCCACAAACTTGCCCACAAAACCATCAATTCCTTTATCCAAATCATTGACATACAACGTGAAAAGAATTAGTCTCAACATTGACCACTGTGGCACAACACTAGTGGCTGGCAGCCAACCTGAAAAGGCCCTCTTTATTCACATGCTTTCCCTCCTGCCATTCAGCCAATCTTCTGTCCATTAAACCCACACAAAATGCTGGAGGAACTCAGCAGGCCAGGCAGCACCTATGGAAAAGAGTGAACAGTTAATGTTTCAGCCAAGACCTTTCATCAGGACTGGGGGAAGAAAAACCAGAGTAAGAAGATGGGGGTGGGGGGGGGGGAGAGAGGAAGTGCTTTTGTGCATTGAATTGCTGCCAGATGTTTGGCTGATTAGCTAATCTAATAAAGTGGCCACTGAGTATATTTGTCAGATAAATATCCACCTTCCTTTGCTTTTAACATTTCATCCAAATGACTGTGTTCATATTAGAGCAACTCTTCTTCACAGCGGGAACTGAACCCACAATCATCTTACGCAAAGGGCTATGGTGCAACCTCTGAGCCACTCAACCTCAGGTAGGTGTGGAGATGAGGTATCTGACACGAGAGTTAAGCTTTACAAAGGGTTAACCTGCTTGTGGGGTCATCACTGCAGAATTTTGTAATGATCAACAACCGGATTTATCTAAGCCCTAGTTTAAAAAGCTAACAGGACTTTGAAGAACTAAGTGCCAAAATCTGTGGAACAGATCAACATAGGAAACAAGGGCAAGAAAAGGGAAAGTTTGGAAACACTGGGAGAAGTAAAAATACATAGACGGACAGAAAGGCCACATAAAGGCATTGACGACTAGCTTATCTACATAACAATCTGCAATTCTTATATCTGTTTTGGTTCAAGTTTTGTAATTTTATATTTTGCAGTTTTTATTTCTGATTAGGATGAGAATTCTTGATCAACCTGGAACAAGATTAAATACAAAATTTAAATTAAAGCCACACTTTAATTTTATCATATGCATTTAATATCTTCAATATATCTCAACATTTTAACAAGTTGATTTGAATTCCTTTCACTTTCCCTGGGCCCTGAAATCACAACAATTTATAACCATTTATTAAATATGTAAATATTTTCATTAATGTTATTGGAAGTTCTGTCAGAAGTTTTATGTTATAAGATCAGAAATATAAAAGACAAGAAATGACTACAGGATAAATAAGAAAAAGATGAATTCTTACAGGTTTATGTAAAATGCTTGTTGAATTTCGGAACAGTTTCAATTGAGGCCAGGGTTGACCAAGGATATTCCATGCCAGCTGTCTATCTATGTGTCCCAGGCAGTAAGATACGAAGAGTAAGCTGTTGCCCATGTAACAGACTACCCCCTTCCTCACAGCTGATGAATCCAAAGTAACAGCGGAGACTGATACTGTTTGGCACCAGCGGCATTGCTGCAGTTGCCAATCAGTATTGGATTTTTTCCCTCAGGGTTTACTTCTGAAGCTTTTCCCATGAGTGGTAGAGCCACTAGGCAGTGAAGGTTTGAGATCAGAGCTTTCCTTCTCCTAGATGAGCTGCCTACCATGGCTAATGAGCTCCATCTGCCTGAAGTGACTGGTTTTAAGGTGCCGGTAACCCACTTTTGCCGCTTCTCCTGTCAGTAGAAACGGTTCTGCCAGGCTTAGTAGCTAAGCTACACATGAAGGCCAAGAGCTTGACTTGGTTGTCAGAAGCTATTTGAGATACACAACATTGGGAGCATTTAATAGGTAGTGGGAGCTTATTCCTAATGCCACCCACTGACTAGAACAACATTAATGAACCCAACAGTTTCAATAAAGATCAGCATTTAGATCAGTCTTTTTTTTTGCATTACTTTAAAAATTGGTAAGTTTTCTCAGGTACAGTTTGAAAATTTCGTTGACATAACCTTGAAAGATTTCTTCAAACAGACCTGGAATAACTGAGAGGATGAAGTATCATGGCTTTATACAAATAAATCAATGTGTAAACCATAACCTAACAAATAGCTTAAAAAGTAAAAATCTACCTCTGTCATTCTTGGTCTTGAAAAATTCAATTGGTCCATCACCCTTCTGGGTAAATCCTATGTTTCCACTAATCTTTCCACAGAAACCTTGCTTCCTGATTTCACTTTGGAATGGCATAAATCTAAATTAATGGTCATGTTTATAGTCTCAGACCTGAGATATTAATTTTGCTTCTGCCTCCACAGATGATCTGCCGAGTATTTCTAGCTTTTTCACCTTTTGTTATGGATTCCCATTATAGAAAAACCTTGTCAAATTATTTTATTACAGCAAACAGCTCAACAAAGTCAGCCTCAACTTTTATACTCAAAGGAATAGAAAGCAACTAGTTATCATAAATGAACACTTGAGCTCCCAGTATCTTGTAAATTAATACTGAAGGCTGGTATCTCCTGAGATACAAAGGTTGGAATATAAAGCAAGTACTCCAGATGCCATCTGTTGAAGTCACTGTAACAAAACTTCTCCCCATTGTACCTTAGCTCCTTTGAGGCCCTCATTTTTAATAGCACCATTGATTAAATTTTATACTTGCCTGTTAAATTAGAAAGTTTTTGTCAAAAATATAAACATGCCAAAATGAATATAGATTTTATTGTGTTTCAACTTTGCAGATGAAAGGATAGAGAATTTGTGGTTTGCAGCAGTGTCACATCATAAAACAAAATGTTTATGCCTCGATACAATGGGTAATTATGTCCTTTATAAGTTTAGTCCCATGAAGATATTTACAATCTTATCACAGCTGATTTGTTATGAAGGTCTCTGTTATGTTCCTGGAGTACATGATGCAGTTGAATACTGAAATTGACAAGAAATCCCCCAAGGTCAGTGCTAGAATCTATGTAGTTCTTTTTAATAATTAAGTAAATTGGATATTAGAATAAAAATCACAACTTGCAAATAATATTCAACTTAGCAAATTGAAAGAAAAACAATAAGTTGGCTGCAACAGGACAAGAGTAGATAACAAGAATAGGCAGACATGGCTGGTGGAATGTTACACAGGACATGCATTTTGGCAGGAGTTGAAGAACAGTAATATATGTAATGGCAAGAAGTGAAGGGATGGGGATTCAAATGCATAGATCTTTGAAGGTGGTGGGACTTTAAGGAAAGCAGTTAGCAAAGCATGCGAGAAGTTCATTTTCATTTTGAGTATAAACGCCGAGAAGTTACGGTAATTTTTTTTTCATAAAACTCCAGGTAGACCTCAACCAGTTAATTGCATTCATTTCTGATCAACATACTTTAAGGAATGATGCAAAGAACTGTCAATGGGTGGGAAGACATTAGCCAAAATTCCTTCCAGAAGTGAAGGATTTTAGATAAAAAGTCAGGTGAGAAAAGCTAAGGCCATGGTCCCCATGGCAAAGAGGATGGAGAGATTTGCTGGAAGCACAAGATTCTGACAGTTTAGATAAAGAAAAGTGGTTTCCAATGTGACTGTGCAAGGAGCTAAGGGTGTAAGTTGAAGGTTTTGGACGGATGGCCTCTTGTACTGGAACGACTTATCACTTCATATTGTGTCAGTAAACAAAAATCTCAGAAGAGCAAAACTACCAAAATTCCAAACAAAAACAACCAGTAAACAAGAGTGAAATTCAGCAGGTGATTCTACAGCAGTTTGTTCTCTACGGACATTAAAATTTAATTGTGACTGTCACCTGATTCCCCAGGACTTGTAATAGCTGCCCACTTGTAGTTCCAGTGTGACAAGGTGGCTCAATTTGTAATCTTGCTGATGGAAATCAAGCTGAGAAGTACAAGGAGGAGGCTTCATAAAAGGCAGCTTTGAAAGGCTGAGGTTAAGGATTAATAGAAGTAATTCAAAAACTTCTACCTATGAACCAACTTCCGTTACCTTAGACATTCCAAAGCTTTGTCACTGGAAATATCAGTTCTGCAGGAGGTATAACCATATCTTAAAAGCATCCTTTGGAAATGGGTGTACGGGTTTGCTATAGAATGTTTATATATCCCAGGCACTTTCACTTCTGTTTAAAATGGAAATGTTATTCAATTTTTCAAGATAAGCTGAAAAGCCAAGCCATATGGGGATGAAGTGGAACAGAGATAATTTGTCAAAGCACATCACAGAGACAGAGCAAAAGAAGTCCATAAAAAATGGTGGGAACATTTCAGACAACAGATCTACGGATAAGCTTAATTACAAAAGATTACACAGGTGCAGATATAAATGTTATAAATAGAGTATTTATTGCAGGTCACCATGACATGTTCATTTGAATTGCCTCCTTGTTTAAATGTTGCATTACTGAAACACTTAAGGACAATCTTATCAGCCTGTTGTTTATAGACAGGTTTAGAAGCCATCCAGCTGTGTGTTAGCCGACAGCTTCCAACACCAATTTGGCCAGCAACAGGGGCAATTGTTGCAGTTTCACCCCACTCAATTAGTGTTATCTTCTTATATCCTTGGATTAATCTATGGTATGGTGTTGTGTTTAATTTGAGCAAATTAAAAATAAATGACTATGACTAAACATTAGTCACCTCACACTTAACATGACCAGGGGGGTACTTCTAACATTAGAATTTCAGTCTGGCAATGTTTTTGGCTGTAAAATGTCATTATTTATTTGCACAAGAGTAATCGTTTTACATTTAATATATCCATATAGAAATAAATTATTCAGAGTTACTGCAGCTCATTAGCCAGCCTTGGTTGTTCACTTGAAGAACTATGACGTACAGGATTGCAGACCCAATACCAGCAGTCAGGATGAGTCTGGATAGATCTCCTCTAGGGGCAAGGACATTATGGGCTGAATCACTTCTTGTTGGGATTTTCTTTTGACTCAATGATAAAATGTGAGCAGCCATCAAGAACAACCCTGGGCATTCTTCACTGGATTAGTTCAAATGACGTGAGAGTGAAGTCAATCCAATGCATTTGGCTCTGGCCGGTTTAACAAATCGCTGTCGTCACAAGGTGCAGGACCCGAAAACGCCAGTTGTGCTTGGAGCTTAAGCCTTGATTTGCAGGAACCACAAAAAGAATCAGAATCTGGTTCTGTGAGGAAGTAGTCCATTAAGGAACTTGCCAAGGAAAGAAAATGTGTCTGAATTTTACTCCTGTTTCCCCATTCCTCCCACGTCAATGGAGTACTAAAGAGGACTCAGAAAAAATAAAATTGTGTGAAAGTTCACATATTATCATAGGAAGGGTTCTAGGACTTGTGAGGAGATAAACCTTGTGTGACTACTTGTGGCAATCATGCTCAAACAGAATAAGTAGACAAGGTCTACATTGAAGCAATCGGAGCTCATGTGGGTAAGAACATGGAATATAGCTGAGGACGGATTTACAAGCCAATTGACCTTTCCCTGATTTCTCCTTTTTCCAGACAGCATCATGGAATGGTCACTGCTGAACTGTCCCCTAAGTTTGGACTTCCCTCTTTAAATCTGAAGCCGATCTTATTTGATCAATAGTTAATCTATGCTGAGTTGATGATATTAATTGAACTCAGTGCTTGCACCATGGGAGCGAGGGCTAGATGAGGGGTCACCACACATCTAGTATGACAATTGTCATCAGGTCAGAGGCAAATGAATCTTGGTCAATGTAAATCCCGAATGGCCAAGTGGAAGAGATGCAGATGCAGCCATATCTCAATGTCTTCAGGAGGGGGGAAATGAATAACTGATGTTCTGGCAGTGCATTATGCAAACCAGCCTCATGATGTCCAAGACTTTTGGAAGGGATTACTTTTTCTGCGCTGCATTATCAGTCTAGGCATCTTACATCGGGTACTGTTTTTGTAGCTGGTGTGCTCCTGCATCATTTCCTTGCTCATCATGAAGTTGTCCAGTCGCACTTACAGGATTTGATGGTGTAGATGTTCCTGATTTTCTATGTCTGTTCATGATTGCATGAATTTCATACTCCTGAGGAGAGCAGCCATTGGATGAGTCGCCTTCCCAAGCCACACATTGACCTTTATTACGACTGTCCCTGTAAAAATTAAAGATAAGAAACAAATAAATACGTAGCATTGTGCCTTAAAATGCAGACAGTGTTATTATTACAATATATCTTGATTGTTTTAAATCCAAACCCAAAGTAGCCTTGAGTTTCCATATCCTAGTTCTGACAGCATAGGCACCCTTTTAAATTGTGCCTTTTAAACCGGCTATCTGTGACAATGAAACTGAAAATGCGTCGACAAGTTCCATGTTGAAGCAAGCAGAATTCCAAAGCAGATGGATAGTATAGGGAAATAAGGAATGCAGAATCTATGGATTTGACACTATCTTAATGGTATAATCCTGCATCTATGATTTTGTAAACAGACTATTAAAAATAACCCTCTCAGAAAATATGTTATTAAAAGACGTATAAATAATAAAGCAATATGCCTGGTTTCTGCATTGCATGAATGCTATTTGTATGTCTGGATTTGTGTAGTTTGTGAACACAGGTCACATAAATATCAGAAGAATTGTGAATGGAACCATACATTGTCCATTCATCAGAAAACATAGGACACCTGATATGTGTACAGTATATACATATAAATTAGACAACTTTCATCTCATCTATAATATGCATTGCCATGCACATATCTTTGAACAAGGATATAAGAGTATCTGTAACTTGCAAGTGGAACAGGTTCATTTTTAAAATTTATACTGTGTATTTAAACAAGCATAACAAAAATGTTCAGAGTGTCAAAGATCTCCCTTGTTTGGGATTAAACCATGTGTAAACCTTGATATGATAACTGATGTTATCAATGGGTCATCACTTAACAATATAAAGTGTCTCTCTGTTCTCTATTTTAACAATTCCCCTGAAACTAAGATCAAATAAGTACTTGATGTTTTTAAATCCAAGCTCAAGCAACTCAATCCAAGCAATAAAAAGATTATGTATAATGGTTTGTTAATAATTCTATGGTGCAGAAATCATCAAGCTTAACTTGAAAACTTTCAGGGTCATTTCAGTAGATCTCAATGGAAGGAATGAGATTTAAAATAGTGGTGCTAAAATAATGAGTGATCCTTAACTCCAAACATGAGACAGTGTGCAGATGCTGATAATCCAAGCAACATGCACAAAATGCTGGAGGAACTCAGCGGGCCAGGCAGCATCTATGGAGAAGAGTAAACAGTTGACTTTATGAGCCGGAAAGTTTGGCCTCCAAGCCTCTGAAGATTGCAATAATGTTTCTCAACCTCTGAGTGTGACCTTGGCTGAACAAAGGAGGACTTTTAGTTTTAGACTACGCTGATCCAAAGAGCATTCTTACCCTCAGCCATTAAACTCTATAATGAGTCGGCCTATAGCCAGGGAAGCAATGACCCCCTCCTATTAGACTATTTGAGGTAACTTGCTTTTTTATTCTTTCTTACTTCTCTGCTAATATTTGTATATCTGTGCACTTGTAATGCTACCGTGACACTGTAATTTCCTTTGTGATCAATAAAGTATCTATCTAATGCCAAGTGGTTTGAGTTCTAGATCTGACACAGAAGCTGCAGTCTGCATCCTTAGAAAGCAAATCCTAGCAGGAGTGGATGAGTGGGGGATTCCATGGGCCATGTGTGCTTACCTTCGGAGACGTCCACTTCCTGCAGTACACACTCCCGAACATCTGCCAACATCGATTTCCTGCAACATTAGCACAACAAAGAGGCACAGTCTCTTCAGAAACCCGAGTAGAACAGCAGCCAAGCTCTGAGCAAACGGTCGCAGCTGAGTAATTAACACCTGCAGCACCTTGAGCTCCTCTTCCTTCTCACCCCTGGAGTTAGTGGTGATCACATAGTAATACTCCACATGGGGCGGTCTGTAGCAATTCTCTCGCACCTCGCATGATTGCACGGTCTGAATAAACTCCAAACCATGTGGGCTGTCCAGCACAACTGATTCAAATTCAGTGGGTACACATCTCAAACTCCACCCACAGGGAGCTAAACAGAACAAGGCTATAAAAATGGCTTCTCTCAGTGACACTTTATGAAACTCTGTCCATGAAGTTTCACAGAGGACAATTGCTCAGACACCAATCTCAGACTGCAGCCCCGTTGTTCTTAAAAACAATGAGCACAAAATGGCCTTTAACCATATCTTAGGGTTGATGATACAAGTTATATGGGAGGGCTTGCAAGTGTTGAATCATTTATTCTTTAATTTGTACAATTTATCTTCTTTTGCATTTTGGCTGTTTGTCAATCTTAGTTTATGCATACTTTTTAAAAATAAAATCTATTGGATTTCTTTCTCTTCATGTAAATGCCTGCAAGAAAATAAATCTCAAGATGTGTATCACAGAAAATGCTGGAGGAACTCAGCAGGCCAGGCAGCATCTGTGGAAAAAGTACAGACAAAGCTTTGGGCCGACAATAGGACTGTGCTTTTTCTCCATAGATGCTGCCTGGCCTGCTGAGTTCCTCCAGCATTGTGTGTGTTGCTTTGACTTCTGGCATCTGCAGATTTTCTCTTCCTCAAGGTAGTAGATGATAACATTTATGTTGTTTGATAATAAATTTGCTTTGACCTCTACTTTCTCTGCATACACCAACAGGCAGTCCAAACACATATGTCATTTTTATTTTTGCCAGGAACAATATTTGCCATTGCTTTAATCATTTTCTAGAAGTTAGACAGCTTAGTCTTGACTGTAGGACTAACCGTCACCTCCCTACCCTTCCCAACTGACTTGGCCACCCCCCCCCCCCCCCCGTACTCTCGCTGATTCCCTGATTTTAGACATGTGCGGAATCCCAGTGGTAAGGTATTAGGCTGTATTAGGCACAATACAGGAAGAGATGTAGTGCTTTCTGCTGTTGATCTCCTGTGCTTCATGTTGCCATATAATCAACCCTCCGCCCTCAGGCCCGAGATCACACACGGGCATGTAACAATACTCTGTGCTAATTTCTGAAGAAATCCACAATGTGGGCCGCTGATGCCCTAGCATCACCTCCCCCCACAGCGACAAATGCTGCTCTAGGTCTTGCTCTATGCAGACATGAGCTAGAGTTCAACCCATGGCCAACTTTGGTGATTAGACCAAGGGTTAAGTTCTACCTACTGAGCCTGTATGCAGATTATGTGATGAAACTACACACAAGAACTTCACAGTGGTGTTTTGGTATTGGTATTTTCTATGTGATGTCTGGGTTACATCTCTTTGCAACGTATTGGAATGCTTCCATGTAATATTTCAATGGAAAAGTCTCAGTGTGCCAATGTGGTATTTCCATAGTAGCGTAGTGGTTAGCACAACCCTTTACAGTACCAGGGTCCTGGGTTCAATTCCCACTGCTGCCTGTAAGGAGTTTGTATGTTCTTGCCGTGATGGTGTGGGTTTCCTCGGGGTGCTCTGGTTTCCTCCCACAGTCCGAAGTTAATTGGTCATTGTAAATTATCCCGTGATTAAATTAGGATTAAATTGGGGGCTGTGGGGGGGGGGGTGTTGCTGGGCAGCACTGATCAAAGGGCCAGAAGAGCCTATTCCACTGTGTATCTTAATCTCAATCAATCAGTCAATAAATAGATAAATCAACACTTCCATGTGGTGTATTGTGTGGTTCTGCCTTGTAGTATTTCCAGTATTGCCTCACGTTCCCTCAGTGTGTAACCATGATACATCTCTGGATAATGTGCTCTGTTTATGTAGAGGTTTCGCCTGGTTTCGCAGAGTGAACTTCCATGTGGTACCCCCTTGTCTTCAACATGTATCTGAGGGTTTGTACAATGCCTTGGTAAGTGGACAGGGAGATATCTGGAGCAAAAGTCTAAATAATAATGGGGATACTAAATAAAGGAGCAGCTTTTCAGCTAGTTTTTCTGTTGGTTAAATACAGAATCTCACCATTTGCCTCGTTATAAACTTGCACCTTATTATTTACCTGCACTTTTACAGTTACACTTTATTCCGCATTGTTATATTTCACCTTATTCTACCTCAATGCGTTGTGTAATGATTTGATCTGAATGCAAAACAAACCTTTCACTGTATCTCAGTACACGTGACAACAATAAGCCAATTCCATATGACACATGAGCAGCATTCGGCTTTTCAGCCCATCGAGCCTGCTACTCCATTCGATCATGGATGATTCTTTCAGAACCTACTTTATATTTTCCCCTTCAGCCTCCCATCCTCATGCCTTCTCCCCATAACCTCCGACACCCTTACTAATCAAGAGCTATCAACCTCTGCTTTAAATATCCCCAATGACCTGACCTCCATAGCTGTCTGTGGCAATGAATTCCAACTGAAAATTTAATTTTATATTTTCTGTAACATCTTTTCTCTTTACAACTGAATAATGAAATAGCTGTTTACTGTGAAGCATGGAAGTCTCAGAAATTAACCAGGATGAAGCATTTTTAATGCAGAACATAAAACCTGTGAGAAAGGGACCCCCTGGGAAATGCACCCTGCTCAGCAACACAGCAAGGCTGTAAAGGAATAACCCAAATCTGCACCTGCAGATTCTTTCTCGTTAGCCAAAATTCCATATTTATCGACCACAGAGCATAACAAAAGCCAGCATTGTTAGGCAGTGGAAGATAAGAGGATGAGGGCGGATGGTGGTCTGTGACCAACAGAAAGAAAAGTAGATGTAAGAACATTTCATGAGGGTGAGGAGTGTCACTGAAATTGGTGGAATGGGGTGGGGCTCTGATGAGTGATCAAGACTGCCCTGTGTCAGATCTTCTAAGCAGTGTGGGAAACAGTCACAGACATGCTTAACACGGCAATTTTGTTACCGTCTTCATTGGCTAGATGAGTAACTATTAACCTGCCCAAACTGACCCTGAAGTAATTGGCTCTCTGGGGCTTTGCAGAGGTCAGAGAACCACATTGATGTGAGTCTGGAGTCACATAAAGCCCCCAAACTAGTTAGGGCAGCGGATTCCTATTTCTGAAAACACTGGGGACCAGGGCAGGGTTTTTACAATAATCTATCAACTTTGTGGTCACCGTTGCAACAACAGATTTTTTTAAAATTCCGGACTTATTTAATATTTGAATTTGACTCCCTTGGCTGCCATCTTGAATTTGGACTCCATCCTCCAAGCCTCCAGATCTCTGGACAAGAGTGCAGTAACTTAGCCTCTGTGTCCTATATTGGGTGCAACAATCACCATTGCTGGTTCTGAAACATTGTAAAGTCTAGGAATTGGGAATATATCTCCCTCAACCCATTGCCCATCTCCTCATTATGCAGGGAATAAATCTCCCTCAACCCACTGCCCATCATCTCATTATGCAGTGTCTAGGTGCTGGGTAATGGAGGTGCTTATTTCCTTTCCTCGTATAGAAGGTAGTGAGATCTTTACAACTTGTTAGATGCAATCACAGGCAATCAGTATTCTCCTTGTGAAACCCTGGGCAATTAGCACTGACCAGATCGAATCACAGAGGTATACTACACAGGGACAGGCTCTGCGGAGGAAATGATTTTGTTATCAGTACATCAAAAATTAGGGTTTATAAATTACTTTCCACTGGGGAACCCAGGAGAGTTTTTGCTTGCACAGAGGGTGGTGTGAACGTGGATCGTGTTACCATAAGGAATCATTGAGGTGAGGAGCATATTTGTATCCAAACGGAAACTGGACAAGTTGCAGTGAGATGGTTACACACGTGGTGTTCGATCAGGTGGGCGGGAGGAGCTTCATGTGTTGTCTAAATACTCAATGCACCAATCGAGTGGAGACACAACGGCTGATGCTCACATCTGGAGCAACAATCAAAAGGAACTGAACAGCATCTCTGAAATGAAATGGGCATTTCAGGCCGAGCTCCCAATGGATAGTCTTGACCTGAAACGTTGAGGTCCTCCAGCAGGCAGATTACCGCACCAGTTGAAGGATGAGTTCATTCCTGAAAAGTTCCATATAAATCTCATTCTCTTGATCTAAATAAATACCAATCTAGTGCAGAATGTTAGACTTTATTATCATTGTTTTCGCCCCTCTAGTTGTGTGGAGTTGCCACCTCCACACTAATATTCAGCTAGGGATAGGTCTGTACAGATTCACACTTAAGATTCCTGAATGGACTACAGTCTTGCAATCTCAGTTTTTTCATTTGTTCCTAACAGAGGCCACAACTATGTGAAATTTCTCTGTCTCTCCAGACCCAATAGGTGCCATAGCATCCCATCCAGAATGAAAATGAAATTTGTTGAAATCATTTAAATAATGGAGCTTGGTTATGTCTGTAAGAATGGTTAAGCTGCACAGAGCCTTGCTGATTATTACGTCATCTCGCCCCACTCTGCCCGGTCCCCGCCCCCACCACTCTCAGCACCATGTCAGGTTTTCAAATGGGGTGTTATAAGACCAACAGATATAGGTGCAGAATTAGGTTATCTGGCCCATCGAGTCTGTCCGCTATTTTATCATGGCTGATCCATTTCCTTCTCAGCCCCAGTCTCCTGCCTTCTCCGTATATCCCTTCCTGCCATGACTAATCAAGAATCGATCAACCTCTGCCTTAAATATGTCCAATGACTTGGCCTCCCCAGCCACACGTGGCAACAAATTCCACAGACCTACCTAATCCCAGAGAAGGGGCTAAAATATCCTCTGGAAATGGGAGTTAAACTTGACCCCACATAATTAAAAACAGATCATTTTATTCTCACATAATTGTTGAGGGAGGTACTGTAGGTTTCTCTATTTTTTGCATTAAACAGTAGCAGGTTTATAGGCTGAGAAGTATTTGGGATCTCCTTAGACCACCTTTGTACTATGTCAATGCACACGTCCTTTTTCATCCACCAGGACTGCCAATCCATTATTAAACGAGCTGAACATCACAACTGTCCATCAAGATTCAGTGAACCCTGAGGCCATCACCAAAACGTGCGTCAAGTGCCTAGTATAGCTCAGTTTGAGCATCTGCCTACATCCACAGTGACCTCCAATGGACTGTCAGGGAAGTATGTTTTCAGAATGGCTGATCGAACACATCCTGTAGGGGTTTTCGTTGCACTGGCATGCCTCAACCGCCCCCAGCTCTCTAACTCCATCCAAAAAGTGCTCGAACCTCACCCAAATTGACTGGCACACAGCCTCACCTGGACACAACAGGCTTGTCAGCATCCCAGCAACGTCCAGAGCCTACCCTGCCTCCTGCTCTAGATTAAGGTAAGCAAATAACATGACGGAGCGATGAGAGACAGTTCCAACTAAACCCTATCAACATCCTACAGATTCCTTTAAAGACAAGTGTCATCTTGCCCGTTCAGAGGTAAAAACAGAGTGCTGGAAACACTCAGTGAATCAGGCAGCATTTGAGGAAATGGAAACAGTCAAAAAACTCTTCCCCAGAAACGATATGTGGTATTACCATTACCAGTGGTAATGGCTCAGAAATATTAAGTCTGCTTCTCTTCTTGACAATGTTGCCCAAACTGTTGAGTTTGTTTTCTCTTGGCATCATCTGTTTCATTTCTGTCTTCCATAAGACGATAACCTACAGGAGCAGAATCAAGCCATTCAGCCCAGTCAAGTCTGCTCCTCCATTTGGTCATGGCTAATCCAGTTTCTCTCTCAACCCTTTTCATCTACCTGCTAATGAGCAAACAAAAAGCTAACAGGACAATTCCCATCATCAATAACGAGCACTTGAGCATCAAAACAAGTTGCTGAAGCATTTACAGCTATTTTAAGGTTGAAGTGCTAATCCATCTTGACTTCCTTTCAAAGCTCCCCCACCACAGAAGTGGATATGCAACCAATTGATCTAATTACTTAACATGACATTAAAAAATGTAATCAAAAGCTACCGGACAGGACAACTATTAGATGGAAAAGCAATGCTCCAGAAGAAGCCATATCTCTAGCCAAACTGTTCAAACTCAGTTAATCACACTATTTTAATTTACACAGAAGCATGGAAAATTATCCAGGCTTATCCTATTCCAACACCTGACTTTCACCATATTCAGAAGATAAATCCAGGGGAATCGATAGAGTTAGGGAAGAATTCTTATTTCCTGTGTAATACTTTCATACTTAAGCAAAAATTTCAACCCTGTTCATCCTGCAATCCGCTTTCATACTTCAGGCAGCTACAAAGTTAAATTATGCAGGAAATCTGAAATTAATGTGTAAAATGCCAGGAAGATTCAGCTGGTCAGGAAATAGGTAGGGAGAAAAGAGTTAGCATTTAAGTCATTGAATTTCAGAGGAGAACTAGGTTCAAGCTGTGGAAACAAATACCTGCCAGTCAATTCTCTGAAGTATTTACATTTCTCCTTTCCTTAGTGACACCTGGGAAAGAAAGTCTGAGCAGCCCAAGGAAGGAGGAAGAGATCCATGTTTTAACTATTTAAAAAGGGAATTCTGTCCTGCTGGACGTGGGTCAGCAGAAAGTCTAAAGCATCCTTCTCCTTGCTCCAAGCACCATGTATTGAAGGTGGGCTGGCCGAGGTCCAACATGCTCATGCTGAAAGCTACCCTCCTCCCTCCACCAACCTCCTATCCGCTCATCTATAATTCTCAAAATTTGTGAATGTGGGAAGCTTTTCCTTGAGGCCGGAACATAAATAAAAGGTTTTCCTGGGGTTCTGCACAAGGTCTTGTTCTTTCAGCCCATCAAGTGCATAAAGGTTCTGACTGAAGTGATCCCATCAATCCTGTAGAGTTATAGAGCACAGAAGCAGGCCATTCAGCCCATCTAGTACATGCTATACTATTATTCTGCCTTCAATTTCCACCTGGACCATTGCCCTCCAAACACCTCAAATCCAAGTACTTATCCAAACTTCCCTTAAATATTACCATTGAACTCATATCCACCACTCCTGCTGGCAGCTCATTCCACTCTCTCACTGTCCTCTGAGTAAAGAAGATCCCCTTCAGGTTCCCTTTTAAAAAAATCACCCTTTACCTTTAACCTATGACTTCTATATTGGTCTCACCCAAGTTCAGTGGTAAAAGCTTGTTTGCATTTACCCTATCACCCCTCATCATTTTGTATATTGCAAACCTATCCAGTCTCCCCTCACTCGCCTACGCTCCCCAGAATAAAGACCTGACATTCAAACTTTCAGCTCCTTAACTTCCAGCAATTTTCTCTGTACTCTTTCAATCTTATTGATATTTTTCCTGTAGGTAGGTGACCAGATTGGGCACACAATATTCCAAATTTGGCCTCACCAATGTCTTATAACAACTTCACAATAACATCCCAGCTCCTGTACTCAATAGTCCAACTTATGAAGGCCAATGTGCCAAAAGTTCTCTTTGTGACCCTACCTACCTTCAAGGAATATTGGATCTGTATTCCTCAATCCCTCTGCTCTACCCCACTCCTCAGTGTCCTACCATTCTCTGTGAATGTCCTACCCTGGTCTGTCCTCCCAAAGTGCAACCCAATCCTTCCCTCATTACAACTTAATCTCTCTTGCATATGTCCATTAACTCCCTTTTGACTATCTTAAGGAATAACTTACAGTAGCCAATTACCCTACTGGGGATGGAAATAGGACACCTAAGCCCCAGGAGGGGAAACCCATGTGGTCATGGGCAAACTCAACCAGGACTGAACCAGGATCAACACGTTGACAGCGCTTCTCCTTATAGATGCTGCCTGGCCTGCTGTGTTTCACCAGCATTTTGTGTGTGTTGCTTGAATTTCCAGCATCTACAGATTTCCTCGTGTTTGCAGGATCAACACTCTGTCTATGTTATACTCTTGTTGGCCCATCTCCTTCCATTTATCTGGATTAATGTTAAAGGCTAGATGGGTAAATTGAGTTAAAAATGTGGATCATTCAGAACGGCAGCACAGTATTGAGGAAATTGAATAACCTAATTTCATCCTTATTACACCCTGAAAATATTTACATGCATTCTCCACTGTTTAAGGATTGCAACTCTAAACTTAGAGTATTTGAACAAGAGGGTTCTCCTGATGCCAAATTTCATCTAACACTCCACAGAAATTGTTATGTTACTTCTGTTTAAACATGCTGTGGGTTAACAGTAAAGAATCATATTCTGGAAGAATTAGAGAACTTTTATTTACAGTAATAAACAAACGTGTCTTAACCCCCGCCATGTGCTGAAACATTCTGGCAAACCCCGTGCAGGCTCAGTGCTCTCCAATCAGACACATCATTGCACGTGATACCACCACAGAAATGTTCCCCAGGTTTCCTTACAAAATACCCATTAGTTTGAGTATTAAATATTTTTTGTTAAAATAATAAATCACCTTATGTGTCTGGAGTTGTTCCAGCACTGAGAGATGTTTGGAGAATCCAACAATTTCAGAGTTGTAACTTGCTGATCGCCGGGAGCTACACTTTCCAAAGTCCATACTGATTGGACTGCGGGAGATATCTGCCAGGAAAATACAGTCTCTTTTCAAAAGAACGAGGCAGCAACAGTTACATTTTAATCAAAGGAGAACTCAGAAGTCTGTAAATAAAAGCTCCATTGCAAACAAACTCGAGTCACTGTAAAAGCTTAACAACATACAAGAAGTCTGAGGTAGAAGGAGTAATAGGCTAGACCAGAGAACCAGGGATAGTGTCAGAAACAAGACTCTTGACCAGGGGAGAAAATGTACAGTATAAAACAGAGTTAGAGCAAGATAGTGTGAAAGAGGCAGGATGAGAGAGGGTGAAGGATGAGACAGCATCAAGCAAAGAGACTCAACCAAAGAGAAGGAAACAGGGAGAGGGAGGGAGAGAGAAAGAGAGATGGGGAGGGGGTAGCATTTACAGAGAAACAGCACAAAGCAGTAGCACGGCATCAAATGAGAATGCAGTGTTCTGGAATATGTGTATATAGAACCAGGCTTATCATTGGAGGACTCTGGCCCTGTCACTGGTGGTTTATCCAATCCTATGCAGTTTTTATATGCTGTTTACTCAGCCTTCACAACCTATCCCAAAGACCTCTGACTGCTCAACCCAATTTTTGGTCCTGATGTTATGATTCTTGACTGTCAACCAGAATCTTCCCTTCCTTTGGCCCTAAGGCTTTAATTTCCTTCAGGGACTCCACAAAGACAGGCCTCACACTACTGAATTTACAACTGATCATTAATGTAAAAGCATAATTCATAAGCAAGTCATCTAAAACCAATAAATTACCAAGCAATTGGTTTCACTCCCTCATATTAGGAATAAACTACTCCTAAGGAGAGTTATGAGAGAGCGATCTCACTAGGGGCCACTTCAGCCACTTAGCACTAAAATGGACTTTGTTTTCTTTCAAATTGTCTTTTCTTAAAAAATGTGTATAATTTATGGGTTTTTTTTTTGTGAATGCTGCTTATATGAGGCTATATGCCTGTGATGCTGGTGCAGGCAAGCTTTTTATTGCACCCATATAAATATTCTTATGTATTTGACAAATGACAATATGTTCAACTTTGTACATGCCCACTTAACCGTCATAACAGAGAAATTGCTGATAATCATAGGGAGTATGGGGAAAGGTTAACCAGCTCTAATCTAATTTCAAAGTCCAAAGTCTATTTATTATTGAAGTATATGAGATTTGTCTCCCTACAGGCAACCACAAAACAAGAAACCTGAAAAAACCCATACAATTAAATACTGACAGACACTCAGTATGAGAGAGAGAGAGAGAGAGAGAGAGAGAGAGAGAGAGAGAGAGAGAGAGAGAGAGAGAGAGAGAGAATCATGCAAACAATAAAAGCAAGTGACAGCATTCAGAACGAAATTGAGTCCATAGATATAAAGCCCAGAGAAGGCCCACAGCCTCAGTTCATCTCACATTGAGACAAATTTGAATGGCGGAGCAAGCTCTACTGAGCCAAATGACCTGCTCTTGGTCCTAGTTCCTGGGTTTAATTTTTTTTCTATGTATTCCCACCATTTATTATACCCCCTCCCCCAATCTGAGGAGGCGGCTAAAAATTACCCACCCAGGGTGGGTCCACCATCACACATTGGCCAAGGGCATATTTCCTCCTTGAAGGCAAGTGGGCTTTATGGTTCCCATTACTGGGATTAGCTTCTTTCTTCATACTTCATTCAAGATCCGCAGCTGCCACAGTGAGATATGAGGCCATGTCCAGATCAGTGGTCCATAAAGCCGGCTGTTAGTCTAGTAACTTAACCACAGCATTAACATATCCTCTCCTTCCCATGAATGGCCTGAACACTATAACTGTCCTAACATCTGCCTTTCATTGTTCTGTGCTGCTGCTACCCAGGAAGCAAAATGCTTGAGGAAACATAGTATAAGAATTTCATTAGCATAAGAAGTCACACCAGAACAGCTTTTACAATATAGAACATAGAAACCTACAGCACATTACAGGCCCTTCAGCCCACAATGTTGTGCCGACCATGTAACCTACTCTAGAAACTGCCTAGAATTTCCCTAATGCATAGCCCTCTATTTTTCTAAGCTCTAGGTACCTATCTAAGAATCTCTTAAAAGACCTTATTGTATCCACCTCCACCACCATCGCTGGCAGTGCATTCCACATTTTAGATTAAGGAGATTCATTAAGATGTGCAAGGTGAGTTTTTTCATAAATCTGGTTTAGGATTTCACTGAATTTATACTCCAGCCATCCTCTGTCCAGGCCTCAGGATAGACCCTGACTCCAGGTTTATACTGTGAGGTTGTCTTTGGGAAGAATCAAAACAGTAAGCTTGCACCTATACACGTTTCACTGGATGGGATGGAGAGACACAGGATTTCCAGATTGCAATTAGCTAGTGTATGTATAGAAAGGGATTATAAAGCGGGTGGATGGAAAGGCCTTTGTTTCTCCTCTAACCTTTTCCAATGAAGACAAAGTGAGGGAGTCTGCTGCAGCAGGGCCTCTCTTTAAGCACGAAGCTCGGGTGGTCTGTCAGAACTCCAGCACCTGCAGAAGGAACAAGGGTCAGAATCAAGTTTCGTATCTCCGGCATTTGAATCAGAGAACATAGAAAAGTACGGCACAGCAACCGTGCCTTCAGTCCGCAGTCTGTGCCAAGCACGATGCTAATCCCTTTTACATACATGCGATGCTTTTGCCTTCCGTTCTATGTATATTCACGTGCCTGTCAAAAAGCCTCTTGAATTCTTGTATCCGCTTCCACCACAATCCCTTGCACTGAGTAAAAGATCCTGTCTGTCTTCTCATAATCTTATAAATTTCTATCATGTCTCCTCTTAGCTTCTGATGCTCCAGAGAAAACAGCCATATACATTGGAGCAGAATGAGACCATTCAGCCCACTGAGTCTGCTCCACCATTCCATCATGGATGATTTATTTTCCCTCTCAACCACATTCTCCTGAAACCACTTACACCCTTACTAATCAAGAACGTATCAACCTTGCTTGGTTTGTCCAACCTCTCCTCATTGCTCACATGCTCTAATCCAGTCAATATCCTGGTAATTCCCTTCTGAACCCTCTCCGAAGCCTTCACACCCTTTTTGTACTTGCATAACCAGAAGTGCATGCTAGTCTGGTGTAACCAAAGTTTTATACATGTATACCATGACTTCCTGACTCGCATACTCTGTGCCCCTAGTGAGGAAGACAAGTATGACATTTGCTTTCTTTACCACCCTATTGCTAATTGTAAAATGATAATTAAGTAAAAAATTAATAGGCAAAAAGTCATCCTTACCCTCTCCTAAAGACAGTAATGCAGTAACCTGTGGATTCCCATGGTTATCTTGACCATATCTCTTCCCACCCATCTCCTGTTAAATTCTATCCCCTTTTCTCAGTTCTGTAGCCTCTGCAGCATCTGTTCCTAGGGGTGGCCTTGCTTTCAAGGACGTCAGAGATATCCTTCTCCAAAGAAAGGGTTTTGAAGTTGCCCTCACCCGCATCTCCTGCATTCCCTAGACATCCACGCTCCCACCGCCTTCACAGTGAAAGAGTTCCTCTTGTCCTTACCTACCAATCCATGAGCCTCCACATCCAACACATCATCCTCTGCAGCTTCCGCCTTCTCCAAAGGGATCATACCACTAAACATATCTTTACCTCCCCACCCCCACCATCCACTGTCCACAGTGGTCACTCCCTCTGCGATTCCTCTGACCATTTGACCCCGCCCCCCCACTAATCTCCTGGCACTTATCCCTGCAAGTGGCCTAAGTGCTACACCTGCCCACACACCTCCTCCCTCACCTCCATTCAGGGCCCCTAACAGTCTTTCCAAGTGGGGCAACTCTTTATGTGCAAATCTGCTGGGATCAGCTCCTGTTGCAGCCTCCTCTGCATTGGTGAGACCCATTGTAAATTGGGGTACCACTTTGTCAGGCACCTCTACACCATTCACCACAAGCGAGGTTTCCCGGTGGCAAACCGTTTTAGTTCGGATTCCCACTCCCGTTCTGACATATTGGTCCATGGCCTCCTCTTGTGCCAAGATGAGGCCACCCTCAAGATGGCGGAACAACAGCTTATATTTCATCTTGGTATCCTCTAATCTGATGGCATGAATATCAATTTCTCCCCCCTCCCCTCTCTGACCTTTAACTTCTTCTCACCTACCTATTACTTCTCCCTGGGTCCTATCCTCCTTCCCTTTCTCCTATTGTCCACTCTTCTCTCCTATCAGATTCCTTCTCCAGCCCTCAATCTTTCTCACCCACCTGGCCTCACCTATCACCTTCCAGCTGGCCTCGTTCCCCTCCCCCCAGCTTTTTATTCTGGTGTCTTCCTCCTCCCTTTTCAATTCTGAAAAAGGGTGTCGGCCCGAAATGTTGACCATTTATTCATTTCCGTAGATGCTGCCTGACCTGCTGAGCTCCTCCAGCATTTTGTGTGTGTTGCTTCGGATTTCCAGCATCCGCAGACTTTCTTGTGTTTATAATTTAGAAAGGTCTGTTCTGATCTTAAAAAAGTTTAAAAGATGGAGCCAGGTGCTACATGCATCAACTCCATCAAATATCATCCAGACCAGTCCATTTCCATGTATTTCTGCATATACTTTTCTCTTCAACTCTAACTTTACAGTGGACATATGATGCCAGCAGCAAGAACAGAGGTGGGCACTCCGAGATTGAATTTACCTGTGGGAGCAGCGTAGTAGATACTGAGGACAGTAAACAGACAGGTGGCTCTTTCAGTCGAGGCACCTTCCAACGTGACCTCTTAGCTGTGTCGGGAGCTTTTATGTTTGGGGACACAGAAGAGGTGGAGTGTGTGCCGCTGGCTTGGTCTCTGCCCCAGTTTCATTGTGTCAAAGCTGACCAGCCACTTCCAGACAATCACTTCAAAGACACTCTGAAATGAGAAGGGTCTGCTGGCTCCCAGATTGTTTATTACAGGTCGGGGTGAGGTTACTGTTTAACACGCTCTTTAGCTAAAAGCTTGTTGCAGCCGCTTTAAAATGAGGAGACATGAAAGAATTCTCCCAGTGGCTTAGCGGAGGTCATGCTAGGGGGCGAGAGAGCAGGTGACAAACACAGCAGGGGGGACAGGGAGGCAAAACCCACCCACAAAAATCAAAGACCTGCTCTTATCAGTTATAGTCTGCAGCAAAGTCTACATCTGCAATCCAAACAATGCACGCGGACTGAGGGTCCGCCGGAAGGTCTAGGCTATCAGTGATGGTATCTTTCTGATTGTCCTGTGTAGACCATGTCCAGTCTGTTTGCCACTCCTGGTGCATGTCAGAATCAGAATTAGTAGCATTTACATACCGTGTGTAAAAAAAAATTGGGTAGGTACATGGATAGGAAAGGAATGGAAGGTGAGAGTAAGCGTTCGGCACGGACTAGAAGGGCCGAGATGGCCTGTTTCCGTACTGTAATTGTTATATGGTTATACATGTTGTAAAATTTGTCTTGCAGCAGCAGTACAGTGCAATATGTAAAATATTACTACAAGTTACAATAAGAAATATAATCAAATAAATAGTGCGAGAAAAGAGCGAAGTAGCGAGGCAGGGTTCATGGGTTGGTGGCAGAGGGGAAGAAGCTTCTCTTAAACTGATGAGTGCGCGTTCTTAGGCTCGTTTACATTTTTCCTGTTGGTATTAATGAGGAGAGGGCATGCCCTGGGTGGTGAGGGTCCTTAATGGTGGATACTGTGCATTCTTGAGGCAGCACCCTTTAAAGTACATCCAGGTGACGAGTGACTCTGTTGGGTAGCTCCAGGGTATGAAGCTGAGAAATTGCTGCAATTGCCCACAAGTTTAATATTCAGTAGTTTTGGATGTTTAAACATGTTTAACTTCTACTAAACAGCAAACTTCCCAGTAATTCCTCTGTTTCCCCATTAGGAAACAGCAAACACGAGACTCATGGGATATCTATCCTTCGGGCACATTTAGTTTGTAATAATCCGTCCTTCCAGAAACACAGAGTTTGCTGTTAGAGACAATAGACAATAGACAATAGGTGCAGAAGTAGACCATTCAGCCCTTCGAGCCTGCACTGCCATTTTGAGATCATGGCTGATCATCTACTATCAATACCCGGTTCCTGCCTTATCCCCATGTCGCTTGATTCCCCTATCCATATCTAGCTATGCTGTGTTTCTTTTTATGAGGTTGTTTTCCCCTTTGAGGGAAGAATTTCCTGAACTCGATCTCACAGTGAAATTGCACAGTAACACAGCAGCTAGTATAATGCTTCACAGCGCCAGTGATTGGGGCTCAATTCCTGCCACTTTCTGTAAGGAGTTTGTACGTTCTCCCTGTGACCATGTGCGTTTCCTCCAGGTGCTCTGGTTTCCTCCCACAGTCCAAAATGGCATGGGTTAGTAAGTTGTAGACATGCTACTTTGGCACCAGAAGCCTGGCAGCTCTTGCAGGATACCCCTCAGGATATCATCCGACTGTGTTGGTTATTGAAGCAAACGGCATATTATGTTTCAATTTTGTGTGTGACAAATGAAGCTCATCTTTGACCCTCGTGACAAGTGTACTGTATATTAGTTTCAACCTCTGACCTGCAATTCCTTCTCTTTCATAACCCATCGTGGCACTGGGAAATAGTTTGACCTTTCTCGTACCATTGAACAGAGATGTGCTCCACGCATGATGGATAGGTGTATGAGCTGTCTTACAGAGCACGATCACAGAAATTAGCTGCTTAGTAAAGCCATCAATGATCTGGCAGTGAATATGCTTCACTGACCAGTGCACCTTCATAAATATTACACCAAGTCCACTGCAGATGCCCAGGGGGAGATAACAACCGGAACAAAGTGCCAGAATAAACACGAGAGAGAAAACCCATAGGTCATTAACCCAGAATCAGAATCAAGCTTATTACCATTGGCATGTGTCATGGAATTTGTTGTTTTGTGGCAGCTGAACAGAGCAAAATATAAAAATTACCGTAAGTCACAATGCATGGACAGACAGATAGCTGGATAGATTGGATAGATAAATTATACGAAAAAGAGGAATAACGAGGTGGTGTTCATAGACAGTTCAGAAGTCCGATGGCTGTTCCTCAAACACTGAGTGTGTGTCTTCAGTCTCCTGTATCTCCTCCTTGATAGTAGAAATGACAAGAAGACATTTTTCAGGTGGAAAGGGTCCTTACCAATAAGTGCTGTCTTGAGGCACTGCCTTTTGAAGACATCCTCAATGGTGGGGACAGTTAAAAGAAAACAAACAGAAGTTGGTCAAAGTCTCTGTTGGTAGTATTTTAGTTTAATTCTCCTGTCCTCCAGTGATGGTCTGTTGCCTCCAGACACACAATGTACAGAAAGGAGGCACTAGACCCATGGAGTCCGTGCTGACTCAACAAGGAGCAAACTCATTATCCTCTTTCCCCTCTCCCACATATGCTGCGAATTGTTTTCACTCAAACACCCTCTCCTTTCCAAAAACCCCGGGGTGCTTTTGTACATACAATTCAGACATACGAGGGGTGATTGATAAGTTCGTGGCCTAGGGTAGAAGGAGATGAGTTATACAGGCACATGCAGTTCAACTCTTTGAGTGATTATGCAGAAAGTTTAAAGTTAATAACTCATTTTCTTCTACCTTAGGCCATGAACCTATTAATCACTCCTGATGAGTTACTAACTTCAAACTTAATGCAAGCCCTGGATGATGAGGGTCTTTGATGATGTATGCTGCTGTCTTGTGGCAGCACTTCTTGTAGATGTGTTCAGTGGAGGGGAGGGCTTTTCCTGTGGTGGACTGGGCTGTGTCCATCACTTTCTGAAGGCTTTTCCATTCTTGGGCATTGGTGCTTCCATACCAGGCCATGAAGCAATCAGGAAGTTTGTCAACGTTTTCGGTGATATGCTAAATCTATGTAAACTCCTAAGAAAATAAAGGCACTTGATGCACCATACCATCAATAACTCACTCTGAGACGTAAGGCGACATATCGGCTGTAAGTTATTGATGGTGCATCAATTTTATTGACTGGAAGAAGGAACAAGCAGTGAGTGACCACCATACTACATCCTGGAGACAGAGAGGCCGGGCTCAGGCCTTGATCGCCTTTATACAGGGGTCTGTGGGAGGAGCCACAGGAGCAGTCAGCAGGGGGCGTGTCCAGACAGGTATATGTAGTTCACCACAGCACTGTCAAGATTTATTTGTGATGATACTTAAGTGCAGGTCCCAGGACAGATCCTTTGATAAGCTGATCCCGAGAAATTTAATGCTATCAGCCCTCTCCATCTCCGATGAGGTCTGGTTCATGGAGCTTCATCTTCTTCCTTTTGTAGTCACCAATCAGCTCTTTGGTTTCACTGACATTGACTGAAAGGCTGTGGTGGCACCACTCAACCAGGTTTTCGATCTTCCTCCTATGTGCTGATTTTTCACCACCTTTGATTCAGCTAACAACAGCGTTGTTGTCAGCAAACTTAAATTTGTTTAACTAAAGAATCAGAATCAGGTTTAATATCACTGGGACGTGTCCTGAAATGCGTTGTTATGCGGCGGCAGTACAATGCATGATAATAAAACTGTAAATTTTATATATATATGTGTAAAATTATGTTAAATAAGCAGTGTGAAAAGAAAAAAAATAGTGAGGTATGTTCATGGGTACAATTTCAATTCAAAATCCTGATGGCAGAGGGGAAGAAGTTGCTGCTGAATCGTTGGGTGTTTGCCTTCAAGCTTCTGAATCTCCTCCTTGACGGTAGCAATGAGAAGAAGGCATGTCCTGGGTGACACCGGTCTGCTCTCTCGATAAAACCCTTTTCAGTGTGATGGTCTAGAATGTAGACAATATTTTGTGGCAGTTGTAACAACGTTCAAGCACCCAAAGGACCTGGACCAGTTTTTGTTTGTACAATCCCAACACAAATGGTCAGGTTGTGCGCTATTGTCTAATTCTGGATACATACCATTTGCAGAAAGACCTTCTGCTGCATGTTCTTAATTTTTTACCTGTAAACAGCTATAAATCTACTTTCCAAAGACTTTGCCATAACTATTTAATAGAACAGCGTAAAACCTTAAAAGGATTTCATAATATTTCATTAAAGGATTTCATAATATTTTTTGTCTCTTCTTGAATGCGGCTGTTATTGTGTTAATCAATCTCTTACAAAGCTATCCAAAGACATAAATCAGAGCAAAACCCCTTCAAGACTGAATGAACAGGACGATCTTTTACCTCATCTCCACTTTTCAACCTATTTCCCTTTCCACCCAGTTACACTTATTATTCCAACTTCAAAATGCTCTGTCTTGATTCAGACTAGTATTGTGTTTGTCTGTCACTAGAGTCACAGCCCAGTGTTGTGTAGTGAGGCCATTTGTTTGCGTTGGCAACCTCTTCAAAGAAATCCCAACCAACATGACTCCAGATTTGTAGGCAGCTCTGAAAAAAAACCTTCCAAAGGTTCACCTTTGTGACAGGAATTCAAAAGTATTTCTTTAACTGTGCCGTGTCTTGCTACTGCCCCAAGTCACACTTGATGTTACATGAATAAAACACTTTTACCAACATCGTTGAATTCAATTTCATTATTTTATTTGTTGGATTATAAACTCACTATTTCTGGAATAGAGTGTTAATATTACAACATATATAATATTGTATTGTATTGTACACTGCTCAATGTATGCGACCAAGACTCTAAATTTTCTTCCATACTGCCAAGTGAAGGTGAATTGATATAAGATTTCTGTTCTTGTGGACTTCAGGGAACTGCTGCCATCTGTAAACACAAAGTACACTGCAGATGCTGCAACGGATGCTGCCCGGCCTGCTGAGTTCATCCAGCTTGTTTGTGCTGCCATCTTTACCTTTGAACGACTGTGGCTGAACGGTGCTCAGAAATTGGTGCTTGGACTTCATTAACATTGAGCTGCTGAGACCGGCACGCAGCTTGTGAGCAAAAGGGAAATGGGGACCAGCTCGCTGGTGTCACAGTGGCTTCTGAGGTACATTGAGGACAGAGCCAGAGATTGTGGATTCTGTCATGTACTGAAATGGTAAGGTCAGTTAATGTGGTTTGACACTTGTCCGATGTCATCAGTCTGGGACAGACCAACACACGGTGTGAGGGAGCATGGAAGCAAGAATGAGAAATAAAGACAAATACAGAGCATGAAGTGTCGAGTCATGATATATGCACTATCTAATTGAGTACTAAGATCGGCTGCAAATACACAACAGTGGCGACGAAGATACGTACTTTGAAAGTAAGTTGAGCGTTTGTGATGAGAATAGAAAAATCTGGGATCCAACACTCTCAACGTGTTACGGAGCCAGCTGTGCTAGGTCCAAGTTGGACACAGTGGCTCAACTCATTTGAACTTTATGCTGACGGTAAAGGACTGATAGTGTACGATAACGCAATGGATAATACAGAACAAAGGAGGGGAGAGCTACTTTTGCATCTTGCAGGACCAGATGTGCAGGATATATTCTCAGCACTACCAAACACAGGGCAGGTCACAGACTATGTGGCATTGGTGGATGCGCTGAATGCTTACTCTGTTCCCCAAGTCAACACTATGATTGCCCAGCAGCATTTTCAATAGCTTGCCCAAACACAAGGTGAGAAGGTTCAACAGTTCTCTACTTGCCTTTGGCAGGCAGCAAGAGACTGTAATTTTCTATATGGCACAGACAACCCAATCAGGGATGTCATAGTGGAAAAATGTAACTCAGTCTATGAGTGGAGACAATGACTGGAGAATATGCAGGGTCTAATACTTGCCCGCCCAATGGAAATAACGCCACATTGTGAAAATGTCGAGTCCTGAGTCATGCCGAAGGGCCTTGGCCCAAAACGTCGACTGTACTTTTTTCCCATTGATGCTGCCTGGCTGCTGAGTTCCTCCAGCATTTGTGTGTGTTGCAAGGACATCAGAATGTGCCCAGACATGAGAAGGGCAAATGAAGCAATTGTGAGGGAGAGATATCCCATTCCGACTGTAGATGAGATACTACAGGGTACGAATGGAGCTGCAGTGTTTAGCAATCTAGACTTGAGATGGAGCTATAACCAGTTGGAACTAACTCCAGATTCAAGAGAGATAACCACATTTGCTGTGCATAATGGGGTGTATAGGTACAAGAGACTGATATCTGGTGTGTCATCAGTCAGTGAGCAGTACCAGCATCAGATAGCAAATGTGTCAGCTGGAATGGAAGGAGTTGAGAACATCTCAGATGATGTGATTGTAACAAAATCTGCACGATGAGAGACTGCACGCTTTCTTAAAGAGACTCGCAGTGTGGACTGACACTGAACCCAGAGAAATGTAGGTTTGACATGGACAGACTAGTTTTCATGGGAAGTCTCTTGTCACAGAAAGGCATCAGACCAACTGAGGAGAAAGTGCGAGCAGTAATGGAGGCTCGTGAACCACAAAATGCCACGGAAGTGAGGAGCTTCCTGGGTCTTGTTAGCTACAGCAGCAGATTCATACCACAGTTTGCAACTTTGTCAGAACCACTGAGACGAAGGACACCTAGTTCAAGTTCAGAGAAGAACAGAGACAAGTACTCAAAGCCCTAAAAGAGGAGCTAGCAAGAAGAGGTACCTTGGACTATTTTGATAAAGATGCACCAACTAAAGTAATAGCAAGTGCCAGCCCAGTCAGACTGGGAGCAGTACTCATATACAAAAATAGAGTGAAGAAATGGTCCCTGTCTGCTACGTGAGCCGTTGTCTCTTGGACTGTGAATGAAAACACTCACAGACAGAGCAAGAAGCATTAGCACTGATATGGGCCTGTGAGAGACTTCATCCTTATTTGTATGGGAGAAACTTTGAGCTAATCACAGATCACAAGCCTTTGGAGATGATTTACAATCCAAGATCTAACCCATGCTCACACAGAGTGGTGGGTCTTGAGACTGCAACCATATGACTACAGAGTTACACACACGCCAAGAAAAACAGAACATTGCAGACCCACTGTCCAGGCTGCTGGGAGGGAGGGATTGCTCAAAGAGAGAGACACAAACATGATTTGGAGGAGTATGTCAGGTTCATAGTGCCCTGCCTAAAGTTCCGACAACATGAGAGGTGGACAGAGCGTCAGCCACCGATCCAGAGCTGCAGGCGTTGTGTAAAGCCATTGTGAATAGACACTTTGAGAATGATAAAGCAAACGCACCCACAGCAAATGAGCTGTGTGTAGTGGGTCATCTTATCCTCAGAGGGACACACAGATTGTTTTACCTGGCGCCTTGCACACACGGGCACTTGCCAGAGCTCATGAAGCACACTTATGAATCGTTGATACAAAACTGCACCTCAGAACCAAGGTTTGGTGGCCTGGTATGGATAAAGCAGCTGAGAAATACTGCAGAACTTGCCATGGCTGTCAAACTGCATCTAGACACGACCATCCAGAACCACTAAAACTGACACCGTTACCAGATGGCCCTTGGCAGGAGGTAGCTGTTGATTTGCTTGGACCATTACCAACAAACCATTCCATTCTAGTTGAATACTACAGCCGATTTAATGAATATGACATTTTGACCTCTACAACTGCACAGAGAGATATTGACGGTCTTGAAAACATTTTCTGTAGATATGGACTGCCTGTATCAATCAAATCAGATACTGGACCTCAATTCAGACGTGAACAGTTCAAGGAATATTGTGAGAGTAATGGAATCAAACTCCTGTAAACAATGCCAAAGTGGGCTCAGGCAAATGGTGAAGTGGAGCACCTAAATGCATCATTGATAAGAAGGTTTGGAATTGCTCAAGCAGAAGGATTGACTGGAAGTGTAAAGTGAGAAAGTGGGAGGCTGTGTACAGACGTGTGGGACATGCCACTACAGGGAAATGTCCTATAGGCAAAATGAGGGTGAAGTTACCAGACGTCAAGGAGGTACACACAGCAGAACTGGAAGTACGAGATCGGGATGCCAAACAAAAAGGAAAGTACTAATTGTACACAGACAATCACAGAGGAGCTCAACAGTCTATTGTAAAAGTTGGAGACATTGTGCTTATCCAGCAAGAAAACTTGGGACAAATTCACCACAGCTTTCAACATAACACCCGCAGGGTGGTGAGGAAAACAGAAAATCAAGCGTTTGTTGAATCTCCAACTGGAGTGCAGTATGCAAGGAACACCATACATGTGAAAAAGTTCCACACAAGAGAGACTTCTGTCAAACAGGAGGAAATTCAAGGATTTGACAATGAGGTACTGGGACAGGAGGACAATGTAATGGACGGTTATGGACAAGCTCAGGTTCACAGTGAGCAAAAGCCACTGTCAGACATTGAAAGCAAAAAGAAACCGGTAGAGGGACCTCAAAGAGTTAGAAAACAATCTCTGAAGTTTAACAATTTTATATTGAAGTAGAACTTTAAGTTGTGAGTTTTGAAACAATGAGAACTGCTGTAAGTTGAATATGTTCTACAACATTGAAGTTCATTTCTCAGGCAAGGAGGGAAGTCATGTATTGAAATGGTAAGGTCAGTTAATGTAGTTTGACACTTGTCAGGTATGGTGATGATGTCATCAGTATGGGACAGAACAGCACATGATGTGAGGGAGCATGGAAGCGAGAATGAGGAATAAGGAGACGCTCAGAGCATGAAGTGTCGAGCCATGATATATGCTCTATCTAATAGTGCTAAGTTAGGTTGCAAATACACAACAGGTTCAAAGTTCAAAAGTTCAAAGTAAAATTTATTTTCAGAGTACATATTTGGCACCACATACAACCCTGAGATTCTTTCTTCTGCAAGCATACTTAGCAAATCGATAGAACAGTAACTGTAAACAGGATCTGTAAACCGTAAACATCAGGAACTAAATTGTAAACAAACTGTGCAAATGCAGATATAAATAAATAGCAATAAATAACAAACATGAAATAACAAAATAACAGAGCAATGAGTCCTTAAGTAAGTGTTGTTGCCCCCTTTTGTTCAAGAGCCTGACAATTGAGGGCTGTAACTGTCCTTGAACCTGGTGGTGCAAGTCCTGAGGCTTTTGTACCTTCTACCTGATGGCAGCAGCGAGAAAAGAGGATAGCCTGTGAGATAGGAATTTTTGATGATGGATGCTGGTTTTCTACAGCAATGCTTCATGTAGATGTGCTCAGTGGTTGGGAGGATTTTACCCGTGATGTACTGGGCCAAATCCACTACCTTTTACAGGATTTTCTGCTCAGAGGCATTGGTGTTCCCATTCCAGGTTTTTGCCAATCCAAACTGACTGGGGTCTACAAGTGAGGAAATCTAGGATCCAATTGTACAAGAGGGTATTGAGGCCCAGGTCCTGGAGCTTATTGATTAGCTTTGAGGGATGATGGTGTTAAATGCTGAGCTGTAATCAATAAAGAGCATCCTGATGTTGTTGTTCAGATGTTCCAGAATTGTGTGAAGAGCCAACAAGACAGCATCTGCTGCTTTGGTAGGGGAATTGGAGTAGATCCTAGATACCATTCAGACAGGAACTGATGCGCTTCTACACCAGCCTTTCAAAACTCTTCATCACTGTGAATGTAGCTTCAGTAGGTGATCGTCACTTAGACAGGTTACCATGCTCTTCTTTGGCACAGGTCTTCTGTAGTCGGCCAGGTACTCCAACCAGACCGGATGCTTTCTTTGGATTCACTCTCTTGAAGGCAGCTGCATGTCATCTTCAGATATTGAGACCAAAGGATCATAGGGAGACATGGGGGTGCGCGATGATTTCTCCTTGTTCTGGTGATCAACGTGAGCGTAGAAGGCAGTGAGCTTATCTGGAAGTGAGGCTCTGCTGTTCCCTATGAAAATAGATTTAGCTTTGTAGGAGGTGATGGCATTCAAGCCCCGCCACTGGTGTCGAGCATTCCTCGTTGATTCCAGTCTAGACCAGAATCTCCTCTTTGCCCGAGAGGTGGCTTTCTGGAGATCATGCCTGCACCTCTTGTAGCAATCTTGGTCTCCAGACTTGAATGCCTCTGATCTGGCTCTAAACAGGTTCCAGATTTCATCGCTCATCCAGGGCTTCTGATTGGGGTAAACCCTGAACGATTTCATGGGGACACACTCATCCCCACAGCTGTTTTAATGAAGTCTGTAATGACCTTGGTCATCAGATGAGTCTTGAACACAGCCCAGTCCACTGACTCAAGGCAATCCTGTAACCCTTCCTCAGCCTCTCATGACCACCTCGTGGTTGTCCTGATCTCTGGACCCTTGCTCTTTAGGCCTTGTCTGTATGCAGGTAGCAAGAGTACAACCAAATGATCTGACTTGCCAAAATGTAGTCTTGGAAAGGAGCGATAGGCATTCCTCACTGTAGTGTAGCAGTGGTCTGTGTGTTGGGACTGTCGGTGCAACAGGTTACATGTCGGTTAATGTTGACAGTTGTCAGGGGGTTAGCAGACTGTTGGTTGCACCTTAGCAAAGAACAATCTGCTGGAAGAACTTGGCAGATCAAGCAACATCTGCGGGAGGAAATGAAGTGTCCATGTTTCAGGTTGAAGGCCTGCATCGGCCCAGATTCAGGGCTTCAGCCTGAAACATTGAGTTCTTCCAGCAGATTGTTTGTTTCTCCAGATTCCAGTCTCTTGTGTCTCCTTTGTTTTTCCTTATCTGTCTGCGAGTCTGTCTGCATGAGGGCACATCAGTCTCACAGTGGGACCCTCAAATATAATCGGGTTACAAGGAGCAGAGTACAAGCAGGCTATTCTGCCTGCCGTATCAGCTCTGTCATACAATAGAATTGTTCACAGGCTTTTCATTTCAGTGCCATTAACTACACAAACTCCACTTCCATTTATTCCCTTAATTTCCAGAAGTATGCTCATCTCTTGCATATAACCAGCGCCCGAGCCTCCCTAATCTCTCTTGATTAGGAAGTTCTAAAAATTCGCCAGCTATTGGATGAAGAAATTTCTTCACGTATTCTCACGTAATCTCAGTCATGGGAAACATTAGCTTCAGGTCTACTCTGTAAAGCCTAGAATTTTCTACATTTCAATGAAGTATCTCATTCTGGTTAAGATAATGCAGGAACAGATAGCTTAAAGGCTAGAGCCTCAGTGCAGTGAGTCTGCTGAAGAAATGCTCCATTGTGAAAACACAGTTCTTTCAGAGAAGGTGCCAATCAAAATCACGTGTCTAATTGTAAAGCCTCATGAACTCTCCACACCTCGCTTAATTTGCAGAAGCTATCTGGGCCCCTGGGGCTTCTTGGTACATTCTGTGTCATGGAGCCAATCTTAACTCTCTTCTATTTTTTGCGGTTCCTGTAAGTAGCAGCTACAGAGCTGCCACCAAACTTTGGGGTAATCCAGAGCAGAGGAAGCCTACCTCCTGCTGCTTGTGAGCAGTTGGTGAGCAGAATGGAATCACATCAGATTGACCTCAGGCCTGTAATAGGGTCATTTGGCTTTGCTCAGGTCCTGGGCATTTTGGTGGGACATTGGGTGGAGGGAGAGGGGTGGGGTACATAATGGGGATTGACAGTGTGCTGTTTTAAAGGCACACGATTTAACATAATGGAATGAAAAGTTAAAACAACTCTTGTGAGAAGGAATGAAATCACAACTTAATGTTTGAATACAAAAGTACTTTCAATGTTTTTAACTTTTGGATCTGATAATATGTTGCTAGCAATTGGACAGATGTCCACTTGATACTGTTAATTTGAATGTTTAAGGCAAAATATTTCAATCATTTATAGCTCAGACATTATCAGATTAATAAGAACAAACCAGCAGCAATACAGTTTTTAATTAACATTCCAGGAAGAAGACCAAAGTTTAAATAAACTTTGCCTGATGCCTTTACTCACTCCAAATGGAGCAGAACTTAAAATTCCATCTTTGATTCACATTACAGATTGGTGAAAACTCTGGATTTGGCATGGAGTCATCGTGCAATACTGAAGCATACTTTCAGCCCATCAAGGCAGTGCTTACCCATTTATACTAATCCCACATTAATCCCATTTCATTCTCTCCAGATTTTACCACTCATCTAAAAACCGTGCAAAATACAGTGGGCAACAAATGCTAGAGGAACTCAGCAGGCCAGGCAGCATCTATAGAAATGAATAAACAGTCTTCAGGACTTTCCGGGATTCCAGAATTCTTCAGTGTTGCTGGAAGGGTCCCGGCCCGTAGTGTCGACTGTTCAGTCTTCTCCATAGATGCTGCCAGACCTCCTGGGTTCCTCCAGCATTGTGTGTGTGTTGCTTTGGATCTCCAGCATCTGCAGATTTTTCCGGTATTTGTGAACTAACCTAACAGACTGACGTCTTTGGAGTGTGGGAGGAGACCAAAGCACCCTGGGGAAACCCACACAGTCAGAGGGAGAACATGCAAACTGCACCTGGGGTCAGAAATGAGCTTGAGCCCCTGGTGCTGTGAGACAGCAGCACTATCAGCTGTTCTGCGCTAGCTCAGAGTCATTAAGGACAACATGCAAGTGGAAGCAGAGTCAGCAATTAACACTTGAGATTCATCGGAAGAATGAGCAACTTTTCCCAGTATTCTGGTCAACATTCATTCCCCACCGAAACAGATCAGCTGGTTAATTTCTCATTAATATTTGAGGAGCATAGCTACTCATGTGTCGATAGCTATATTACCTTATAAAACATAGTAGATACTCCTGAGAAAACCACTCTTTGCAATCTGTTTACCCCTCCCTGTGTTGCATCTTGAATTCTGTTGATGTTTATTTTACTTGGAGATCTTTTACAATGAATATTACCACATTATTTCTGAAAGTCCCCAAAAATATCCTGAAGTAATATCATTTAGAACATTAGGACAATGAATGTAGAAACTTAAAGCACTTTACAGGCCCTTCGGCCCACAATGTTGTGCTGACCATGTAACCTACTCTAGAAACTGCCCAGAATTTCCCGAGTGCATAGTCCTCTATTTTTCTAAGTTCCATGTACCTACCTGAGGTTCTTAAAAGACCCTATTGAATCCACTTCCAGCACTGCCGCTGGCAGTGCATTACTGTTTAGTCTGTAATGTACTTGATAAAGGGTCAAGCAAAAAGTAGGTAGAATGTGGAATAAAGTCAAAAGAGAGAAGGGAGACTGACAGAGAATAACTGTTGTCAGCTGAGTGATTTGGGAAGGGACAGACCAAACACACAAAGGGAATAGTCGCACGTACAAATCCCAGCAATTACATGTTAATAGCCAGAACCTCCCAGGTAAACCTGAGCCAAGATTTTCCACTAAGACTAACAGCGATGATAGATACTAGCTTCCATTTTCTAGGGAAAATGCCAGCAGTTAGGAATGCAGCTGCTGGGATTTAACACGTATATGATCAGGGAAAGTCTGCTCGCTGCATTACGGGAAGAAAATGGAGGCTTTGGAGGGGCTACATAAGATGTTTGCCAGAATACTACCTGGATTAGAGAGAGTATTTTGTAAGATGTTGGACAAGCTAGGATTGTTTTCTCTGGAGTAACAGAGGCTGAGGGAAGATCTTATAGAAGTTCACAAAACCATGAGAGACATAGACAAAGTTGGCAGCAGGTTTTTTTTTGCCAATAATGCTTAATATTACTGGTGGTGGGGTAGTGGCATCTGCACCAGACTTTGAGGCGAGTGGTCCTGGGTTTGAATCCGGCTGCCTCCTTGGACGCTTTTCATCCGTGCTGGGTTGAGTATCGAACTGGTGACTCGGTCTCATAAAAAACAGACAAATGCTAAATAAGTAGCAAGGTTGTCGCCCAATGGTGCAGAGGGGGACAACAATGCTTGATACCAAAGGGCACGCACTTAAAGTGAGAGGGGGACTGGTTTCTTTGCACAGAGGGTTGGGGGAGCTTGGTCTGTACTGCCATGGGAAATAGAGGCATGGAGAATGCCGGGATATGGATCACGTGCAGCAGAAGGGATTAGGCCCAGGAATCCCGCAGTTTAATCCAAGCCTAATCATGGGGCAATTTACAATGACCAATTAACCTACCAACCATCTTTGGACTGTGGGAAGAAACTGGAGCACCTGGTGGAAGCCTACGTGGTCACAGGGAGATGATGCAAACTCCTCATAGGCTGCAGTGGGAATTGAACCCGGGTCGCCTGTATTGTAAAGCATTGTGCCACCCCATCTGAATTAGTTCAGCACAATATACGTGCTGAATAGCATGTTCCTGTGCCATACTGTTCTGAGTTCTCTGGAATCTGAGACTCCTTGCATTGTAGTACCCCAATTTCTTTACTGCTGTCTAAGGTTGGACTGCAGGCAGGAAATCTGCCTAGGGGACATCCATTATGTTTGACTTTGCACAGTTTCCACCATTCCTTTCTGTTCAAAGGAGGCCACTGGCTGAAAAGGAGAATCAATAGATTTCAGATAATTTATTTTTCAAGTTCATAATGTTAATGAAATATGCCTAATTCCTTTTGATTATTTTCCAGTGTTTTCATTCGATCATGCTTTTATGATTTTAAAAACTTTTTATATCTTTGAATTGTAGGTGTTGAACGTCAGACACATTCACCATTTAATCTGTTCATCAGCTTTGAAAGCCAGTTCAACCTGACAGATGTAAGGTCGGTTTTGTGTGGTTTATGGTTGGACAGCACAGGGTCTCACCAAATTAGCTTTGTTAGAAAGCCCACAACTCAAAATAAGAGCCTGTTTATTGGGCCAGTTTGGAGCAAGTATGAACTTCAGGACCAATGTAATATCAGTAAATTTGCATATTAACTCAATCAGGACTTCAACTTGCAGAAAGATACCAAGGTGAATTTTAAAGCTGTTGCTCAGGGTCCCTGTCACTTGTCTGGTTTATAAATTTTATTTGAATACTGAATAAATAAATTTACTAATTAATTGCAACCTCTGGGTAACAATGTATAGTACGCCTGCCTCTGAGTTTGAGCTGAAGTCCCACTAGAGCCCAAAGCACAGAAGGCAAAGCTCACTTACCAGTGTAGCATCAAGAGCTGGACTGTCAGAGACACCAGGTATTCTCTTCACAGGTAAATGTAAGAAATCCCATGTAACTTTTCAAAAGTGTAGCAGAAGAGTTGTGCTGGGTGTCCGAACTCATATTTATCAGCATCACATGGTAGAATAACTGGTCAATTTTATATTGACGTTAATAGCACAAAATTAACCAGTGTATCCCTGAGACACAGCACTGATTGAGGTTGTGAAAGGTTCGATGGGAACACAAGGCTTTTACAATCTTACCTAATTTCATTCAATCCACACCCCTGCATACCAACTGCTTTGAAGAATTAATAACAATTAAAACCCATGATTTTTCAGTCTATTTGTGCTTGGTTTTGAACATGCAGTTGAAATTATTTACTTATTTACATTCACTCAAAGTAATTTATAACTTCAGTAATATGATTTACTGGCAATAGTTGGGGCATTATTACAAAGCACCCTCTGGGGAATTAATTGTGTTTTTATAATACATTCCTTCTGTATGAATAGCATTTGTGAGTTCTGACAGCACATTAAACAGTTCAAACCTACATCTTTCAGCCAGGTACCAGATTATAAATTCTGACGGCATGAAGATTTTTTACTTAATTCAAATGACAATGAAATTTAAGGAGTGATTTTCCCAGGTTGAGAAATAATGTCTCAGGTGAGTGCACAGAGCAGTGAATGAGAGAGAAAGAAGAGAAGACAGCGTGGATTAAACACTTTCCTAATTCCTACCCTATAATGAAATATTGTTTGATGTGCAGTATGTGAACCAGTGGAGAGCTTTTGTGACCGAACTTCACTTTTACTAGCCAAGGCACCCAATGCTTCCTTAGCACCAGTGTCTCCCCTCCAGTTCAACCTGTGGATGAGCAACACTGGCACCCCCTCCTTACAATCCACACCCCCACATGCCATCTGCTATCATCCCGATCTTCTCCTCCCCCTGCCCCCACCTTCCATTAATTCCCCAGTTATCGTGGACTCACCTTCACTGCTGAGCGGGTGAGAAGGGCTCTGGGGAAACTCAGACACGGCAAAGCACTGAGACCGGATGGTGTGAGCCCCAGGGACCTGAAGGAGTGTGCTGAGCAGCTGTGTGTCCTGCACATTTTCAATCTGACTCTCAGTCTCAGCCTGGGAAGGGCCCCAACTGTATAGGAAACATCATGTGTGGTTCCATCACCCAAGAAGGGACAACCAAAAATCTGGAATGACCACCTTCCAATAGCCCTAACCTCACACATCATGAAGACTCTAGAGAGGCTGTCCTGGCCCACCTCCAAAGCCTGATCAGATCAGCTCTCAATCCCCTGCAGTCTGCCTTCCAGAACCACAATGGACCTTATAGCTTCACTGTTCTCCCTAAAAACACGACAGCTTGGTCTTTTACAAGTAGAGGAGGTGGAGTATGCTTTACAATGAACTCATCGCTACGCACAGACATGGTGCCTCTGTCTCACCCGACCTAGCAGTCAAATGTCAACAATTTTATCTGCAGAGGGGGTTTTCTGCCATCATCCTAGTGGCAGTGTACATTCCTCTCAGGCCAGTGTCAGGCAGGCACCGGAGGAGCTGAGCGCCATGATCAAAGAATAACGCACCCTGTCATTGCAGGAGATTTCAACAGGGAAGTCCCTGAACAGCTGCCACTAGCAGATCACTGTGGCACCAGAAGAGCCAACACACTTGACTAATGTTATACAACCATTAAGATCGTTTACCGGGCTATCCCATGCCTGCACTTTGGGAAGTCCAATCACCTGACTGTACTTCAGCTCCAGGTATACAGGCGGAGACTAAAGACCACAGTACCAGTGGTGAGGACTAACGAGATATGGTCAAGGGAGGTGGAGGAGCATTTTCAGAACAGCTTTGAGTTGGTCAGCTGAACAACATTCAGGGACTCATCTTCAAATCTGAATAAATACACTACAGTTGTCACCAACTTCATCAAGTGTGTGCCTTCAAGAACATATTGCACGTACCCAAACCAAAGGTCCTGGTGGTCTGCTGAGGCTTGATCTGTGGCATTCAAAGCCAGTGATCCTGCACGAGACAAGAAGTCCAGGTACAACCTGTGTAAGACTTTTTTAAGAGCGAAAAAATTAAACAATTCCAATTGAAATTAGAAATGGAATTTAATGCATGTCACTTCTGGTACGGTTTGCAAGTCATTACCTCCTGCAAGGCAAAACCTAACATCATAATGCTTCACTCCCAGATGAGCTCAACACCTTTTATACAGGCTTTGAAAGGGAGAGTAAAACTGTACCTGCGTGAATCCCCGCAGCCCTTGGTAACCCTGTAATCTCTGAATTGGGGGCCAGCATCAGAATATCTTTCAAGAGTGCGAACCCTTGCAGGGCATCAGGCCCTGACAGTGTGCCAGTAGGGCATTGAAAACCTGTTTAACTACATAATGCCTCATAGGTCTGATTTTATTCTCATAAATCAATGAATGTGTTGTAAAAAGGAGATCACTCCCTACTTGTACATAGTTCTTTCCTTTTGCTTGTTTTTTCTTTCCACTCTTTTCTATAAGTGTATGCCTCAGATAAATACTTTGTGGAGATTTGTGATATATATGATTATATGATATATGTGTACAATGTCTGAAATACATCTTATGGAAATGTTTGTTTGATGATGAACTTCAATTAAAAAAAAGAGGGAAAAAAAGATAAAAAACCTGGGCCGACCTACTGGCAGGAGTGTTCAAGGACATCTTCGATCGCTCAGTGATGCGATCTGAGATTCCCACCCGCTTCAAAACAGTGACAATCTTCAGTGCCCAAGAGGAGGAGGGTGAGATGCCTCAAGAACAATTACCCAGTTGCACACATATCCACAGTGATGAAATGCTTTGAGAACTTGGTCATGGCTAGAATCAACTCTTGCCTAAAGAAGGAGCTGGTCCCACTGCAGATTGCCTATCACCACAGCAGGTCTACAGCCAGCGCAATCTCACTGGCTCTCCACTCGGACTTGGATCACCTGGACAGCAGCAATATTGAGGTCAGCCTGTTGTTTATTGACTACAGCTCAGTGTTCAGTGCAGTCATGCCTCAGTTCTCTACCTCCCTCTGCAACTGGATCCTTAAATCCTCACCGGGAGACCACAGTCAGTGGGGATCAGAAATAGCATCAGATAATCAACACAGGAACATTTCAAGAATTCCTGCTGAGATCACTGCTCTGCTAGCCTGACACCCACATCTGTGCGGTTAGGCACAGCTCAAACACCTTCTATAAGTATGCTGATGACACAGATTTTGCTGGCAGCATTTCAGATGGTGACGAGGAGGCGTACAGGAGCGAAATAGATCAGCTGGTCGAGTGGAGTCAGAACATCAACCTTGCACTCAACGTCAGTAAGACCAAGGAATTCATCGTGGACTGCAGGAAGGAGAAGTTGATGGAACTCACACCAGTCATTGTCGAGGGATTTGCAGTGGAAAGAGTGAGCAGTTTTAAGTTCCCAGGTGTCAATGTCTCTGACGATCTATTCTGGGCCCAACATATTGATGCAATTACAAAGAAGGCACGACAGTGGCTATATTTCAGTAGGAGTTTGAGGAGATTTGGTATGTGACCAAAGACTCTCGCAAATTTCTACAGATGCACTGTGGACAGCATTCTAACTGGTTGCATTTCTGTCTGGTTTGGAGAAGCCATTGCACAGGATTGGAAAAAGCTGCAGAAAATTGTAAACAGCCAGCTCCATCATGGGCACTAGCCTCCCCAGCATTGAGGATACCTTCAAAAGGCAATGCCTCAAGAAGGCAACTTCCATAATAAAGGACTCCCATCACCTAAGACATGCCTTCTTCTCATGGTACCATCAAAGAGGATGTACAAGAACGTGAAGACACACACTCAAAGTTTCAGGAACAGCTTCTTCCTCACTGCCATCAGATTTGTGAATGGACAATGAACCCATGAAAACCATCTCAGTAAATTTCCCCTCTCTTTTTGCACTGCTGACTTAATTGATTTGTATATATACTTATTGTTATTTGTAGGTATTTTTATTATTATGTATTGCAATGTACAGCTGCCACAGAAGGACACATTTTAGAACAAATGCCCGAGATATTAAACCTGATTCTGACTCTTCTTACAACTTGAATGTTTTAACTACATTCAAGTCCTCAAATTTTCATGGTAGGACTTAAAGTCATGTCACTAACTCCAAACGAGAGGAGATTCATTGTGCTACAGCTCCCAGTGAAATTCTGAAGTGACAGCATCGATAGCCCTGATCCTATGCAGTTTGTGCAGTCCTTCTTCAGAATTCAAATAATAAATCCTATCCATCAGTTCGATGTGTTTCCCTGCACTTTCACCTGGATCTTTCCCATTATCCATTGAGCAGACTCTTCACAGAATGGTAGACATCAATCTCGTCTCTATATAAGTCAGGTTTTCCAAGATTAGTACTTCCTACAAAGTCATGGAGCAAAATCCTTTATAACTCTTTCAATGGCTTCATTTATTGGTACCTACATTCCCTCTCCTGCATTGGCTCCGGAATAAAATAATTATGTTTACAGTTGCAATATCTGTTAGCTTTCCCAATCACACGCCCTTGCATACTCACAATGGTTGTCAGTTTCATTTCTCACAAGGCACACACCTTTTTCTTCATGTAGGTCTCCTTTTACCTGCAGTTGGGTAAGACGTTGACGGAGTGGTTTCATGATAGCGGTAATGCCATTTAGCGTCAAGGGTAAGTGTTGTGCAGTGAAGTAGACTTGATTAAGGAACTTAAGGTGAAGAGGCACTTAGGAGGCAGTGAGTAGAATATACAAAGAGGTCTTTTAAGAGACTCTTAGAGAGGTACATGGAGCTTAGAAAAATAGAAGGCTATGTGGTAGGGGAATCCTAGGCAGCTTCTAGAGTAGGTTACATGGTCGGCACATCATTGTGGGCGGAAGGGCCTGTAATGTGCTGTAGATTTTCTGTGTTCTGTGTTTTATAATATGGTCGCATTCACCCTGCAGTTTGAGAGGGAGAAGCTGAAATCAGATGTAACAATAACAGATTTTAGTAAAGGTAACTACAAAGGTATGAAGGAAGTGCTGTCCAGAGTTGATTGGAAGGGGACCCATCAAGGGTGGAGCAGCAATGGCAGGAGAATCTGGGAGTAACTTGGTGGACAACACCAGAATTTCACACCAAGGAAGAAGGAGCCCACTAAAGGATGTGGCATCCCCGGCTGACAAGGGAAATCAGGGCAGCGTAAAAGCAGAGGAGAAGCCACACAGTGTGGTGAAAATTTGTGTGCAGTTAGAGCTTTGGGAAGCCTTTAAAAGACAAAAGAGGACATCTAAAAGTAACCATGGGGCAAACACTGAATTAAGACCATAAGACATAGGAGTAAATTTAGGCCATTTGGCCCATCGAGTCTGCTCTGCTGATCCTTCTTTCTCACCTCAGTCCCACTCCCCAGCCCCCTCCATGTAACCTTTGATGCCATTTCCAATTAAGAACCTATCAAACTCTGCCTTAACCACACCCAATGACCTGGCCTCCACAACTGCCTGGCTAAAGAAATTTCTCCACACCTGTTTTAAATGGACATCCCTCTATCCTGAGGCTGAGCCCTCTTGTCTTAGGCTTCCCAACCATGGGAAACATCCTTTCCACATCTACTCTGTCTAGGCCTTTCAATATTCAAAAGATCTGCCCCTCATCCTTCCGAATTCCAGCAAGAAATACGAGGGTTAACTAAACAATAATATAAAAGATGATGGCAAAAGATTTCTTTAGATGTATAAAGGGTAAGAGATAGGAAATAATGGACATAGGATCACAGGAGAATGATGCTGGAGAATTAGTAATGTGGAACAAAGTGGTGGAGGAACTGAATAAATGCTTTGTATCAGCCTTCTCAGCAGAAGACACCAGTAACATGCCAGAAATTCAAGAGTTGGAGGCAGAGGTGAATGTAATGCCCATTTTTAAGAGAGTGCAGGGAAGCTAAAAGGTTTGAACATAGATAAAGTACATGGACTGTACCCCAGTGTTCAGAAAGAGGTAGACGAAGAGATTGCAGAGGTAGTGATCTTTCAAGAACCAGTGGTGTCAAGGAGGGTCCCAGAGGTGTGGAATATCACAAATATTACACTGCTATTTAAAAAGGGAGGGAGAGAAAAAGCAGGGAATTATAGATCTGTTAACCTGACCTCAGTGGTTGGTAACTCACTGAAACCTACTATATTCTGAAAGGGCTGGAGGGTGTCTTTTATACAAAGAATGGTGGTTATGTGGATGGAGCTGCAAGATGAAGTGGTAAAAGCAGGTTCAATTACAATATTTAAAAGACATTTGGACAGATGTTTGGATAGAAATGGAGTAGAGGAGCACGGATCTAAATTGAGAAAATGAGATTAGCACAGACAGGCATCTCAATCTGCACGAACTGGATGGACAGAAGGGCCCATTTCTGTCCAATGATACTATCCCATCACCCTAGGTCTAGTTGACAAGAATATGGAAGCTCCCTGATTTTTGTACAGGTGGATCATTTTTGATTTGCAATTTCCTTGGATTGTCAACATTCATCCACAGACTAGGCTGGAATGATCAGTGACGAAATGAAGCACTGGAGAGAGCTTGGTTGGATCAATGAATATTTATTGAATGATTGAAACAATCCACAGAGTGCACTTAATCAGGCCTACTTTGTACTAAACAATATCGAGTTATCAAAATCAATCAACCAAACAATCTGCACCAAATGTTCAGGACAAGACTTGCTACCTGTAGATAGGGCTGGGCCGAGGCCCACACCGTAGCCCATTGAAACCTGCAGATGTCTGAGCAACTGATTGGCTTGTTCCTCTTCCAATATCCCACAGGTATGCCACTGTTTTCCCTCAAACCAAAAGTATTGAAATGGTAACTTAAATGGAGTAAATTATAAAAAAGATAAACCAGTCATTAAAGAAAGAAAAGGCTATACACAAAAAAACAACATATACCCAAGAAGTGGCAATAAAACTGTCTGCAGTTTGCTATAATGACAGCTTTGCTGATTAAACAGTGATGATTAAGGTGTCTGAGTAATTCACTGACAATGGTATGTCTGATAGTGACATTGCCTCTCTTCCATTGCCGTCTCCTGTCAGGTATCTCCTGGTTATGTTTGGGTTTGGCTAAACGTTGACTGCTCTCTGCATGGATGTGCTTTTGGATTTTTTTATTCCAGGTTGTGTTGCTGGGAAGGAAAGGTCTCCATCAGAGAGAGTCATAGGTCAGCTTTCATCCTCCCTGTTACTCCTGAAAGATAAACAGCAAGTTGAATTTCAGACGCATTGTAATACCATCATTGCGCGCTGGGAGAAAGGAACGCCAGCATTTCCAGAGACAAGCTGAATTTAATCATTTGAAGTGGCTGATGGTTTTCACTTTACATTGAATTTTATTTGTTTACTTCACTGAACTTCTCTGTAACTGCAATACATGCATCCAGCATCTGCAGATGTCCTCTTGACTATATTCTCCATTCTGATATTTTAACTACTTTGATGTAATTATGGAAGGTATGATTTGTCTGCATGTTACACAAAACTCCTCGCTGTATCTTGATGCATGTGACAATGAAAAACCTATCAAAATCTTTCTGCTAGCAATCAGGAATAAGAAACTAGATTGCACCTACAACAAATCCCTAAGCAGGGCAAGGATTTGAATGTGTGGGACACCACACACTGAAGGCTAGGTCAGGCTGGACTTATACACAGCAAGGACACCCATTCCATTCCATTTAATTGTAATGGATTATCGATTCACATTCAGGGAGCTAAATAGAGAGAGTTAATGAGAAGCAAGATATTCTGCAGATGCCAGAAATCCAGAGCAACACGTACAAAATGCTGGAGGAACTCAACAGGTCAGGCAGCATCTATGGAAAAGACTAAACAGTCGACGTTTTGGACCAAGACCCTTCATCAAGACTGGAAAAAAGATGAGTCAGAGTAAGGTGGTGGGGGATGGGAGGTGATAGGTGAAACCGGGCTGGGGGGGAGGGGTGAAGTAAAGAGCTGGGAGGTTGATTCGTGAAAGAGATACAGGGCTGGAGAAAGGAGAATCTGATGGGAGAGTTCAGAAGGCCAAGGAAGAAAGAAAAGGGGGAGGAGCACAGGAGGGAGGGGATGGGCAGGTAAAGAGATAAGGTGAGAGAGGGAAAAGGGGATGGGGAATGGTGAAGGAGAGGGTAGGGGGATATTACCAGAAGTTTCAGAAAACGATGTTCATGCCACCAGGTTGGAGGATACCCAGATGGAATATAAGGTGCTGCTCCTCCAACCCAATTGCAGCCTCATCGCGACAATAGAGGAGGCCAGGGGTGGATATGTTGGAATGGGAATTGGAAGTAGAATTAAAATGGCCACTGGGAGATCCAGCTTTTGTTGGTGGATGGAGCGTAGGTGCTCGGCGAAGCAGTTTCCCACTCTACGTCAGGTCTCACCAATATACAAGAGGCCTCACTGGGAGCACTGGAGACAGTGGGTGACCCCAACAGACTCACAGGTGAAGGAAGGTCTGTTTGAGGCCTGAATGGTAGTGAGGGAGAAGGTTTAGGGGCTAGGAGGGAGATCAGTGGGGAGGGACAAAAGGGCAAGTGAGTCGCATTGGGAGCGATCCCTGCGGAAAGCAGAATGTGAAGGCATCCCTTGAAATTTGTACTTGGTGGTGGGATCCCGCTCACCTACCACCACTTCCAGTCTCTGTGTCCAGCACACAGTTCTCCATAGCTTCCACCATCAACAGCAGGATCCCTCCCACTCCCCTACCACCTTACTGCGACTCCTTGTCATTTTCTCCAGTCCCGATGAAGGGTCTCAGCCCAAAACGTCAACTGTACACTTCTCCATAAAGATGCTGCCTGGCCTGCTGAGTTCCTCCAGCACTCCGTGTGTGTGTTGCTCGAGTTAATGAGAAGATTAGGTTATCATGTTAATGAGATACGAGGGCAGAAAATCCACTGCGCCAACCTCTCCTCAGTCTATTGTTCATCACAGACAAGAGATTCTGGAGATGCTGGAAATCGGGAGCAGTACACATTCCTTGCCGCTGTTAGCAGGTTGCTCACTTCTCCAGATTCCAAAATCTCCGTTCTCTTGTGTCTTACAGCGTCCTGCTGTGACAGCAAGAGGTTCAGGAACATTCACCAGGTGGAACAAAGTCTACCTTTTGGCCCCTAGATAGGCAGAAAGGCACACTTACCCTGCAGATTTCACAACACAGGTGTAAAGCAGGTGGTTCCCATTCCTCACCAGACCAGGGGTTGTAAGGAGACCCTGTACAGGGCAGACCCAAGCACCATGGTTTTCCCACCTTCCTGATATTAGCTCTGAGGGTCATTGAAGGATGCGGTTTGGAGTTTCTAGGCTCACACTGTCCACAAGAAGGAAGTTCAAGTGGTTCGTCAGGTTAACAGCGAACTGCCGAGGGGGCTGGAGGGGGGAAGCTGCTTCTACTCCAGAGACGTAGATGTGTGTTTAGGATGGCATCCATCCCCCCACTCTCTCAACTCTCCCATTTGCAGTATGCCATGGCTGTTGGATGTCTTAGATATGTACTGGGTGGCATAGATGAAGACCACATACTCTGCACTAGCTGGGCTTCCTGACACCCGACAAAACCATCCAGGCTCTACACTGATTCTATTCCCAGTCATTATTATCTGAATAGCCATCAGCAGCTCCATGGATCTTTTTTCTGGTTATTGGATTCCTGGAATTTACTCTGTCTAAGGCAACATGTTCTGAGTCTACAGGTCGACAGCCAATCCACATGGCACCCCTTGGACTCCATTTAAAACAGTTACAGAATTAGGCCCTGAGAGAGTTGGATAAAACTACTCAGGATACAGAGAGTAAAACAAGGCTTGGACTAAAAGAAGGCAAGACCTTCTATAGGGGCACCATTGAGAGCATCCTAACTGGCTGTGTCACCGCCTGGTACGGGAACTGCACCAACCCTGATCGTTGGGCACTGCAGAGAGTGGTACGGACAGCCCAGCACATCCGTGGGTGTGAACTTCCCTCCATTGAGGACATTCACAGCAGCAGGTGCGTAAAGAAGGGCTGGAAGATCATCGGGGACACCAGTCACCCCAACCGTAAACTGTTTCAGCTGCTTCCGTCTGGCAAACGGTACCGCAGCATTAAAGTCAGGACCAACAGGCTACGGGTCAGCTTCTTTCTACAAACCATTTAAATTCAACATGAGTGAATCTGCAGATGCTGGAAATAAATAAAAACACAAAATGCTGGCAGAACTCAGCAGGCCAGACAGCATCTATGGGAGAAGGTAATAATGACGTTTCGGGCCGAAACCCTTCATCAGGAGTGAAGTAACATGGGATGGTCCAGGGGGGATAAGAAGTGGGGGGAGCGATGAAGTAGAGAGCTGGGAAGTGATAGGCTGGAGGGAAATGGGCTGGGGGAAAGTGGAGAATTATGGGAAATAAAAGAGAAAGAAAGGTAGGGCTGGGGGAAGATTATAGTGAGGAGGGAAGAGAGAGAAAGAGAACCAGACTAAAATTATAGATACGGATGGGGTAAGGGGGGGCAGGGGTATCAACGGAGGTCTGTGAGTTGAATGTTCATGTCGGCAGGAAGGAGGCTGCCTGGGCGGGAGATAAGGTATTGCTCCATCGATCTGCGTGTGGCCTCATCTTGACGGTAGCGGAGGCCATGGACAGACATATCGGAGTGGGAGTGGTCTGTGGAATTGAAGTGTGTGGCCACATGGAGATCCCGCCACTGCTGGAGGACTGAGCGCCGGTGTTCGGCGAAAGGATCTCCCAGTCTGCGGCGGGTCTCCCCAATGTATAAATGGCCATTTTAAATTTTAGACTTAAATTCACATGTCTATACATTACAACGGAGTCATTATGCAAAGAATTTTACTCCCTCACGTTGTGGGACGGATGTAAGATTTAAATAAATCCAAGTCCAAATTCAAATAATCGGCGAGTCTGAGATGGTTTAACACAAGTCCATGTACTTCTCTACTTACCTTGCGCTAGTATTTGCAGTATTCGGTATGATGCTTGCACCTTCTCTTAACTAGTTTCTTTTCAGTTAAATTGATGTAATTTCTGACCCACTTCTCTTTGGGGTTCACACAAATGCTCACGTTCCTCAGCCTGAGGCTGCAGAAAAGGAGAAGCCTAGAGTCAGGATCAAGCAGCAGCAGACTGGAACAGAGAACTGAGAAACAGACAGGTTCTATCACGAAGCCAATTATGAAACCGCCGAGAATTATAGAAACAGCGCAGGAACAAGCTCTGCACACGGCCGAGTCCACAACGACCATTCAGCCCCATATTTACGCACTGTAGCCCTATTCCCACTGCCTGCTCTCAGATTCTACCGTTCCCCATACATTCAGGGCCATTTTCAGAGGGCAACCTCAACACATCTTTCGGTCGCAGGGCAAAGGTGCAAACTCCACACAGATAGCACCAGAAGTCGGGATTTAAGTCGGGTTGCTGGGTCTGTGAGAGAGCAGATGTTTTAGCTGTGCTGCTCTGCAGGATACGGGACATTGACCAGCGTTGGTCTGCAACATGTATGGAGCTATCTTGGTGTTAAGGGTAAAAGGAAAGGATACTTTGCTGGCATAAACGTGCCAGCAGAGCGCACTCTCCCGGTATATAACTGGTGGCAAGTGGACACAATCCTAGTTCAAGAGTGCAAGAGTAAAAGAGTAAAAGCTAGCCTACCATAAGTATGTTAGCAGGGATCACTATCATAGTGCAAGTCTGCAAAGTGTGCAAATAGTGGGCACTATGCTGGTGTAAGTGTACTGGCACCAGGCATAAGCTGCTAGTAGGCCAGCAAGTGGGGCAGTCTGCAGGGAGTGGATACATCTCGGACTATAAGTGGCAATAAGCACTGTCCTGGTGTAAATTTGCCTCCAGCAACAAATCTGCTAACATAAATTGGCTCCATCCCAGCGCAAGCAGGTTAGCTGCGGGGATCATACTAGTGCAAGAAATAGGCACACTTGGAGTAGATGTGTAGGCTGTGAGCAGGACCCCGAAGAGGACGAAAAGGCAGTGTGAACTATAAAGGTGTGTGTGTGTAAGAAGAAGGGAAATGGACTTGTGTAAGTGTGCACAATCCTCCTCTAAATGAGTAAATTCCATATGCTCTGTACACTCAAGGAGAGTGCGGAACCATATTGCTGTAAGAGTGCGGGAAAGGGAAACAGCACTGTCACTTTGAAAGAGTCAGCGGCACAGGTTCAATTCCCACTGATGCCTGTCCTCTGGGCGGTCTGGTTTCCTCTCAGATAATGTGTCGTTAGGGTTAGGGATAGTGCGTCCGGGCAATAAGTCGGCTCAGGAAACGCGGCAAAACTCGGGGCTGCCGCCGGTATAATCCTCGGACTGTCGTTCATTCCAACGACACATTTCACTCTACGTTTCAACGTACGCGTGGCAAATAGAGCTCATCTTTAACCTTTAGTGGGTACGATGCTGGTGAAAGCGTTCACGTCTTGGTGTCACTGCATGGTGTGGGCACAGTTCCAGTCGGAGTGTAACGACAGTGGGAACAGTTCCATTGGGAGCTTGGAGGGCAGGTTCATTATCATAATAACTCATTTACTTACATCACTGCAGCTAAGTTGCAACCTCCGCCTGTTCTCTGTACTCGGTGATTAACGATGAGCTTCTGAACCCTCCTGGGGTTTTTTACTTTAGTGTATTTCAAACAGCAGTCTTCAAACGAGTTTGCTGTTTCGAGAGACAAAAACCATAATCAGGTTAACGAGAGCATCATTTACCAGAATGAACCGCCGATCTCTCTTTACGTCAGTAATACAGCAGGGTGTCGCTGACGTGGACGTGTTTAATATGCTTCCAACTTCTGTCCACAGCTCCATATTTCATCCACATAAGTAAGACAAAGGAGAAGATGATGGACTTTAGGAAGACCAAGCCTACACTGCTCCCTGTTACTAATGCTGGTGAGGACCTACAGGTACCCGGATGACAGACTTGAATGGATCTCCAACACAGAGGCTGTGTACTAGAAGGGCCAGAGTCGCCTTTGGTTCCTGAGGAGATTGAGGTCCTTTGGAGTATGCAGGACTCTCTTTCATACCTTCTACCTGGCTGCAGCCACCAGTACAATCTTCTATGAGGTGGTATGCTGGGGCAAGGGCATCACACAGGTGATGCCAACAGGCTTGATAAACTGATTAGAAAGGCTGGCCCTGTCATAGGAGTCAAACTGGACACACTGGAGGCTGTTGTAGAACAAAGGACCCTACGGAAAATCCTGGCAATTCTGGACAATGTTTCTCACCCTTGGCATGCCACCTTGGCTGAACAAGGAGCACTTTTAGTAACAGACTAAGACAATTGCGCTCCTCCAAAGAGTGCAATATGAGGTCACTCTTACCCTTGGACATCAGGCTCTATAATGAGTCAACCTATATCCGGGGAAGTGATTACTCCTCCTGATAGACTGTTCCACGTAACTTATTTTTTATTCTTTCTTACTTCTCTTCTAATATTTGTATATCTGTGCACTTGTAATGCTACTGTGGCACTGTAATTGCCTTTGGGATCAATAAAGTGTCTATCTATCTATCTATCTATCTATCCATTTTCCTCCTGATCAGACGTGTGATCTTTTCCGTTTCAGTTAGGTTGTACTTGAAGAGATACTCTTGTTTCAGTCAACTCTTCGTTGTCCTGTTCTAAAGGCCATCTTAAACCCTGAAATCACCTTTGTCAAGGACTGTTCTTGGAGGTCTTCTGCCAACTCAGTGTGCCCAGGAGCAGCAAAGACCTACTCCGTTATTGCCAGACTTCCAAAGATTATCCTCAGCGAACTTGTCCAGATGGAAAACCTCAGCCTCGCGGGTAGGCTTAATGTTTCCCGTCGTAAAAACTGACCCCTTGATTTTCTATTGAACAGGAAATCAGTCATTGAATAATGCCAGCGTTCATGCACTCACTCACCTTGGGCTGTGCTGTAATAGAAGCAGGCTGCCATCAGGACGAGGGTGAAGAGCAGGAACCTCATCTTTCCTCGATATGTGAGCTCACGGTGATCGGTCTCTAGATGGGGACAAGCCACATCTCATTTCTGCAGCATGCAGGCCTCACTGTCATACACTCTGCATCAACTTACTAAGATTTCTCTCCAGTTCACTGCTGTGACCTGCACCCTGGAGCCTGAGGAAAGGTCCCGGTGCCCCTTTACAGCTGGCTTGGATCAATGCTAAACTCTTAGTGTGATACAGCACAGAAACAGGCCCTTTGGCCCAAATGGTCCATGCTGACAACAGGACCCTCCCTGCCAGCCCCAGTTGTTTATGTTTGTCCCAAACACATCCCCTAAGTGCTTCTTAAAAGGTGCAGTCTAACTCAACTCAGCCACCATTCTCTGGCAACTTGTTCCAAGTACTCACTATCCTCTCTGTAAAGAAGTTATCCCCCAGGTCTGTTTTAAATTGCTCTCCTCTCATTTGTGTCTAATTTTGGACTCCCCAACCCAAAGGAAAAGTCTATGGCTGTCCACCATATCCTTAACTCTTATGATTTTATAAATTTCTATGAGGTCACCCCTCATTCTCCCAAGCTCCAGGGTGTAAAGATGCAACAAGACCAACCTCTCCCTGTAACTCGGACCCTTCTTTAGCGTGAGGAGTAATTTGTCTCTGCCACTGTCATTGTTTAAGATCCTGTGACCTTTCTGTATGTTGTTTTGTTCTGTTCCCTGACACTGCATTGGGGCAACCAGCAGAGGTGCTGTATTGGATCTCCAGTGACTAGGGTTTGCTCTGGGCCTCTGACTTACTTTGCATCTGGGACTGAATGAGTTTCCTCCAAAACCGTCTCTTTCCTCCCACATTCCAAACACACGCAGGATGGCAGATTAGTAGACCATGATCGGAATTAAAACAAAGAAGAGTACAGAGAGAGAATAAAGTGTAGATGGGTGTTCTGTAGTTGGCATGGAGTCACTGGACTAAGGGCTTGTGTCCATACTGTTTGGCTCCATGGCTACCAGCAGTCAATGCAAACATTATTGCCAGTCAGGAACCGAGACTAATTGCTCTTTCCTCGGTTGAGAAAAAATTGAAAATGAACGTTCAAAGGTGAGAGAGGATGCAGCCTGTGTACTGAGTTTAGGCCGGTGCCCGCTCCACTGTCAGGAGTTTTGTGTCCCCAACAGGCAGAGCTGGGAGATTGCTTCAAACAGAGATCCGAATTGGAAGCAACAGGGGAATTAGAATATTGTGTCTCATGATCAGCGAGAGTCTCTCACTAACGGAGTGGAACTGGGAGTCAAGTTCACAAGAAATTATCTGTCACACAGGTAACAGCATCAAAATAGGGAGTGTGTGTCATACTCACAGGGAACAGACTGTGTTACACTCATTGTGAACAGTGTAATCACACTCATTGTGAACAGTGTGTCACACTCAGAGGCAATGGACTTTATCACACTCAGTGTGGAAATGGTCAATCCCACACTCCCAGGAGCCGAGATAATTGCACACTCTCAGAGTAGAGATACCACCCTCACCAGATCAGACAGACGGTCACAGTTCAGCATGTGCAGAAACTGTAACTTGCAGAGTATTTCACAGATGCACAAAGTGAAACAGATCAATTGAACAATTTCCTTTCAAATCACTGCACACTACCAGTTATTTTCAAGAAACTTTCCATTCCTCCCACAGCAGTAATACACCAAATGTTTCACTTACGTTACTGTTTGAATCCTCGTCTTTTTCCTTCTTGCTTAGTGAGAACTCACCAGCGAAGTTCCCTTTTATTGGGAAATGTTCTCGGTTGCTCCACCCCTGAAACATTTCAAGAATCTGCTGACACAATCCTGTTTTTTTTTTGAGAAATCTGGATATACAACACGACTTTTCCCAAACAAAGCAACAGCTCCTGATAGCCAAGCAAGGTACAGTCCATTGCAAATGCTGAAGAATGTATGACAGGTAAGTAGATATAGTGGCAGACAGATGCTGTCCCTGTCCCCATCTGTAAACAAGCACCTGTTATTTAATCTTATCACTGGAATCTGAAATTTGACCTTAGCTAAAAGTCGATCCCCCTTCAGAGCTGCCCCAAGCCCTGGCCATCATCTTTTACTTTGACTCTGTGAGCAACGAGGGGTTAGAAATTCACCTACGCCATTGTTAAAGTGACGTTCCATGTCTCTCTAACGCTGCTTTTAAGAGCTGTAAAAAGATTGTGATGTGCAAAGTGCTGGTTAAAAATCAGCTGTGATGGTCTCCCTTGTGTGACACCACTCTGGTTTGAAATAAACCAGGACACCGCTCTGTTTCAGAATACTCCTATCCTTTTACAATACTCCTCTCCCTATCCTCTGTGAGCCTCTCTTCCCACCTTTGTATATCTTCCTGTCTGTCAGTTTTCACCATGTGCCCCTCTTTGTCTATTGCTCTCTCTGACCCCTCCCTTTCTATGTTTCTCCCCCCCACTCATACAGCCTGTGTTCTACATCCTTCTTTGTGCTAAGACTTCAAAGGGCCACAAGTTAGTTTATTATCACAGTATACAACTCTGAAATTCTTCTTCTCTGGGTAGCCATGAAACCAAGGAAGAAAAGAAAGGCAGAAAGATCAACAACCTCCAAATCTCCCCTTCCGCACAAAAAAAAATGAACAACACATTGGACCAGGCACATCAATTCCCAAATCCCCCTCGCTGCACATAAAAAGAATGAGAAAGATCTGGTGGAAAACACAGAATATCAAAAACTAAAGACTGAAAAGAAGTCTATAGTCCAAGTCCACAGCCCAAACGCAGCAATCCTGCGCAACATTCTCCGGGAACAGCACCAGGGTCTCCAGTGGTGTAGCAGTGCGATCGAGAAACAGGCAGCTGGCCCTCACCCTCTGCACTTACCTCAATGCTTTGATCTCCCTCATCACTTTAATTGTGCCCAATGGAAACTTTAATTGGCAAAATGGAGTCAAACATTGGCTTGCACCCCATCTCACAGTCTGCCCGCTACAAGGTTAGCGCACGCTGCCTCTGTCTCCCAGAATCCTCTCAGAGACTGCAGAGCGCTGGAACATCCAAGCAGCAAATTACAGCCTCCTACTGCTCCACAATCACATCCAAGACAAAAAAACAAACGTAAAAGACATAAGAGAAGTAAAATATATGGTTTGAAATATATACATCGACAGTGCTTCTTCCTATAGATACTGCCTGGCCTGCAGCGTTCCACCAGCATTTTGTGTGTGGTGCTTGAATTTCCAGCATCTGCAGATTTCCTCGTGTTTGCTTTTTAAATATATGGTTTCATGGTCTATCTGGAAGATGGCGACCAAAGGAACGTTATATGCCAGCGTCGTCTTGACCCAGCTGTCATCTGAGGTCACGGGGATTGTTCCCTGGGCATGCACTGACATGTCTAACAAATTAGGTCAAGCTGAGAGTCACACACCAATTGTAGGACATACCATAGATGTTTGGGAGTCCACAGCTACAGGGGTTGGGGTGGAGGAGGTATAAAAGGCAACAGCCCACTGCAAAGACCAGAGCGGGCTGGGACTATCTCAAAAAGTAGTGAGATTCTCACTGCAACCTTCAGATTGCTAGATTCTGCTGTACTTTTTAATGTTACAACTATTTTCAAAAATTCTTCTTATCCTCCCTCCATCTTTACCTCTCCCTTTCTCTTCCACCACTCTCTCACTTTTCATTTTCACCTCTCCTCTCTTTGTACCACACTCCCTTCTTTCTTTCTCACTCTCTCTTCCCCCCTTCCTCGCACAAACTGTCAGCCATGCATTGCCCAATCGCGATTCAACACACACAATGAGATGCACTGTATCAGTGCTCCTGCCCACTCACAGAACCATTCAGCAGTATACTTTGACACTCATCCCATTAGTTGCTCCACGTCCATATTTTCACGCTGCCTCTGAGACCATTCCACAAAATCACCTAAAAGGCCATAGATTGGAGGGTATCAATAGAAGAGTCATTGAGCACTACAGCACAGAAACAGGCTCTTTGGCCCATCGAGTCCTGGCTAAACCATTAATCTACCTAGTCGCAGGCCATAGCCCTCCATCCCGTCCATGTATCTATCCAAATTTTTCTTAAATGTTGAAATCAAAACTACATCCACCATATGCACTGGCAGGTCATTCTGCTCTCTTACCACCTTCTGAATGAAGAAGTTTCCTCTCATGTTGACCTTACTCTTTTCTCCTTTAACCCTTAACCATGACCTTTAGTTGTAGTCTCAAACAATAGTGGAAAACGTCTGCTTGCATCTACTCTACATATAGCCCCCATAATGTTGTATAACTTTATCAAATCTCCCCTCAATCTTCTACATTCTAGAGAATAAAGTCCTAACCAATTCAAACTTTCCCTGTAACTTGGGTCCTCAAATCCCAGCAACATCTTTGTAAATGCTCTCTGCCCTCTTTCAGTTCTATTCATATCTTTTCCTGTAGGAGGTGACCAAACCTGCACACTGTACTCCATATTAGGCCTAGCACTGTCTTATACATCCCAATTCCTTTACTCAGTTCATTGATTATGAAGGCTGATGTGGCAAAAGCTTTCTATATAACTCTATCTACCTGTGACACTACTTCCAAGGAATTATGGATCAGTATTCTCAAATCCCTCTGTCCTACTGCACTCCTTAGTGCCCTACTGCTCCTCATATAAGTCCTACGCTGATTTGTCCTCCCAAAGTTCAACACCTCACACCTGTCTTCTGAAAATTCCATCGGCCATTTTTCAGCCCATTTCTCCAGCTGGTCCAGATCCTGCTGCAAGCTTTGATAGTCTTTGTCACTGTCCACTACACTCCCAATCCTCTTGTCATCTGCAAATTTGCTGATTCAGATATACCACATTATCACCCAGAATTTTGATATAGATGAGAAACAATAGACCCAGCACCGATCCCTACACAGACTTCTGTCACCTGCCTTATCTCATCCCAAATAGGAGATCCAGTATCATAGAACATAGAATAGTACAGCATATTACAGGCCCTTCGGCCCACAATGTTGTGCCAACCCTCAAACCCTGCCTCACATATAACCCCCCACCTTAAATTCCTCCATAAACCTGTCTAGTAGTCCCTTAAACTTCACTAGTGTATCTGCCTCCACCACTGACTCAGGCAATGCATTCCACACACTAACCACTCTGAGTGAAAAACCTTCCTCTAATATCCCCCTTGAACTTCCCTTCCCTTAACTTAAAGCCATGTCCTCTTGTACTGAGCAGTGGTGCCCTGGGGAAGAGGCACTGGCTGTCCACTCTGTCTATTCCTCTTGATATCTTGTACACCTCTATCATGTCTCCTCTCATCCTCCTTCTCTCCAAAGAGTAAAGCCCTAGCTCCCTTAATCTCTGATCATAATCCATACTCTCTAAACCAGGCAGCATCCTGGTAAATCTCCTCTGTATCCTTTCCAATGCTTCCACATCCTTCCTATACTGAGGCGAGCAGAACTGGACACAGTACTCCAAGGGTGGCCTAACTAGAGTTTTACAGAGCTGCATCTCTATCACATTCTCTTGCATTGTAACTTCTATGGACTGATTAAGGAAACTTTCCTGAACACATCTGACAAACTCTTTCCCATCCAGCTCTTTTACAATCTGGGAGTCCCAGTCAATAAGTGGAAAATTAGAATCACCTTCTTTCACAACATTATGTTTCTTGCAACAGTCCATGATCCCTCTACAAATTTGCTCCTTGAAGTCCCACGGAGGGTTGGGTGGTCTGTAATATTAATGAGTATTAACAGTTACCTGTGGAGTTCCACAGGGGTTGGGGTTGGGACCGCTGCTTTTTACGATGTATGTCAATGATTTAGACTATGGTATTAATGGATTTGTGGCTAAATTTGCCTATGATACAAAGAAACGTGGAGGAGTGGGTAGTGTTAAGGAAACAGGGGTCTGCAGAGAGACATAGATAGTTTAGAGGAATGGGCAAAGAAGTGGCAACTGAAATACAATGTTGGAAAGTGTGTGGTCATGCACTTTGGTGGAAGAAATAAACGGGCAGACTATTATTTAGATGGGAAGAGAATTCAAAATGCAGAGATGCAAAGGAACTTGGGAGTTCTTGTGCAAGATACCCTAAAGGTTAACCTCCAGATTGAGTCGGTGGTGAAGAAGGCGAATGCAACATTGGCATTTATTTCTACAGGTATAGAATATAAGAACAGGGATGTGATGTTGAGGCTGTATAAGGCACCCGAGACCACACTTGGAGTATTGCATGCAGTTTTGGTTTCCTTATTTTAGAAAGGATATACTGACATTGGAGAGGGTTCAGGGAAGATTCACAAGAATGATTCCAGGAATGAAAGGGTTACCATATGAGGAACATCTGGCTGCTCTTGGGCTGTATTCCCTGCAGTTCAGGAAAATGAGGGGTGATCTCATAGAAACATTCAGAGTGTTAAAAGGATTGAACAGATCAGATATGGCAAAGTTATTTCCCATGGTAGGGGATTCTAGGATAAGAGGGCATGACTTCAGTATTGAAGGACATCCATTTAGAATTGAGATGCAGTGAAATTACTTTAGGCAGATGGTGGTAAATCTGTGGAATTTGTTGCCACGAGCGGCTGTGGAGGTCATGTCACTGGGTGTATTTAAGGCAGAGATAGATAGGTTCTTGATTAGCCAGGGCATAAAAGGGTATTCTGCTGTCGTTGCCCTATACTCTTCAGAATATTCAATGTCTTTGGTAATGGGGATGTGTAAATGTGTATATATTGTTTGTATACTATATTTAAGTGCTTCCGTTTAATTTGCAGTATGACTGTAACTACATTATGGGGTGCATCATATTCATGTGTTGTCTTAAGTTAATTTTTTGGGTAATTAAAGATGGTATATCCTGGTGCCTAAACAAATGTGGTAGATGGTTCTTGGTGGCAGAGAGAGAGATGAGATCGGGTTGCCAGGGGTTCACATGGACAAATAGTGTAGCTACAATTGTGTTTTCTGGTAGATATCTTTCTGTAAATATCAGCATTTCTCTTTTCACTATTTTCACTAATTTGTGTAAGTTGGATTTTTGATGCACTGAATAAACACCCTTGCTCCGTAAACTCTTATTTTCAATTTTCTTGCTTTAGGCTTATTCCAGTTCACACCTACACGCCAGCTCTCATTCTCATTGGCAAGCAGTAGAGGCTATTCTTTTCCAGCGTGCAGTTGATGCTCGAGCATCAGGAGCCCTTTGCGGTGACCCCTGATATATTTCTCTGATGCGCTCCATCTTGATCTACGTCTTAACTTCAGGGACTACATACTCCCCTGTTATGTACGTGGGCTTTGGCCGAAAGGGGAAAATGACTTGAGTCTGTGAGAATGAGAGCTGAAATGGTCACACGTTGAGCGGATGCACTTTGAGAAGTCTGGAAGTGGGATTAACCTCATCTAACCGAATGTTGGCTGATGGAGTCTGGTCCTATAAATGACTTCTCCCTTGTGTAGTGATGATCTGTGGACTTATCAGTAGAAGTGAACTGGAATAACCCTAAAGCAAGAAAATTGAAAATCGGAGTTTAAGGAGCATTCTGATCTCTTCAGTAATAAATCTCCAGAAAGCAAGTACTTACTTGTCCACATTATGAGCTGATGACATACATACCACAATTGCTAGGTTTTGCCCAATCTAGTTATTATTTATTTATTTACAGATACAGGCTCTTCCAGCCCAGTGAGCTATGCTGCACAACAAGCCACCAAATTAACCCCTACTTAATCACAGGAACTTTTTTTTACAACGATCAGTTAACCTACTTACCATATAAAATAGTGGCCAGAGAGCAGATTGTGGCTCCAATCCACAGAAACAGAAATTAACAGGTGTGGGAACAAGAAGGGAATCAATAGAAGGCATCCTAACTATCAGTTTCCATAACACGTTAGTTCATGGATGCCTTAGAAATACCGTATATGGCTGAGGGGGAGGATATTTGTGTCCCTGTACGTAAAAACTGAAAGTAAAATAGAAAATGCCATATTCACATAGCAGGTCAGGCAGAATCCGAGGAAAGAGAAAACAGTGTCAATCTCTCAGGTCTGGAACCCTTCATCACAACTAGGGGAAAAAAAAAGAGGAAATGGGAGAGCTAAACTAGACCTTGGGTTAATCCCACTTCCTAGTTCCTGGTCTGATGTCTTGCAGGTGAGCTACTCATCCAGGGTCTCTTTAAAAACATTTCTGTTTCCATCATTCTATGAGGCGTAGAGTTCCAGATCCTGACCGCTCATTGAGTGAATATTTTATCCTCATCTCTTCATTCCTACCATTTAACCGACACCAATGCCTTCTATTTACTGACCTCCTTGCTAAAGGAATTAGATCAATACTGCTTACCATGTCCAGGTTTCTCATAAAGTTATTGATTTCAATTACATTTCCTCTCAGTCACAAACAAGAGAAAATCTGCAGATGCTGGAAATCCAAGCAACACAGAGAAAATGCTGGAGGAACTCAGCAGGCCAGACTGTTATGGAAAAGAGTACAGTCGACGTTTCGGGCCAAGACCCTTCAGCAGGAGTCATGAGGAAAGATCTCGGCCTGAAACATCGACTGTACTCTTTTCTGTAAATGCTGCCCGGCTTGCTGAATTCCTCCAGCAATTTGTGTGTGTTCCCCTCAGTCACCTTAGTTCCAAACACTTTGCCCATCTTTGTTCCCCAAATATACTCTTGGCATTATTGCTGAGAATTTCCTCTGCATCCTCCTCAAAGAGCTATCACACAGTCCTGCAGCATGTTGAACAGAACTATACAGGGTACTCTACATGTGGTGTAACAAATGGTTTGTACTGTTCTAGTCAGATATAAGCTTTTCCATAACAAATCCAGATGGAGATTCTGGCCCCTCTCTGCTCTATCCCATAACCCTTTTTTAGAGAGCAGGAGCAGTACATCGTGATTTTTATTAACGACCTGGATATGGGGGTGGAAGGGTCGGTTGGCAAGTTTGCAGACAACACAAAGGTTGGAGGTATTGTGGATAGTGTTGAGGGTTGTCGAAGATTGCAGAGAGACATTGATAGGATGCAGAAGTGGGCTGAGAAGTGGCAGATGGAGTTCAACCCGGGGAAGTGTGAGGTGGTACACTTTGGAAGGACAAACTCCAAGGCAGAGTACAAAGTAAATGGCAGGATACTTGGTAGTGTGGAGGAGCAGAGGGATCTGTGGGTACACGTCCACAGATCCCTAAAAGTTGCCTCGCAGGTAGATAGGGTAGTTAAGGTAGCTATGGAGTGTTAGCTTTCATAAGTCAAGGTTTATTAATGTGCAGCTCTATAAAACTCTGGTGAGGCCACACTTGGAGTACTGTGTCCAGTTCTGGTCGCCTCACTATAGGAAGGATGTGGAAGCATTGAAAAGGATACAGAGGAGATTTACCAGGATGCTGCCTGGTTTAGAGAGTATGGATTATGATCAGAGATTAAGGGAACTAGGGCTTTACTCTCTGGAGAGAAGGAGGATGAGAGGAGACATGATAGAGGTATACAAGATATTAAGAGGAATAGACAGAGTGGACAGCCAGTGCCTCTTCCCCAGGGCACCACTGCTCAGTACAAGAGGACATGGCTTTAAGGTAAGGGGAGGGAAGTTCAAGGGGGATATTAGAGGAAGATTTTTTACTCAGAGAGTGGTTGGTGCATGGAATGCACTGCCTGAGTCAGTGGTGGAGGCAGATACACTAGTGAAATTTAAGAAACTACTAGGCAAGTATGTGGAGGAATTTAAGGTGGGGGGATATATGGGAGGCAGGGTTTAAGGGTCGGCACAACATTGTGGGTTGAAGAGCCTGTACTGTGCTGTATTGTTCTACAAATGTTTGTATGTTCTATGCTCTGTCTCGTCACTAATTGAACTCTTAAAAGACGATGCAGGAAATGCCCAGGTCAGGTAGAATCTGTAGAAAGTGAAATGGAGCTAGCGTTTCAGGTTCAGGAGCAGTTGTGAGAATTCATACTGGCTTGCATGTTAAACCTTGGAGAAATCATATGAGAGGTGAACATTCACATAAGGTTAGATATTTGGAGCCAATGGTTGGCTGTGTTCACTTTGAATATTTCTGCACGGAAGTGGAAGGTGGAATCATGTAGGAAAGGGTGTACATTTTCTACTGGTTATTTTATCAAAGAAAGGTTGCTGGCTTTGGTTGCTTGAAATTCTAGGGAAGGTATGAGATTAAAGCAATGAGCATGGAAAAGAAGATGTGATGCATTGGTACAATGCTTTGCTGCTATTTGCAATAGTCTGATGTTCCTCTTCCCTGTACATCTGCTCCTAAAGTAAGAAGGACCACTTCACCCACAATGTTCTGGGTGATACAAATACCCAAAAGTGTGTGAGTTAGTACCTCTCCCCTAAACTACCACTGGGCTTCAAAGGATCAGACTGCTTGTGTGGTGTTCAAACCTGGCAGTTCCGTTCCAGTCCCGTTCACCAGACCTGGGTCCCCTTCTGATCAAGTGCCGTCCATTTTACCTGTGGCGGGAGATTTCAGTGATCATTTTGGTAACGGTGCACATCCCACCACAGGGCAATGTCAAACAGGCTCTCGATGAACTGAGTGATGTGATCAGCAGGCGATAAACAGCACATCCTGTTGCCTTCCCTACCATTGTGGGGGGTTTTTAACCAGGCCAACTTGAAAAAATCTCTAAGTAATTATTACCAACAAATCACTTGTAGTACCAGAGGGACCAAGTTGCTGGCCAGCGGTTACACTGCTAACTGAGTACTGACTGTGTTACCCCACACCCACATTTTGGCTCTACTCCTACTCCCTGAGTATAGGCAGAGACTGAAGACTGCAGCACCAGTAGTGAGGACCAAGAAGGTATGGACAAGGTAGGCACAGGACTGCTTTGAATCGGTAGACAGGACTATATTCGGGCAGTCATCTCTGAGTCTGGATGAGTATACCACAGCTGTCACTGACTTCATTAAAACCCATGTTGATGAGTGTGTGCCTACGAGAATGTAATGTACATACCCAAATCAAAAGCAGTGGATGAACCAGGACACTCTTAGTCTGCTGGGGGCCAGACCTGTGGCATTCAAATCCAGTGATCCTGACCTGTACAAGAAGACCAGGTGTGATTTGCTGAGAGCTAAGGAATAGTTCTGAGTGAGGTTGGAGGCAACATCGGGTGCACGTCGGTATTCCGAAACAGCTCTGAGGATCCCTGCAGCACCCGGTGACCCTGTGATCTCTGGCTCGAAGGGTGACGTCAGGCTGCCTTTCAAGGGGGTGAACTCCAGCAAGGCTACAGGCCCTGATGGAGTACTTGGTAAGGCTCTGAAAACCTGTGCCAACCATTTGGCTGGGATGTTCAAAGACATTTTCAATCTCTCATTGCTACAGTCAGAAGTACCCTTCTGCTTCAAAAGGGCGACAATTAAACAGTGGCCAAGAAGAGCAAGGTGAGCTAGCTGCCTTAACGACTAACATCCAGTAGAACTCACATCCACAGTGATGAGGCAGTTATGGCTAGAATCACATTCTGCCTAAGCAAGGATCTGGACCCACTGCAATTTGTCTATTGCCACAATGGGTCTTGAGCAGATGCGATCTGACTGGCTCTCCACAAGACCTTGGATCACCTGGACAATACAAATACTTACGTCAGGATGCTTTTTATCCAAAACGTGTTCCCGGAACTGTTACAGCCTGCGATTTACAGTTTGAAGGCCGACTGAGTGATCTGGCACTTTGCTGTCTCCGAGAAGATTCCAGGAAGTGATTGCGCGGGTGAGCGGCCTCGCGGTGAAGAAGCTTAGAGGTGGGATGGGAACCCATCATCAACTCCATTTCACAAAACTAAGCATCCATTAATCGCCCATTAAAGCATCGAGGAAGATTGAATCATCGAGGCAAATGTGGAAGGTGAGTGAGGGTTCAATGCCACCTACCCGCCTCTTGTTCGCTGCTGTGATGGAGCTCACTGCTGTCGGAGAAGGAGGTTGCGAGGCGGCTGATTGCTCACTGTTGCTGGAGGGAAGGCATCTGACTTTGAGTGGCATCTCTCTCTCGATGCTGTTGGAGGATGTTACTGAAGTTCTGCAATTATGCATTAGATTCCTTTGGCTTTATGGTTTTTATATTCTGCATTTTCGTCTGTTCTTTCTTGTTACCGTATGGCACATTTGTTCAGATTTTACTGTGCAGGCGAGGGGATTGGGGATTTATGTTCTTGTTGCCGTTTGGTGCGTTTTGTTCATTTTTTGTGCAAGGAAGTGGGTTTGATGTTTTTCTTGAACGACTTCCATGGTTTTTCTGTTTTGTGGCTATCCGGAGAAGATGAGTCTCAGCGTTATATACTGCATACACTCTTTGCTAATGGGTGAGCCTTTGTACCATTGAACTTTTGAAAAGCTCCAGGACCCGGGCCTCTGCACCTGGATCCTTGTCTTCCCAGCTGGAAGACCACAATCTGTGCGGGTTGGAAATAAAATTCCACCTTGCTGACAATCAACGCTGGCACACCTCGGGGATGTGTGTTCAGCCCACTGCTCTACTCTCTCTACACCCATGACTGTGTGGCTAGGCACCGCTCAAAGCATGCCAGTCCTCTGAGGGATCAGAAACGGAGAGAGTGGGAAATTTCAAGTCCTGCGTGTCAATATCCTGGAGAACTTAACTTGGACCCAACGTATCGATGCAGCTATAAAGAAGGCAAGAGAGTGGCTATATTTTATGAGGAGTTTGAGGAGATTTGGTATGTCACCAAAAACACTCGTAAATGTCTTCAGATACACCGTGAAGAGCATTCTAACTGGCTGCATCACGGTCTGGTACGGGGTGGTGGGGGGGGGGGCACTCTGCATAGGATTGAAGTGAGCTGCAAAGAGTTGTAAAATTAGTCAGCTCCATCATGGCACTAACCTCCATAGTATCCAAGACATCTTAAAGGAGCAATGCCTTAGGAAGGTGACATCCATTATTAAGGACCTCCAACACCCAGGATGTGTCCTTTTCTCACTGATACCATCAGGAAACAGATACAGAAGCCTGAAGGCACACACTCAGCGATTCAGCAACAGCTTCTTCCCCTCTTCCATGGGATTACTGAATGGACATTGAAACCATGAACACTGCCTCAATACTTTTCTATTTCCTATTTTTATGTACAACTTATTTAACTATTTAAAAAAGTATATATACTTATTACTTAATAAGTATGTTTCTTTTTATATATATGTATGTATATAGTACTGCTGCTACAAAGTTCACAAATTTCACAACATATGCTGGTGATATTAAACCTGATTCTGATTCTGTTTTGTCAAATCAGCTTACTCAGGAAATATATCACAAATTCCCCTCTGAAATACTTACACCTAGCCAATTATGTTAACTCTGCTAGGATGTACATTAACTGGACCATGAATGATCTATTTAATTGCATGTACAGCATATCACATTACTTCATGTGGCCTATTTTCTCTGGGTACACTGAAAATAAAACGCTTAGTTCTCAAGCATGGCATGACCAGGTTTAAATAGAGTATTTGTGTTTTGCAACAGTACAAGTTGTATCCAAAGTGTGATATTTACCATTTTGCCCCAAATATGACAATCTAAGTTGATGAGGACAGCACAGACTTGTTGTCATCTGTGTTTACCTTCAATTCTGAGTGGAATGATTGCAAAGAAATGACAAGTTTTCCTCTGTATCCAGAACTCATGTCAGAACTTGAGCTGACTCTGCGAAGGCATTCACTTTCCAAAACAATAGAGCGAGAGGTGTTGGATCTGGGCAAAAGTGAGAAGTGCAGCTGATGCTCCAACACTGAGTGTAATGACATAAAACATCAGAGAGAAGGGATAAGGATTCACAATCTGACTGGCAGGATGCAATAGCTAATGCTCCTCAGGGGCTTATACAGGGCTAAGCATTCACTATATTTATCAACTGCTGGCTGGTGGTGTAGTGGAAACAGCACAGGTCCTCAAGGTGAGTGGTCCTGGGTTCGAATCTGACTGGCTCCATGCATGCCTTCCATCCATGCTAGGTTGAGTGTCGAGCTAGCAACTTAGTCTTGGAAAAGACAGACAAAAATACTAAAGAAACGGGAAGATTGCTGCTCGATGTGCCATGAGGCATGTAAAGGAACAAAGTATCTATCAATGCCTTTTATTGATAAAAGGCATTCATCTTTAATCAGATGAATAGTTGCAATCTGTTGAAAACTTTCCAGATCAGAAAAAAATGTTTCTACAAAATGTAGTGGTTAATGCCTTTAAATACCTTCAAACTTCTTGAGTGAGGGAATGGTTTGAACGTGTTTCTACATGGAATAGTTCAGTTAAGTACTACAGCTGCATTTATTGGGGAGAAATATAGTGAAAGGTGTTGTGTATTTAATATTTCAGCAATATTTGAATAATATTGTTAACATTGTTTGATTAAGCATTCTTTGTTGTTTGCATAATTCATTACATGTTGCATATAAAACTATGTGAATGGCATATGTCATCACGCTACCTCATCATATGCTTAAAGTCAAAATGAAATTAAGGCAAACATTCCCAGCTCCATGGTTCCATTCAGTTACTTTTATGTTTTGGCGTTACAAAACAAAACAATAGGCTGAGATAAAGCAGGGTGGAAAGAAACTTGTGGGGGACATAAACTCTAGCTAAAGCCACTTCGACTGAATACACCGTTCCTATTCTGAAACAATACGTAGTGAAACACGAGATGGAGGTCAGAATGTGGCTCCTTCCTGTACCTCCTCACTCTAAAAGCTTCAATCTTTACCCCACGCCATCCTTCGTAAAACTGGATTCCAAAGCTTATTCCATATTTAGAATAAACAGCAGATATCAAATGTTTAAAGAAGAAGTCTGTTGCCTTAATTGAGTGGACAGCATTCAGTAAATTTTCTCCATTGATGATGCCATGTTAAAAGAAGAAAGGGGAGGCTGAGGGGAGGTTTATAAGATTATGACAGGCATAGATAGAGTGGACACTGTTTCCCAGGGTTGAAATGTCTATTAACAGAGGGCAAGGATTGAGGGTGAGAAGGGGTAGGTTCAAAAGGAATGTGAGAGGTAAGTTTTTTTAAACTCAGAGAGTGGTGGATGCCTGAAACGCACAGCCTGTTAAGGTGGTAGAGGCAAATACATTAGTGGCTTTTAAGAGAAGTTTGGATAGGCACAAGGGTATGAGGAAGGTGGAGGGATATGGACGTTGTGTAGGTAGGAAGGATTAATTAGTATTTGAGTGTTTTTGATTTGTTTTTATCTGGTTCAGCACAACATTGTGGGCCGAATGGCCTGTTCCTGTTCTGTACTGTCTATGTTCTAAATACCGGCATCAGGTATACAAAATTATGAGGGGGTATACATAGGGTAAATGCAAGAAGGCTTTTTCCACTGATGTTGGTTGGGACTACAAACAGAGGTCATGGCTTTAGGGTGAAATGTGAGTATTTAAGGGGAACGTGAGGGGAAACTCCTTCACTCAGAGGGTTGTGAGAGTGTGGAATGAGGTGCCAGCATAAGTGGTCCATCTGAGCTTGACTTCAACGTTTAAGAGAAGTTTTGATAGGTACATGGATAGTAGGGATAAGGAAGGCTATGGTCATGGTGCGGGTGGTTGGGAGTAGGCAGTTTAAATGGTCTCAGCATGGACTAGATGGGCTGAAGGGCCTGCCTCTGTGCTATACTTTTCTATGACTCTACTTTTACTGTGCCATTTATGACCAATGTTGGCATAACCTTTTACAACCAAAGTATTTCTGAAATACTGTAAAATGGCATGGCTAATTTTCCTAGGCAATCTCTCACAAACAAGATCGTAATAATGTGCAAGTGATTTACTTTATAATACGCTGAGTAAGGAATAATTGTTGACCAAGATATCAGAGATAACTAGCCTTCTCTTTAAAATACTGAAAAGAGGTGCTATTTTAACACTCCATCCTTGATGAGAGATCACATTTCGATGTAAAAATTCTATTTTCTAAATGGGAAGCAAATTCATAAATCAGAGATGCAAGGGGACTTGGGAGTCCTCTTGCAGGATTTCCTGAAGGTTAACTTGAAGGTAAGGAAGGCAAATGCAATGTTAGCATTCATTTCAAGAGGACAATAATACAAAAGCAAGGATGTGATGCTGAGGCTTTGTAAGGCATTGGTCAGACTGCACTTGGAGCATTGTGAGCGGTTTTGGGTCCTTTATCTAAATGATGTTCTGTCATTGGAGAGTCCAGAGGTGGTTTGCAAGAATGATTCCAGGAATGAAAGTAATATGTATATAAAGGGTCACAAGGCACCCTCAAAGTGTTCTAGGTCGTAGTGGACACTCACAGCAAATGGCCTGAGGTTGCCATCATGAAGGGCTCTACATCTGAAAATTTCATGGAGGCTATTAGTGGCTGGATGACATGTTGCTGGTTTGATGTGCTGAATACAGTTTGCTTCCATAAATGCTTTGAATGCTTCAGACAGGAATTGTGGACTATCGTCATCTTTAGCCATTTTGGGCTCCCTCAACTCCTTGTAAGTGACGATGGTCCACAACTCCTGTCTGAAGTGTTTATGGAAGCGAACTGTATTCAGCACATCAAACCAGCAATATGTCATCCAGCCACTAACAGCCTTGCTCAACGATTTGTACAAACAATAAAACAAGCCCTCAGGACATCGGGGGGAAGTGGGTCCTCTACCCAGCATCGTAGTCATTTTCTGCTGACATATGGAAATAGGACATTGTAGCTATTAGTGAAACATGGTTGCAGGAGGGGTGTGATTGGCAACTAAATATTCCTGGATTTCATTGCTTCAGATGTGATAGAATCAGAATCAGGAGGAGGAGGTGTTGCATTGCTTGTCAGAGAAAATATTACAGCGGTACTGATGCACCATCAATAACTCTAGGAGACTGGAAGTGAACGACAGGCTTTTACTAACAGCGAAAAGAGAGCACGACATGTCGAAGACTGAGGGAGGAGCCCCAATCGCCTTTATACAGGGGTCTGTGGGAGGAGCCACAGGAGCAGTCAGCGGGGGGGGGGGGGGGGCGTGTCCAGACAGGTATACATAGTTCACCATAGGTACTCTGGCAGGATAGATTAGAGGGCTCATCTAGAGAGACTATTTGGGTGGAATTGAGGAATGGAAAAAGTGTAGTAACACTTACAGGGGTATATTATAGACCACCTAATGGGGAACGAGAATTGGAGGAACAAATTTGTAAGGAGATAGCAGATATTTGTAGTAAGTAAGCACAGGGTTGTGATTGTGGGAGATTTTAATTTTCCACACATAGGCTGGGAAGCCCATACTGTAAAAGGGCTGGATGGTTTGGAGTTTGTAAAATGTGTGCAGGATTGTTTTTTGCAGCAATACAAAGAGGTAGCAACTCGAGAAGGGGCAGTGTTGGATCTCCTGTTAGGGAATGAGATAGGTCAGGTGACAGAGGTATGTGTTGGGGAGCACTTCGGGTCCAGTGATCACAATGCCATTAGTTTCAATATAATTATGGAGAAAGATAGGGCTGGACCCAAGGTTGAGATTTTTGATTGGAGAAAGGTTAACTTTGAGGAGATGCAAAAGGATTTAGAAGGAGTGGATTGGAACAATTTGTTTTATGGGACGGATGTAATAGAGAAATGGAGGTAATTTAAAGGTGAAATTTTGAGGGTACAGAATCTTTATGTTCCTGTTAGGTTGAAAGGAAAGGTCAAAAGTTTGAGAGAGCCATGGTTTTCAAGAGATATTGGAAACCTGGTTCAGAAAAAGAGAAAGATCTACAATAAATATAGGCAGCATGGAGTAAATGCAGTTCTCGAGGAATGTAAAGAATGTAAAAAGAATCTTAAGAAAGAACTTAGAAAAGCTAAAAGAAGATACAAGATTGCTTTGGCGAGTAAGGTGAAAATAAATCCAAAGGGTTTCTATAGTTATATTATTAGCAAAAGGATAGTGAGGGATAAAATTGGTCCCTTAGAGAATCAGAGGGGACAGCTATGTGTGGAGCCGAAAGAGATGGGGGAGATTTTGAACAATTTCATTTCTTTGGTATTCACTAAGGAGAAGGATATTGAATTGTGTAAGGAAAGAGAAACAAGTAAGGAAATTATGGAAACTATGACAAGAAGGAAGTGCTGGCACTTTTAAGGAATTTAAAAGTGGATAAATCTCCAGATCCTGACAGGATATTCCCTAGGACCTTGAGGGAAGTTAGTGTAGAAATAGCAGGGTCTCTGACAGAAATATTTCAAATGTCATTAGAAACGGGGATGGTGCCGGAGGATTGGCATATTGCTCATGTTGTTCCATTGTTTAAAAAGGGTTCTAAGAGTAAACCTAGCAATTATAGGCCTGTAAGTTTGATGTCAGTGGTAGGTAAATTAATGGAAAGTATTCTTAGAGATGGTATATATAATTATCTGTATAGACAGGGTCTGATTAGGAACAGTCAACATGGATTTGTGCGTGGAAGGTCATGTTTGACAAATCTTATTGAATTTTTTGAAGAGGTTACTAGGAAAGTTGATGAGGGTAAAGCAGTGGATGTTGTCTGTATGGACTTCAGTAAGGCCTTTGACAAGGTTCTGCACAGAAGTTTAGTTAGGAAGGTTCAATCGTTAGGTATTAATATTGAAGTAGTAAAATGGATTCAACAGTGGCTGGATGGGAGATGCCAGAGAGTAGTGGTGGATAACTGGTTGTCAGGTTGGAGGCCGATGACTAGTGGTGTGCCTCAGGGATCTGTACTGGGTCTAATGTTGTTTGTCATATACATTAATGACCTGGATGATGGGGTGGTAAATTGGATTAGTAAGTATGAAGATGATATTAAGTTAGGTGGCGTTGTGGATAATGAAGTAGGTTTTCAAAGCTTGCAGAGAGATTTAGGCCAGTTAGAAGAGTGGGCTGAAAGATGGCAGATGGAGTTTAATGCTGATAAGTGTGAGGTGCTACATTTTGATAGGACTAATCAAAATAGGACATACATAGTAAATGGTAGGGCATTGAAGAATGCAATAGAACAGAGTGATCTAGGAATAATGGTGTATAGTTCCCTGAAGGTGGAATCTCATGTAGATAGGGTGGTGAAGAAAGCTTTTGGTATACTGGCCTTTATAAATCAGAGCATTGAGTATAGGAGTTGGGATGTAATGTTAAAACTGTACAAGGCATTGGTAAGGCCAATTTTGGAGTATTGTATACAGTTCTGGTCACCGAATTATAGGAAAGATGTCAACAAAATAGAGAGAGCACAGAGAAGATTTACTAGAATGTTACCTGGGTTTCAGCACCTAAGTTACAGGGAAAGGTTGAACAAGTTAGGTCTTTATTCTTTGGAGCATAGAAGGTTGAGGGGGAACTAGATAGAGGTATTTAAAACTATGAGGGGGATAGATAGAGTTGGTGGATAGGCTTTTTCCATTGAGAGTAGGGGAGATTCAAACAAGAGGACATGAGTTGTGAGTTAGGGGGCAAAAGTTTAGGGGTAACACGAGGGGGAATTTCTTTACTCAGAGAGTGGTAGCTGTGTGGAATGAGCTTCCAGTAGAAGTGGTAGAGGCAGGTTCGATATTGTCATTTAAAGTAAAATTGGATAGGTATATGGACAGGAAAGGAATGGAGGGTTATGGGCTCAGTGCAGGTCAGTGGGACTAGGTGAGAGTAAGCGTTTGGCATGGACGAGAAGGGCCATGATGGCCTGTTTCTGTGCTGTAATTGTTATATGGTTAAATATCACAACACACCTCAGGCAACCACCAAAGTGGCTCCAGCCACAGCACTGACGAAAACAGCTTCATACCTGTTTTTCCCTGCTTAGAACAGCAAACACAAAACAGATTATGTTAAAAGAACAGAAAAGCCAAGCAAAGAGACGTACCGAAACAAAATATGAGGGGGAGAGGGGGAGAATGAATGAGAATGTACCTCTTCCCCTAGTTTAGAAAACAATGGTTTTGTTGCTGGTTGAATTTGGTGATTATTCCTTTGAATGTTAATAGTTCAGTAGCAGGTCTGTGTATGAGAAGGGGAGAAACCTTTAAAATAAGGGGGGGGAAAGGGATATGTTAGATATTTTCACCCTTATGAGTTGCTGTTAAGCTTCCCTGTGTGTTATGTACTGAACTGAATGTGAGAGCGCATTCTGGGTAGATGATTTACAAGTAAAATAAACCGCAGCGTATTTGTTCCTCACCTCTTCATGCTCTCGAGTGTGTTATTCATGAGCATCACAAGCATAACCGTAAGGGTTAATGTTTGAGGAGTGTTTCATGGCTCTGTGCCTGTGCTCACTGGAGTTTAGAAGAATGAAGGGGGATTTCATTGAAACCAGTTGAACATTAAAAGGACTGGAGAGAATGGATGTTGAGAGGATGTTTCCTATAGTGTGAGAGTCTAACACTAAAGGCCACAGCCTCAAATTAGGGCATCTCTGTAGAACAGAGCTGAGAAGGAATTTCTTTAACCAGAGGGAAGTTAAGCTGTGGAATTCATCGCCACAGACAGCTGTGGAGGCCAATTCATTGAGTTTATTTAAAGTGGAGGTTGATAAGTTCTTAATTAGTCAGGGAATCAAAGATTATGGGGAGAAGGCCGGAGAATGGGATTGAGAGGGATAATAAATCAGCCATGCTGGTATGGCAGAGCAGATTCCTAATTCTGTTCCTATGTCGATGTCCTATGATGTTATTGCAGTGTTAAAACACCTCTATTTTGATCAGTGAAATCTGCACCAGAAATAAGCGGTCAGTGTCTGTTGAATGACTCAAACAATCTGCAAGAGGAACTCAGCACACTCACTGAGTTCCTCCCACGAACTGATTGTTGCTCCAGACTCCAGCATCTGTGGCCTCCTGTGTCTCTGATGGGTTATTTCCTGTCATCACTAAAACTCTGCGTTTGTGGTCCAACACCAAAAAATTAGAAGCCGTTCTGGATCACTCCTCAAGACCCAAGGCAGACCCAGTCTGCAGTGAAGCTTACAAAACAAATATAAGAGACGCGACCGGAAGCCCATTAACTGGTGACCCAGGCTTCATCTACTGCTACCTGAGAAGGCTATAAGCTTCACGCAGCATCCGGAGCACGGTTCCAGAAAGAACCTGTTCCTAGGGATATTGTAGGTGTGTGAATGGTTCACACATCATTAAGGTCGCAGGATCAGGGGTAATCCTTCAGTTTCTCAAGCCTCTGTCTGTAAGGAATTTGTACGTTTTCCTCGTGACCAGGTGCTCCAGTTTCCACCCCCAGTCCAAAGCTGTACGGATTGATAAATTCCCCTGTGATTAGGCTAGGGTTAAATCGGGGGTTGTCGGGCAATGTGGCTCAAAGGGCTCACCCTGCACTGTATCTCAATAGATAAATAATAAATAAACAAACAAACAGATGAATAAGTAAGCTCATGGCTGGTCTCTATCCCAACACTGTTTTAGTTCCACGTCTCTTATCCAATAACATTATATTGATCTCTGGTTAAAGCTATTTATTGTTTTCTGTGAGTGTGCGTTTTATAGAGCAAAATTCAGATATGATAGATTATTTCTCTTTATAGCTCATATCAGTGTCTCTGATACTTCAGCTCCCATCTGAACAATTTCATAATGAGACATCAACAATTCAGATGTATGCCCCTCTATTGTATTGGATAAACAGCTAGTAGATAAAATGAATTGTAAAGGCTCAAAACAGACTCTTTCCTTAGTGTAGGACATTATTTTGTTCTCTTAGTACTGGTTTGCTTCCACATTTGCAGCTTTAATTTAGCTGATGTTCCTGTTTTCTATTGCTGTTTTTAATTTATTAAGCATTGTAGTTTGTATTTAAAAGAATTTCAGCTGATTATACAATTGTGAAGGTGCTGTAATAGAACCTTTGTCCAATTTCGATAGCTCTATTCATGTCACTCATCTTACTGCTTCAATATTTCTTGTTAACTTTAATCTTGTTACATTTTATTTCATAGTAGTACTGCATTTAATAAAACAAAATGTAAAATAAACAGACTCTTGATGGACACCGATGTCCTTTGGTATCATTTCTGCACCTTTGTCAGATCAATCGTTTGTCCCATGTTTTAATTCCAGTGTCTATGTTTTAATTCTTCTGTCACAGGCCGAATCGAAGGTGGTGATGAATCAGCGTACAGGGGGGATATTGAAAATGTGGCTGAGTGGTGCCACAGCAACAACCTCTTGTTCAATGTTAGTAAGACCCTGATTATTGACTTCTGGAGAAGGAAACAGAGGTCCATAAACTGGTCCTCATTAGACGATCAGAGGTGGAGAGAGCCCCCGGACCTGATCCAAGCCCAACTCATAAGTGCAATTACGAAGAAAGCATGGCAATTTGGCATGACATCTAAACTATGACAAACTTCTATAGATGTGTAATGAAAAGTATATCGACTGACTGCATCATAGGTAGGCCTCCGTTAGTCTCAATAGTTTCCTTGCAAAGTTTCCAGGGTGGTGTTTTTTTCCAAGGTGTTTTTTTCCAAGGTGTTTTTTTTTAATGGAAGACCAGCAGTTGCCCAAGCTGCAAGTCTCCCCTCTCCATGCCACCAATGTTGTCCAAGGGAAGGGCATTAGGACCCATACAGCTTGGCACCGGTGTCATCGCAGAGCAATGTGTGATTAAGTGCCTTGCTCAAGGACACAACACGCTGCCTCAGCCAAGGCTCGAACTAGCGACCTTCAGATCACTAGACGAATGCCTTAACCACTTGGCCATGAGCCAACATCGACTAATATCGAAACACCAATGCCCTTGAATGGAAAATCCTACAAAAAGTAGTGGATATGGCCTAATCCATCACAGGTAAAGCTCTCCCCACCGTTGATTCTGATTCTTCTCTAAGCAACAAGCAATCTGCTGGAGGAACTCAGCAAATCAGGTATAATCAGTGAGAGGAAAGGACTATCATCTTTTTGGGTAAAAACCCTAGATCAGGGCCCACTGAGTTCCTCCAACAGATTGCTTGTTGCTCCTGATTGCAGCATAGGCAATCTCTTGTGTCTTTAACTTTCTTCAATACTCACAGTGCTAACATTTGGACAATCATTTTAAGCTCCCAATCTTTCTCCATAACTTTCTAAAGTAAACTAAGTCCTTATATTTAATTAGTGTCTTTCACAACCTCAGGATATCCCAGGTACTTTTGCACCCAATTAGTTATTTTTATAGTGTAGACTCTACTGTTGCAATAAAATTTTCACTGTAATTTCCCATAAACAGTAGTTCTTTAAAGTTATGGTGTAGGTATTGCCCTAGGTGTCACAGATATTATCCTACCTTTATTTTAATATAGATTCCTTTGTCTTGTTTACTGAAAGCCCAACACAGCAGGATACAAGCTGTCATCATTTTTCAAAAACAACATACTTAAATTGTCAAAAGCTTGGCTGCCAGACAAACCCTCTAGTGTTCAAAATCTTTTGTGCCAACTCCAGCAGTTCTCATCATCTGAACCATCTTTCGACTGCACAACACTGGAGTGATGGATGACTCCTTTCAGTACGCCCTCAGCACTTCAATTTCTTATCTTGCACACGTACCACCATGCCTTACTTATTCAATTAAAATTGTTCGGTGCACTGCAGACCCGCTGCCCACAGGAACTGCTGCTGGCTCATTCAATGGATTAAATAAGCTGCAAGGACTTGAACAGGGAGGTGGGAAATAACTTCACACAGTCTCAACCCCAGGTTTTTTCAGCAGAATTGGTGGGATAGCTACGATTAGCACTTCAGTTCAAATGTTGCATGATACAACAGAGTACTGCTCGTAGGCATTTACAGATGTTAACATTATTTTGAGGGAATGAGTTCTGACCAGACTTGTGCTCTTTTGAAAAGTTTACTATTCTGATTAATACTGAAATTTTTATATTTATACATTTGGATATAATCAAGCAACAAACAATTGTGCACATGTAGTAGATGTACAAGTGAAAGATGGGAAATGATTTTTAATAAAATGGAATTTAAGTATTTAATGAATTGAAATTTGCTGTAACATGTACAAAGTCACCTGGGAGATATTGAAGCCATTCGATACAGAAGTGTTTTATTCAACAAAAACAAACAACATATTTAGACCCTTTTAGAGGAAGAGGCCTGTTTGACCCAATATTACATGACACTTTATATGCTAAAGATCAAAGAACATTCTATAGTTATAATGTATCTACAATGCTTCCTTTCAATTACATATAATTTTCACATCTCCTGCTTCACACCCATACTGCAGACACCCAAACTGAATGTTAATTAACATTGTCTGGTTTTTCAATTAATTGATGTCCACAGCTCCAGGAAGCTATTGTCCAGGGCTGCTTGTTAAATGAAATCTACAATCCACATTCAGGTCTAAAGATTAGTTGCTGAAGTTAAATATTTGCTATCTACCCTAACTCTGGAATATGACTTAACAGCCTCTCCTCTTGGCTCACCTGGACAAAAATAAATTTGTTCCAGGAAAGGTCAAACCTTAAAGAGGATCTAATCAAATGAGACAGCAAAAATGCCCCGCCTTGGAACCCCTCCCACATTTACTGTGCGTCTACACCTATGTTGACATCCCTCATGGCTCCCCAGAAGATTCTAAGCAGAATTTTTTTTCATAAATTTGACCAATAGCTTTAAAATGCAGCTTTGTTTTTGGAATTGCTGTTGCCCGCTTCCCTGCCGGCCAGTTGCAGTTTATTCACATTCTTTATCCTCACCCCTCCATCCTCTGAAAGCTAAACTCTGCAGTGGCTCTCTGGTCCGGGGCACCAGCAGGGTAAGAGCATCAGGCTCACAGGCCCTCTCACTGATGTACAGCAGGGATTGGGGTGGGCTCTATTTGAAAGATTGCAAGGACCTCTCCCCAGCGGCACCCCGTTCCGGGCTGTCCATTCAATCGCTGGCCCAGCCACTGAAAGGGCCCAGCTCAATCGTATCTATTCCCCATTCAGGCTGGGGCGGGGGTGGTGGAAGAGACTGCCTTCAGATGCAGTGTCTTTATTCTTTTCTTTCTTGGTCAGCATCACCATCGAAGCTGTGGAACTTGATAGCTCTGCTGTTGCTGAGATCTCTTCCCACCGGTTTTTCCCAAATGTATTTTTATACTGAGCTATATAACTGATCATCTGCCTTCAGCAACCAGCCTTCATTAAAGGCCTGTTGTCATGCTCTCTCAGTGTTCTCCGCCTCCGTGTGTGTCTGCTTCCATCAGCTGTGATCAGGTCCGATACAGCCGGCTGGTATTCATCACTTGGGTTCTCCGCAATGACACTGTTCCTGGTACACTTGATCACTTGCTCTCTCTCTGAGGGTGACTAGGTGGGTCATACAGTTTAACCCGAGTCCAGTGTTTCCACTGTCTGCCTTGATGGGACTGTAGACCAACACAGGCGTTACTTGTCTGGAGCATTGCCTGTGGTTCTATCCACCTCAGTGAAAGCTGGCTTTTCCACCAGCTCCTTTACCATGACTTGGTCACCTAGATGTGAGAGGATTATTTTCTCTCCCTCTGGCTCTCTCTGATCCGCAATCTGCTGCTTTGCTCGATCTCTCAATGTGTTACCCTGGTTACAGTGGTCCTTCACATCTCCATGTAATCTTGCTAAGTTGGCAGCTTTCTCCCTCTACGCTTGTAATTTCTGTTGTTTCTTGTTCTTCTCACACTGATGTCTGCCCACTCGCTCCTTTTCTGCACCTTACTATCCCTTTTCTAGTGAGCCTTCACTTTGACCGCTTCTACCTCCTTGGGCAGCTGCACTACTTCTAACAGCCCCGACTGTGCTTTGCCCCTACCCTTGGGTTCCCCGGAAATGACTCCCACACATTGTCCCGTCTCTCCTCCCTGCTTGGGGCTGCTGTCTCTCTGTGGGCCATGTTAGCTGCTTTGCGGGTCACATATATTCACTGTCCCCGTCTTGTCCAGTCCTGCCGAATGATTTTGGCCCGAAACATCGACTGTACTTTTCTCCATTGATGCTGCCTGACCTGCTGAGTTCCTCCAGCATTTTGCATGTGTTGCTTGGATTTCCAGCATCTGCAGATTTTCTCGATCTCTTGTTTGCCGGTGCTATTTCAGCTTTTGTTGCGTCTATGATTGCATCTGCATTCCTCAGTGTGTCTATCCACAGGACAGTACCTTGTCTGGGCACACCCAGAAATCTACAGGGAGCTGCTCTTTCTCTACTTCAAGCACCTGGGGCTGACTTCTCTCCACCCTCACTGTTGCACTGGTAGTGTAAATCGGTCTCCAGTCATGGGCAAGGGTAGATCAGTTATCAATACTGACGATCCTGTGTCAGCTAATAGTTCACGTTGCTGGCCCCCTAATAAACCACCTGTGTACATCTGTGGGTGACCACCCCTGGCAACACAGGCTGCCATCAGCCGTTTGTCTGAACTCACCAACTCTATAATTCGGTCAGCAGCCAAAGAGAGGACGCTGCTGTAGATTCTGTCTGTTTCAGTGAGTGAGTTCTACATTTTCCTCATTTTTCAGACCACGATTCCTAGATTTGGGAACAGCAGAGTGATCGACCATCTCTGCAATAGTGTCATGGGCAGGTGAGATAGACTGGGGAAGGGGGAAGAGAAGTCATTAAGTGGCTGTAGAGAGAACCATGGCCTGAGAAGCCACAGCTGGAACAAATCCTCTCCTTTACCCTCCCACATCTATTCCAGCTGTTCCTTGCTACATGCCCCAGCTGCTGGCACACAAAATTAGTTCTGTGATATCACGGCAGCTACATTCACTACAGCCACTTAATGACTTCTCTCCCCCCTTCCCCGGTCTATCTCACCTGATCATGACACTATTGCGGAGATGATCGATCACTCTGCTGTTCCAAATCTAGGAAACGTGGGCTGAGCTCAGGCCTTCCTTCAGCATTTTCAGGAATACTGGGTTGTCCCTCCATAGATTATCTAACCCTGAATACTCCTCATATACTCGATATTTACATTCTGCATATTCCATGGCTGTCCCATCAGCTCTCTAAACCATTGATGTTATCTCACCTCCCTCCAGTCGCTGCCTCAGTTCCCCTTTAAAGAAGTGATATTTATCTTCATTGCTGAATCCCGGTAGATGCCCATGTACCATCCTGCACCCCCTGGGCCATACTGTCCCACAAATTCCTTGGGCACTTGGCTTTTACCAGCACATGTATACCTTTGGGGTGCATGTGGTGAATTTCAACCATTTCCTCGAGCTTGCACCAGAATTTGGCATTTCCACAGTGGACCTTAAATGAGGGCAGCTCTGACGAAGTGCTCTGCTTCTCCCCGAGGGTGAAGGGCTTATGGATGGCTGTGATCAGAGTCAAAGGCTGGTTCTGGTCATCAGGGTTCTCGAGCTGACAATGTCTGACCTCAGTAGGTGCCATCCCGACAGATATACCTCTTCTTCAAATACCTCCACAGTAATTCCCACACTATGCAAAATATAAATGATGGGTAAAAATTAAAAATCACATACTTAAAACCACAGAATACACACGCACACGCACCCCATTGGCATCCCAAACTGTCAGTAACCACCCTGTGTACCGGTGGCCCCATCTCACCACATTAACACACAACTGTTTAGTCTCTTACACACGCACACAAACACATGACACTACTTTTATATCTACTAGTTCAGCTCTCCGCTGTGTTTGTGATACCTCGTGATCCCGTAGCCCACCAACCCATACGTGTCCAAGTGTTGGTGCTAATTTAAAAAATGCTAACCCACTTAGACTGCTGAGATCGCTGGCCACACGATGGGACACAAACATATCCTGGAAGAATATTCAAATGTTGTGACTGTGAACAAAGTCACTGGAGAGACACTGAGGCTAGTGCAAATAGAAGAGTTCAATTCAACAAAAACCAGCAGCAGGCATCATATTTAGACCCTTTCAGAGGAAGAGGCTTGTTTGACCCAATATCACAGGACATGTTATATGCTAAAGATCAAAGGACAATTCTATAGTTACAATGTATCTACAATGCTTCCTTTCAATTACATATAATTTTCACACCTCTTCTTTGCACCCACACTCCAGACTCCCAAACGGAATGTTAATCAGCATTGTCAGATTTTTCAATTAACCGATGTCCACAGCTCCAGGTAACTATTGTCCAGGGCTGCTTCTTAAATCTACAATCCACATTCAGGTCTAAAGATTGGTTGCTGAAGTTAATGTCCAGAATATCCTAATCCAGAACATGCCATAACAAAATTACATCCAAGAATGCAACATATTATGTTCTGCAACTTTTAGTTTAAACTTCTTCAATGTACTTTTCCATGGAATAACCTGTTTGTTTGTCTGGCTAACAACTTTTTTTTACTGTTTTTTTTACTGTACATGTGATAATTGTAAACCAACTATTAATGGAGAAAGTTCAAAGTAAATTTATTATCCAGTTCGTATATTGAGAAAGTAGATGTGTTCACATTGGAAGAAAGGAAATAACAAAATGGTTTTATTTATATGATGCATTAAAAGCGAAGCACAGAAATTGACCATTTGACTTCATGTGGTTGTTTCAGTAGATGGATTGAAATTGGAAAAAATGGTTGGAATAGAATAAACTGAAAAATATTGTTTTTTCTATTTTATGGTTGTAAAAGAAAATAACAGATACAATGGTAAACAAACAGTTCATAAACATACATGTTTATACATGTGTACTATAAACTACAGGTTAGTAAGTTATGAACTTATCATATCTTTACAACTATCCTTACAGCATCTGTTATACAACATTTAAACAAGGATATAAAGCGGAATTTTAGAACTATTGGACTTGCTATTTTTGAAGTAAAGACTGAACACTAATGTTGCAAACTTTTTATGGAATCCCCAGCTGGGCTTGCAGGAAGAATGGGTCATTTTTAATCATTCTAATCTGAACTTTTGAGAATTTTATCCATATTTGCCTTTTTCCTACGTGCGTGTGTTGTGATGGAAAATAACTGGTTCTTTGAGTCTCAACAGTAGAGGCCTGGACACACACAGTTTTAATAATAAGGAACTTACTTAGAAGGGGAAGTCGGGTCAACACAAGCAACTACAATACACAGAAAGCGGTGTGGGGACAGGGTACAGTTACACAAACAAAGAACAAGGGAAAAGCACTACAACAGCTATCCCCCTTGACCTTGGAAAGCCGCAGCTCCCTTACCAGGACAAATGATAGACCTTCCCGAGCATAAATCAATGCACTTACCTCCAATGTGGTGGTCTGTAAGAGAAGGTGAGCCAAGGCCAAGTCTCACCTTTTAAAGCATGGGGCTGGGCAAGATAATCCAATTAAGGTGACCAATAATTTAGGTGTGCATTGATTAGTTGGGAGGGACCAAATGTTGATTGGCATGTGGTGTGTCCTCCGACCAGCCAGGTGGCAGTGCATCTGTCACGTGGCCGGTATCTCTGGATGCAGCGTGTGATAAAGGTAATGTTACTTTATTTTTTAAAAGCCGTCACAAGTTTCAGCAAAGCATTCCATTGTTCTTTAAACTGAGGAAATTACAAAGAAAACATAGGCAAGAAGAGCTACCCCATTGTAACAGTGGACTAATGCTTTTAATTCGTACAGGATTCCATCAAAGTGGCTAGTTATTGCATTACTTTTGCCAAACCGAATAAGTTTCTGTCACAGAGACAGTGAGAAACAAATGTATAGGATGAAGTAATCAGCAAAAGTCCCTACAATTAACCCGGGCACTTAAGGTTATCCAGTAAAACATCGAGTGAGTAGAAGGCTACCAGATGTCTGATGAATAGTACCATACTTGGGGTTTCTAAACTGGAATTATATATTTCTTAGTGTAGTCTCTCAGTGACATTGTTGGTAGAGGAACAGTGTTGCCATCATCACCCCACCCCTCATAATATTTATATGAGGGGTGATTGATAAGTTTGTGGCCTAAGGTTGAAGGAGTCTGTTACAGAAAACCTAGCACATTTATTTTTCAACATAGTCCCCTCCTACATTTACACACTTAGTCCAGCAGTCATGGAGCATACAGATCTTGGACCTCCAGAAAGTGTCCACAGCAGAGGCGATTGATAAATTTGTGGCCTAAGGTAGAAGGAGATGAGTTATTAACTTCAAACTTTCTGCATTTTCACTTAAAGAGTTGAACTGCACGTGCATGTAACAAGAGCACCTTGGACCTCCAGGTGGGCCACAACAGGGGTGATTGATAAGTTCGTGGCCTAAGGTAGAAGGAGATGTTATACAGCTCTCGTTACATGCACATGCAGGTCAACTCTTTGAGTGATTATGCAGAACATTTGAAGTTAATAACTCATCTCCTTCTACCTTAGGCCACGAACTTATCAAGCACCACATGCTGTGGACCATTTCTGGAGGTCCAAGGTGCTGACTTCTACAAAGAAGGGATCCGTATGCTCCACGACCGCTGGGCTAAGTGTGTACATGTAGGAAAAATAAATGTGCTAGGTTTTCTAAAATTGACTCCTTCTACCGTAGGTCACAAACTTATCAATCACCCCTTGTACTATATTTTGTAATCAGTGTCAGTGTCAGTGGTGAAGTGGTATCCACACCCGGACTTTGGAGCAGGTGGTCCTGGGATCGAATCTGGTCAGCTCCTTGCATGAGTTCCACCCTTGCTGGGTTGAGCATTGAGCTAGCAACTTGGCCTCATAAAACAGGCAAATGCTAAAGAAACAGCAATATTGCCGCCCAATGTGCCTGAAGGTGTGGAGAGGAACTCGTTATTGGTACCCATTGCTCTACCCGTATCTGCAAATGAGATGATTCCCTCCTGACATCATGGGGCTCAAGGGAGAAATCACAGGCACACTAACGTATTAGAGCAAAATCACATCTCTGTAATTCTAGCCTCATAATATACAAATAACTATGAAACACAAGTACCAGGAACTTTTTCTGTCATGATGTGCACTGACAATATCAGAATCCAAGTGCAGAGGTAAAAGTAGACTCCAATGTAGAGGCGGCAACAAGAAGTTAATCATAATCATTGCAAAACAACATCTGTGGCTTCACCGAGTGACTCCGCAAGAAATATCATTCTCAAAACTAGGACCCCGCAATTAGCATTAATCAGGCATCCATTTAAATAATACAAGTAACCTGGAATCCCTCAACATAAACTTCACAAGCTTAAACAGAAGGCTCCAGGAGACTGTATAACAAAGAGCGAGTTGCTTGAGAAAAACACAAGGAACTCGAAAAGGTTAACGACTGTCATTAAACACCAATTAACCAGTTCAGGTTCTCTAAAAACCTCGGCGCCCAACGCTCTCCGGCACCCCACACAGGCCTGAAGAACTCACTACATTTTCAAATGTTTGGATATCTCCGTTATCCTTATGTCTACCCCCTCCAAATTTAATTTACCCCATTCAGAGCCCATTGTCAATCTTATCGCACCCCAGCCTTACAAAAGGTAAGAATGCATAACCAACAGTAGAGAAATTAAGATATGTTTCCAACAATTAACTTTGTTTCTAATTTAAATAAAATAGTTTCACAACATAACCTGTATTAGGGGTCACAGTGCAGTGTGAGGCAGTCCAATTACCTTTTTACATCAATTTAAAAAATTATTTTCCTGATTATTGCAATATTGAAGGTACTTTGACATTTAGGTTCAAAGTTTGGGTGTTTCAATTCCATCATAGTAATATACAAGCTCTACTCATAGAGGCAACCTTGTTACTGTTACATGTGTGGGTTATATTATAATATGCAATATTTAAATTACTTAAGACCCATATAAGGCAAAGAATTTAATGAATCTAGGAAGTTGTATATGATAGAACCATTTTGAAAACCTAGATTTTCCTAAAGCTCAGACATTAGCCATGGGTGAGATACCGGAAAACTGAAGCAGGGTTAATGTTGTGTCTTTATTTAAGAAGGCCTTTGAGGACAAACCAGGGGACTACTGATTGGCGAGCCTGACATCAGTGGTGGGAAGAATTTTAAGGGGATCTGAGGAGCAATGTTTTCACACAGGAGGTGGTGGGGATGTGGGACGAGCTGCCAGAGGAAGTGATAGAGGAGGGTATAATTTTATCAAATGGACAAGCACATGGATAGAAATCGTTTAGAGTGATAGGGGCCAAATGCAGACAAATGGGACCATACCTTGGTCAGTATAGATAGGTGTACTGAAAGGGTCTGTTTCCATACTCTACAACTGAAAGCAAACATTCATATAGAAATGCTTCAAAGTGAGCAAAATTGTTTTCAGCAGAATTTAAAAGGGTTTTTAATCTAGTAAATAACTGGAGACAGCAAGATCTGTGAATAAATACGTAACTCAAAGAATGTTTTATCCATGTTCTGCAGTGAGATGAATTAATACAGAGCAGGTGGTAGAGCAATTGCATGACACTAGCAGTAATCACTGATTGGGCTTTGAATCCTGCGCTGCCTATAAGGAGTTTGTACGTTCTCCCCGTGACCGCATAGACGTCCTCCAGTTGCTCCGGTTTCCTCCCACATTCCAAAGGGATACTGTTGGGGTTATTAAATTGTGGGCAGGCCATGTTGGCACTGGAAGTATCACAGCACTCGCGGACTGTCCAGCACGATGTCACGTATACTGCCGCAAAGATAACAAATTTCACGACATACGCCGATAATATTAAACCTGATCCTGATTCTGATTCTGACATGCTTCGATGTTTCAATGTAACGTACATGTGCCAAAATATTTTTATCCTTATCTTGAATTGAAAGTGAAAATGAATAAATACTGTTCAGACCACTTGATAATTTGAAATTATTTGAAACATCGGAGAGGCAGATTTTTACTCAATTACCCATTCATCAAAGTATCATCAAGTGAAAAACTGTAGGTAGATTTTACTGTTCAGTTTATTTATTACTTCCTGTTTTATAATTGCACAGTTAGAGAAATCGGGCTTCCAGGCAATGTTCCTCTTGCAGGACATGGGAAGACACGAAGACTTCTAGTGTCCCTGACAACTTTGTGAGAAGTGCATCCAGCTGCAGCTTCTAACACTCCGCATTAAGGAGTTGGAACTGGAACTGGATGAACTGCGGATCATTTGGGAGGCTGAAGGGTTGATAGGTGGGACATATAGAGAGATAGTTATACCCAAGGTGCAGGACTCAGGAAATTGGGTGACAGTCAGAAAGAGGAAAGGTTTTAAACAGCCAATGCAAGTACCCCTGTGGCCACCTCTGAGTCTGCGTGGATAGAATTGAGGAACAGTAAGGGCAAAGGACCCTAATGGGTGTTGTCTACAGGCCACCAAACAGTAGCATGGATATTGGGTGCAAGTTGAATAGGGAGTTAACATTGGCATGTGGCAAAGGTAATGTCGCAGTAGTTATGGGGGATTTCAACGTGCAGGTGAACTGGGAGAATCAGGTTGGTGCTGGACCACAGGATCGGGAGTTTGTAGAGTGCCTACAGGCTGCATTCTTGGAACAGCTTGTACGAGAGCCGACCAGGGATAAGCCTATTCTGGATTTAGTGTTATGTAATGAACAGGATTTGATAAGCGATCTTGAAGTAAAGGAGCCATTAGGAGGTAGTGATCATAATATGATAAGTTTTTATCTGCAATTTGAGAAGGATAAGGGCAGCTCAGAGGTGTCAGTGTTGCAGTTGAACAGGGGAAGCTATGGAGCCATGAGGGAGGAGCTGGCCAAAGTTGACTGGATGGATAGCCTAGCAGAAAAGACAGTGGAACAGCAATGGTGGGTATTCTTGGGAATAATGCACAAGGTGCAAAATCAGTTCATCCCCAGGAGAAGGAAGGATTCAAAGGGGGCAAAGGGGCCACAGTGGTTGACAAAGGAAGTCAGAGATTGCATAGCGTTAAAAAAAGGAAGTATGACAGAGCTAAGGTGAGTGGTAGGATAGATGATTGGGAAATTTTTAAGGAACAACAGAACTTAACTAAAAAGGCAAAACAGCAAGAAAAAATGAGGTATGAACGCAAGCTAGCCAGGAATATAAAGGAGGATTGCAAAAGCTTCTTTAGGTATGTGAAGAGAAAGAAGATAGTTAAGAACAATGTTGGGCCCTTGAAGAATGAATTGGGTGAAATTGTTATGGGAAACAGAGAAATGGCAGAAGAATTTAATAAATACTTTAGATCTGTCTTCACTAAGGAAGATACAAGCAATCTCCCAGATATATGGATGGGCCAAGGACATAGGGTAACAGAGGAAATGAAACAGATTGACATTAGGAAGGAAACAGTGATGAGTAGACTGATGGGACTGAAGGCTGACAAATCCCCAGGTCCAGATGGTCTGCATCCTAGGGTACTAAAGGAGGTGGCCCTGGAAATTGCGGATGCATTGGTAATCATTTTCCAATGTTCCTTAGATTCAGGATCAGTTCCTGAGGGTTGGAGAATGGCTAATGTTATCCCACTTTTTAAGAAAGGAGGGAGGGAGAAAACAGAGAACTATCGACCTGTCAGCCTGACATCGGTGGTGGGAAAGATGCTAGAGTCCATTATTAAGGATGAAATAGTGGCATATCTAGATAGCAGTGATAGGATTGGGCCGAGCCAGCATGGATTTACCAAGGGCAAATCATGCTTGACTAATCTGTTGGAGTTTTTCGAGGATGTAACCAGGAAGTTAGACGGGGGGAGATCCAGTGGATGTAGTGTACCTCGATTTTCAGAAGGCATTTGATAAGGTCCCACATAGGAGATTGGTGGGTAAAATCAAAGCTCAGGGCATTGGGGGGAAGACATTGACATGGATAGAAAACTGGTTGGCAGGTAGAAAGCAAAGGGTAGCGGTGAATGGGTGTTTCTCAGAATGGCTGGTGGTGACTAGTGGGGTGTCACAGGGCTCTGTATTGGGACCACAGCTGTTTACGATTTACGTCAACGATTTAGATGAAAGCATTGAGAATAACATCAGCAAGTTTGTTGATGATACTAAGCTGGGTGGCAGTGTGACATGTGATGAGGATGTTAGGAGAATTCAGGGTGACTTGGATAGGCTGGGTTAGTGGGCAGATACTTGGCAGATGGCATTTAATGTGAATAAGTGTGAGGTTATCCACTTTGGGAGTAAGAACAGGAAGGCAGATTATTATCTGAACGGTGTAGAGTTAGGTAAGGGAGAAGTGCAAAGAGATCTCGGAGTCCTTGTTCATCAGTCACAGAAGGTGAATGAGCAAATGCAGCAGGCAGTGAAGAAGGCTAATGGAATGTTGGCCTTTATTACAAAGGGAATTGAGTACAAGAGCAAGGAAATCCTCTTGCATTTGTACAGAGCCCTGGTGAGACCACACCTGGAGTATTGTGTACAGTTTTGGTCTCCAGGGTTAAGGAAGGACATCCTGGCTGTAGAGGAAGTGCAGCGTAGATTCACAAGGTTAGTTCCTGGGATATCCGGACTGTCTTACGCAGAGAGGTTAGAGAAACTGGGCTTGTACACGATGGAATTAAGGAGATTGAGAGGGGATCTGATTGCAACATGTAAGATTATTAAGGGATTGGACAAGATAGAGGCAGGAAATATGTTCCAGATGCTGGGAGAGTCCAGTACCAGAGGGCATGGTTTGAGAATAAGGGGTAGGTCATTTAGGACAGAGTTAAGGAAAAACTTCTTCTCCCAGCGAGTTGTGGGGATCTGGAATGCACTGCCTCAGAAGGCAGTGGAGGCCAATTCTCTGGATGCTTTCAAGAAGGAGCTAGATAGGTATCTTATGGATAGGGGAATCAAGGGATATGGGGACAAGGCAGGAACCAGGTATTGATAGTAGATGATCAGCCATGATCTCAAAATTCAGGCTCGAAGGGCCGAATGGTCTACTTCTGCACCTATTGTCTATTGACACCCCCCCTCAACAACAGGTATATAAATGACCTAGCAGAGGAAAGTCACAGCAGTCAGGTTCCTGTAACTGAGTCTGGTTCTGTGACTCAGAAGGGAAGGGGGAGAGGGAAGAGATGAGCTGTGGTGACAGGGGATTCGTTCATTAGCGGAACAGAAAGGAGGTTCTATGGGCAAGAAAGAGATTCTGGATAGTAGGTTGCCTCCCAGGAGCCAGGGTCTGGGACATCATGGATCAAGTCCTCACCATTCTTAAGAGGGAGGGTGAGCAGCCAGAAGTCATGGTCCATATAGGTCCCAATGACATAAGGAGGAAAAGTGATGAGGTTAACAAAATGATTAAAAGGGACAAAATTGGTCCTCTGAAGATCAGAAGAGTAATCAATGCATGAATCTGTAAGAGATGAGGGAGATAGTACGTGGATTGTTTACATCTGTGTTTTCTCAGGAGGAGGACACTGGGTTTATAGAAGCAATGTAAAAGAGCAGCGAGGTCATAGATCCTATTCAGATTACAGAGGAGGTGTTTGCTGCCTTGAAGCAAATCAGGGTGGATAAATCCCCAGGGCCTGACTAAGTGCTCCCTCAGACCCTACGAGAGGCAAGTGCAGGAATTGCTGGGGCCTACCAGAGATATTTAAGACATTGTTAGCAACAGGAGCAGTTCTGGAGGATTGGAGGATGGCTATTGTTCCACTGTTCAAGAAACCATAGGCCGGTGAGTGTGACATCAGTTGCGGGGAAGTTATTGGAGGGCATTCTAAGAGTCTGGATATATGAGTACTTGGATAGACAGGGATAGTCAGCATGTGTGTGTGCGTGGTAGGTCGTGTCTAACCAAACACAGAGTTTTCCAAGGATGTTACCAAGAAAGCTGATGGAGGAAAAGCAATGGGTGCTGTCTATATGGTTTTCTGTGAGGCATTTGACAAGGTCCTGCATTGGAGGTTGGTCAAGAAGGTTCTGTCCCTTGATATTCAAGATGAGGTAGTAAATTGGATTAGACATTGGTTTTGCAGCAGAAGCCGGAGAGCGGTAGCCCTCTCTGGCAGGAGGCCTGTGTCTAGTGGAGTGCTGCAGGGATCGGTGCCGGGTCCATTGCCCTTGGTCATCTATATCAATGATACGGGTGATACTGTGGATAACTGGATCAGCAGATTTGCAGATGACACCAGGATTGGGGAGTAGTGCACAGTGAGGAAGACTATCAAAGCTTGCAGCGGAATTTGGACCAACTGGAAAAAAGGCTGAAAAATGGCAGATAGAATTTAATGCAGACAAGTGTGAGGTATTGCACTTTGGGGGTCCAACCAGGGTAAGTCTCACACAGTGAATGGTAGGGTACTAAGGAATGTGGTAGCCAGAGGGATCCAGTAATACAGATCAATAATTTATTGAAAGTGATACCACTGGTAGATAGGGTCATGAAGAAAGCTTTAGGAACATTGTCTTCATAGGAGATGGGATGTTATGTTGAAGTTGTGTAAGATGTTGGTGAGGCCTAATTTGAAGTATTGTATGCTGTTTTGGTCACCTACCTACAGGAATAAGCTCAAATAAGATTGAAAAAGTACAGAGAAAATTTATAAGGATGTGGGACTGAAACATCTGAGCTAAAAGGAAAGATTGAATAGGTTAGAACTTTATTCCCTGGAACATAAAAGATTGAGGGGAGATTTGATAGAGGTATACAAAATTATGAGGGGTATAGATAGGGTAAATGCAAGCAGACTTTCTACACTGAGGTTGAGTAAGACTACAAATAGAGGTCATGGGTTAAATGTGAAAGGTAAAATGTTTAAGAGGAATATGAGGGGAAACTTCTTCACTCAGTAGATCGTGGGAGTGTGGAACAAACTGCCAGCACAAGTGCTGGATGTGACTTTGCTTTCAACATTTATGAGAAATTTAGATAGGTGCATGGATGGGAGTAGTATGGACGGCAATGGTCTGGGTGCAGGTCGATGGGAGTAGGCAGTTTAAATGGTTCAGCATGGACTAGATGGGCTGAAGGGCCTGTTTCTGTGCTGTAGTTTTCTATGACTGTGACTTTATGATGGGGCTATTACAGATATTTCATGCTTCAGTTATTGGGGTTAATTTAATTTTGTATTAGTTACTGATCTCTTAGTAACATTTCAAATTTCTAAAAGCAGGTCCAACTAAATGTAGAGCCTCCAAAACAATAATAAGTTACAACTTGTGCCTACATGTTGGTTTACTACTGAGAACAGATCAGTACACACCTAGATCTGGACTAACTCCACAGGTTGTTGATTATCTTGGTGGGACTGAAATCAGTTCACATTCCCAGAACAGGTGAAGAGTTTGGCTCAGATTCAGGGATGGAGGTTGTTGTCAATCTAGTCAGGCTGCTTCTGTCCATACATCTCATCTGATCTCTTATCAATGCAGTACAGGTGCTTTGGCTCACAATGTTGGGCCAACAAATCCTAAATGCTGAGGCTTTATAAGACACTAGTCAGGCCGCACTGGAGTATTGTCAACAGTTTGGGCCCTATACCTCAGAAAGGATGTGTTGTCTTTGGAAAGAGTCCAGATGATTCACAAGAATGATTCCAGGAAGGAAGGGGTTAACATATGAGGATAATTTGGCAGCTTTGGGCCTGTACTCACTGGAACTTAAAAGAATACATGGGGATCTCATTGAAACCTACCAAATGCTGAAAGGATTAGATTGGGTGGATGTGGAGAGGATGTTTCCTGTGGTGGGGGTATCCAGAACTGGAAGGCACAGCCTCAGAATTGAGGGGTGACCTCTTAGAAATGAGGTAAGGAGGAATTTTTTCAACCAGATAGTAGTGAATCTGTGGAATGCTCTTCCACAGACTGCAGTAGAGGCCAAGTCAGTGGGTATATTTAAGGCGGAAGTTGGTAGCTTCGTGATCAGTCAGGGCATCAAAGGATTTGTCAAGAAGGCAGGTGTATGGGGTTGAGTGGGATCAGGGATCAGCCATGATGGAATGGCAGAGCAGACTTGATGGGCTGAATGGTCTAATTCTGCTGCTATGTATTATGTCTAACCTTTTAACCTACTCTCAGATCAATCTAACCCTTCCCTTCTACATAGGGAATATTGGACTGGAATTCACTTGTCTTTCAACCATCAAAGAGCCTCTTAAATCTCCCTGATGTATCGGCCTCTACCATCATCCCAGGCAGGGTGTTCCATACACCTACATTCCCCCTTACAGTTTTGCTCCAATTACCTTAAAAATTGTACTCCCTTGTATTCGGCATTTCTACCCTGGCTTGTTGGCACTCTGGCCAGGAGCTGACAGGACAGGGGCAGTAGGAGATTTGTGGCAAGGGGATCAGCAGTTGAAACACAATACAGGGGCTCTCTGAATTGCCAATCACCAGATTCACAGATATCAGACTTTATGCAAATTCTCCCATACATTTTTAAAGCATTTTTCAGAGAGCAATATAAATAAAATGTTTTTTTTTGCATACAATATACACCCAGTGGCCACTTCATTAGGTATCCCTTTACACATATTCGTTAATGCAAATATCTAATCAGCCAATCATGTGGCAGCAATTCAATGCATTCAATGCAAAGCATGCAGACATGGTCAAGAGGTTTAGGTGTTGTTCAGACCAAGCGTGAGAATGGGGAAAAATATGATCTATGTAATTTTAACCATGGAATGATCATTGGTGCCAGACAGGGTGGTTCGTGTATCTCAGAAGCTGCTGGTCTCCTGGGATTTTCACACACAACTGTTTCTAGAGTTTACCAAGAATGGCACAAAAACCCCAAAAACATCCAGTGAGCAGCAGTTCTGTGGGCGAAAAGGCCTTAATAATGAGAGAGGTCAGAGGAGAACGGCCAGACTGGTTCAAGCCGACAGGAAGGTGAGAATAACTCAAATAACCACATGTTACAACAGTGGTGTGCAGGAGGGCATCGCTGAACACACAGCACATTGAACCTTGAAGTCAATGGGCTACAGCAGCAGAAGATCACGAACGTACACTCCATACTATATTCCATGAGCTTTTTAATGGGCAGTATAGGGTGAATATATAGTAAAAGGAAAGAATTACATCAAATACGTGTAGTGCGATATGCTAAAGGCAGATATAGACAACAGATATTACTCATTTGCAGAGAAAGTGGCTTAAAGACAGTTCTCAGGAATGAACTTTATGAAACATAGGTACTGCCTGTACAAAAAACAGGGTAATCCTGAAACCATGTTATGAATTCCAGTCCAGTATTAGCTTACAGGAAGTGGTGGTGTATACATAGGATCCAGGCTTGTTATGTAAGTCTATTTGTCAAGATTAAGTAGTAGTTGGAACCAACAACTCCCACTTAGAGAGTAGCCAAGATGTTCATCTGCACATTTTTTTCTGGTATTAAAACTGCATTAGCAATCTCATTATTACTACTTCAGAGTGCTCTGAATAAAACACTTCCAAAACAGTGGCAGACTCCCTTGGGCAAAGCTTCTCTCTTTCAGCAGTACCAAGAGAAAATCTGCAGATGCTGGACGCCCGAGCAACACACACAAAATGCTGGAGGAATTTTGTTCCTCCAGCATTTTGTGAGTGTGGCCTCCCTTTTGGCAAGTAGTGGGCGTTAGCAGTTGAAATTTCCAAATTCACAATGCCTTCCCTCAGAGCCCTGATCCATAAAGAATGGCACCACAGCACTCTCCTAACGCAAAGGATCATCGAGGCAGGAAGTTGCCAGGCACAGGAACGCTCTCCTTGAAGACCAGCACAATTAGGAGCCTAGTGCTGTGAGCACTTCCGGGTCCTGTGTCTGAGGATGGATATGCTGGGTGTGGAGAAGGGTACGGCGGGGGTTCACGAGAACAATCCTGAAAATAAAAAGGCTTAATTCAGGGGGAGTGTTTAATGTACTAGGAGGAATTTGGAAGGAAGAGGGCAGGGGGATTTAGGAGTCGATACTCTTGTTGCATTTCGTGCAGAGGAGGAGGTTTGGGGGTCAATGCATTTTTCTTAGTCTTTGTGCGGGGAGAGGTGCATTTGGGGGCCAGGGTTCTTGCTGCATTTTGTCTGGTCAGTGTGGGGCTGGTGATCATGTTGCCATTTTGTTTTTGTCCGGGAGATGGGGGTTGCTGTTTCTCTCTGAACTGACCTCCATGGTTTTTCTCTTTGTTCCGTAGCTATCCGGAGAAGAAGAATCTCAGAGCTGTATACCTCATACATACTTTGATAATATTTGAACCTATGAGCCTACAAACCTGACTTTGCACTTGCACTTCCCCGCTCCGCAAGTTGACCTTTAGGAAATCCTGCAACAGGATCCCCAAGTCCCTATGCACCTTCGATGTCTCAATTTGCTCTCTATTTAGAAAATAATGTACAACATTATTCCTCCTACCAAAGTACATGACTATACACTTCCTTAAGGCATAGTTTGAGCTTCCAGTCTTACTAAACCTCTGAGAAAGCAGTGACAGTTGGAATTCAGGCCAATACAGTTGAAGCTGGATCCCAGAGAAAATAATGTTAGGTTACATGAAATTCTCACATGAAAATTTCCATCCTGAGGTGTTAACAGACTCAGATAAATGTGCAAAATTGGTTGACACAGCATTAAGCTGATTTTTGTCTTTGTAATGTTGCTTTTAGGGCTTGATGTGCATGTTCCATCTCAGATCGCAAGACCTTGCAGAGGATAGAGAGGTCAGCTGAGAAGAACATCAGGGTCTCTCTTCCTGCCATTAAGGACATTTACACTACACGCTGCATCCGCAAAGCAAACAGCATTATGAAGGACCCCACGCACCCCTCATACAAACTCTTCTCCCTCCTGCCATCTGAAAAAAAAGGCACTGAAGCATTCGGGCTCTCACAACCAGACTGTGTAACAGTTTCTTCCCCCAAGCTATCAGACTCCTCAATACCCAGAGCCTGGACTGACACCTTGCCCTATTGTTCTGTTTATTATTTATTGTAATGCCTGCACTGTTTTGTGCACTTTATGCAGTCCTGGGTAGGTCTGTAGTCTAGTGTACTTGTTTTTTTTTCTCTCTGTTGTTTTTTTATGTAGTTCAGTCTAGTTTTTGTACTGTGTCACGTAACACCATGGTCCTGAAAAAACGTTGTCTCATTTTTATTATGTACTGTACCAGCAGTTATGGTCGAAATGACAATAAAAGTGACTTGACTTGACTTGAAATTTCCAGGCTGCCCTCTTCAGTTTTGCACAATGTTCAGAAGTGCCTCATAGTATTAGCATCAATCATAGAAAAGGGATGTTAAGTGGGTGCAGGGAAAGTTTACAGTGGCGTTGCTGGAACATGAGGACCTGAATTTTCGGGAAAGGATTGAATGGGTTAGGACTTTATTCACTGGAGCGTAGGAGAATGAGGAGAGATCTTACAGAAATATGCAAAGTTATGAGGGGTATCGATAACGTAAATACATGCAGGCTTTTACCCTGAGTCTGGAGTAAACCACAACTACAGGTCGTAGGCTTAGAACGAAAGGTGAAACGTTCAAGAAGGAATTTCTGCATGCAAATGTGGAACATGCCACCAGTGGAAGTGATAGATGTGGGTTCAGTTGCGACTTTTAATGGAAGTTTGGATAGGTACATGGGTGAGAGAGGTATATAGGTGTACAGTCCACGTGTGGGTAGATGTGACTGGGCAGGAGACAGGTCAGCACAGACGAGATTTGCTGAAAGTTGGTAATGCTTTCTGACTCAACGACAACAACATTTCATGAAATGTTTGGTCAAATGATAAAAGCCTCAGTGAAAGTTTTAAAGTGCGTGTCAGAGGAAGCAGTGCAAGGAGAGAGAAAACTCCACAGGTCAGGGCCATGATAGATGATCTGCAGTCACCAACGGAGGAACAATTAAATTCAGGGATATGCAAATATCCAGAACTGCAGAGGTATGGAGAACTTGTGGAGTCACAGGGTATAAGGATATTACAGAAATGATGAGATGTTGAGGGATTTGAAAATAAAAAGGAAAGTTAAAACTTTGATTTTGCTTAACTAAAGTTAAAGATAAGGGTGATAGGAGTGAGGCAGAAATTATGCATCAAAATTGAAAATTATCTCATTTGTCCAAACAATAGAATGAGGAAGGCAACTCAGCGTGCATTAAGATGGTCAAATCTGCGGACAAGGTTTTAGCTCCACAAACACTAAAGAACACCTGAACCGGTAATTTATAGAGTTAGGAAAAGAAAATCCAAAACTTAGCTTAGATCATTTATGTGAAAGGCCTGGTTGAGTTTCACACCAGACAATATAGTGGCTGGAGAAGGGAGTTGGGGATTGGAAAACAAAGTCAATGTCTACCCATCCAGCCCTGGATCACTGACAAGCAATCGGATCATTTTGAGATGCCGAAGAGCTACTTCTTCAACAAGTCCTTGCACTTGATGATGGCTGCCCCACAAGCATCTGAGTAAAATGGCCACTCCAGTAGAGACAACAGTAGACAAGTATTGCATCAGTGTTTGGTGAGTCTGCATGCGAAATGATGCTCATGTTTGTTTATCTGTCCTCTGACTGTTAAATGTAAGAAATTCTGTAGGCAAATTTGACTATACATTTTCAATGCTTATTGATATCTTCCACACATTATCCACGTCTCAGCTCCAAACAGTACGGAAGGTAAAACAACAGTCTAGTTAACCACAAACCTTTATTCCGCAGCTAATATCTTGTCTCCAGAATCTCTTTTCCATAGCCATCAAAGGGTACATTTTCCAATGAAAAGTTACATTTCTTTATCAATGTCAGTTTATGAGAGATAGCTCCCTAGATTGGTTCATGCCAGGAGTAGCACCCAGGACATGTCCTCTTCTCATTGCTACCATTCGGGAGGAGGTACAGGAGCCTGAAGGCACACACTCAGTGATTCAGGAAAGGTGTCTTTCCCTCTGCCATCGGATTTCTGAATGGACATTGAACCCATGAACACTAGCTCACTACCTTTTCTGTTGATTCTGCAGGTCTGTAACCAACTGTTGCAATTGGGTAGCTGTCCACTCCAATGCCTTTCTCAGGTCTCGGCATCATCTTCAAATGTTTTTCCAATACAGGGATTGGAATAAAGAGTCTGCTTTGGGAAGCAAGTGAAAAGGTGGAAGTAACACATCACTTGCTGAACTATCTACCCGTCTGTTCTATCAGGTGCCTCCTCCACCAAATGTAGCTTAATTTCAGGGCCCTACATTGGCCTCATTAGGTACCAAAAGACCTGAAGTGAAAGGAAGTCTTCCTCTATCTGAAGGTCACGTAGGAAAGTGTGTCATTAGGTCTCCTACATAAAATTAGCATTGTGTAATATCTCTGAACTTGACTCTGATTCACCTCCAGAGAGATGAGCTGATGAGTCACTTGGAAAAGTGACTATCTGGAAGAAAGACAAGCAGAATACCAGAAGAATTAGTTGTGCAACTATTGCACCAGGTGTGAGATAATTTATTTATCATTTATTTTCTTTCTTTAGAGATATAGCTGGATTAGGCACTTCCGGCCCTTCCAGCCACTCCGCCAGCAAACCACCAATTTAATCCTCACCTGATCACGGGACAATTTCTAACGGCCAATTATCCTGCCAACCGGTACGTCCGTGGACTGCGGCAGGAAATCAGAGCACCCGGAGGACACGAGGAGGACGTTCAAACTCCTTACAGATGATGTCAAAATTGAACTCCAAACTTTGACGCCCCTAGCTGTATCAGCATTGCATTAACAGGGATGCTATAATTGAAAGGAAAGCTTTCATTCCTTTGCAGCTCACCAGAAATTCAAGTATTAGTGATGTGAGCAAGATGTTGTAGAAGGCAGAGAAATCCCCTATAGTAGGGATGTCCAATCTTTGGCAGCAAGATCTCAGGCAAGATACTGAAACCAATAATATATGCTGATACGAAACTACAGACCTTCACCCAACTCTTGACCATGCTCATACACATTGCATGTTTTCTGCAATGGTCTGTACTGGAACCTTTTGCTCCATCGCCATTTCCATACTGGATTTGAATTGTGTGCAGTTCTTGTCACCTTCCTACAGGATGGCATACTACCATCTTTACTTTCTCAGAAGGTTAAGGAGGTTTGGCATGTCATTGAACTCCCTAATAAACTACTACAGGTGCACCCTAGAAAGTATGCTGACTGCTTGCACCAAGGTCTCATACAGCAATTCGAATGCACAGAAATGTAAAAAGCTGCAGAGAGTGGAAGTCTCAGCCTAATGTATCACGTTTATATTCCTTCCGGCTATCAAAAGATTTTACATAAGGCAGCATCTATGATCAAAAATCCCCACTACCTGTGCTATGCCACCTTCTCGCGGCTGCCATTGGGCAGAGGGTCAGAAGCCTGATGTTCCACACTGTTAGGTTCAAAAACAGCTACTTCCTTTCAACTATTTAATTCTAGAACAAACTTGCGCAATCCTAATCATTATCTCAACAATGACCAATTTGCTTTACGGTTACAAGGACAAGTATGTTAAAAGGGCCCGTAGGATCATTGGGTACCAAAGCCATCCCAACCACAATCTATTCCAGCTCCTACCATCTGGGAAACGGTACTGCAGCATAAAAGCCAGGACCAACAGGCTCCGGGACAACTTCTTCCACCAGGCCATCAGACTGATGAACTCATGCTGATTTGAGTGTATTTCTATATTACATTGACTGTTCTACTTATTATAAATTATTATAAATTACTACGATTGCACGTGACACATTTGGATGGAGACGTATCATAAAGATTTCTTCTCATGTACGTGAAGGATATAAGAAATAAAGTCAATTCAATTCAGTTGTTTGGTGTTTTTTTTGTTCTGACAGCATTTGATCTCGCCTATTTTATGACAATGTTTTTCTTGTGAAAGTTGTATCTCTAACGCTGTGGGCCAGTGATGCTGCTGCAAGTAAATTTTCATTGTACTTGCATCCTCATGTGCTGGTGTATATGAGAATTAACACAACATTAGTTTTGAGGACGTAATGAACTAGAGAGGGTATAGAAAAGATTCATGACAATGTTGCCAGGCCTGGAGAATTTTAAAGAGAGATTGGACTGCTTTCTCTAGAGTGAAGGAGGCCGAATGGTGACTTTATAGAAGCTCATAAATTATGAAGGGTATGGATAGGGTAGATAGTCACATCCTTTTACCTGAATAGGAAAGTCTAAAACCAGACGGCATAGGTATAAGGTGAGAGAGGAAGGACTTAAAGGGGATCTGAGACTGTTCTTTCGTAGAGGATGCTAGGTAAATGGAGCGAGCTGCTAGAGGAGCTGGAAGAGGTAGTACAATTACAATGTTTAAGACCATAAGAGATGGGAGCAGAATTAGGCCATTCAGCCCATCAAGTCTGCTCTACCTTTCAACCTCTTTCTCCTGCCTTCTCCTCATAACCTTCGACGCCCTTACTAATCAAGGAACTATCAGCCTTCGCTTTAAATTTACCCAAACACTTCACCTCCACAGATTCACCACACTCCGGCTAAAGAAATTCATCTTCATCTCTGTTCTAAATGGACGTCCCTCTGTTCTGAGGCTGTGCCCTCAGGTCCTTGACTCCCACACTATAAGAAACATCCTCTCCATGTTCATTGCATGAGGTTTTTCAATATTTGATAGGGTTCAATGAGATCCCCCTCATTCTTCAGAAGTCTAGCGAGTACAGGCTCAGAACCATCAAACCCCCATTACACGTTAACCCTTTTATTCCCGGCCTTTCAAAAGGCCTGTTTCCATGATGAATCAGTCTGTGAATCTTAGCGTTTTCCACCTACCAGATTCAAGAACATTAAAGAGCTGAAGATGAAATTTAGTACTGCACATGAGAGATATACAAGAAATGGAAGAAGCTGCACGCATGGGGAAAAGTGATCCGAAGAGGATTAGTAAGCAGTAAGGAAGATAAAGTATGAAGATTGTATAAACTAAGTTCTACGGGGAAGAGGGAAAACTGAGGTGTCCAAGAGGAAATAAAGAAGCATTTTAAATGAGCGGTCAGAGGAAGAAAGACAGTCCTTGTCAACATAGAAATTGTTAAAGCCACTGTCAATCGTGGTGCAGCATTCAAGCAAAATGCCATCATACACAATTGATTCTTTAGGAAGTAATGAAGTAAAACTGCTGGATTTACAAATGCATAAAGATGGACAGGACTTGGGGAAGTTAGCAGCCTGGCAGTCAAGCTTTGAAGACCTCATGTTTACAGAGAGCAGAAGCTAAGGCTGTGATGGAATGCTTGAGCCTGCAGATAACTAAGTATGGATGAAGCTTACAGTCAATGGGAAGCGGAGGGAGCAGTTAAACAATGACATGCAATAAAATGAAAACACTCAATAATTTGACTCTCCACCGTCGTAATCAATACTCATCATCATTATGTGCCGTGTTGTATGACGTGGGCAATCATGGTCTTCCATCTGTCTTTAACCTGAGAACTTCGAATAAGGTCTTCAAAACTTTTGCCTGTCCATCCCCTGATGTAACTCATGAAAGTCATGAGCTGCTGACCGCAACATTTTCTTCCATCAGGTTTTCCTGTCATTGCTTAATGTTTAATCTTTCTTTCCTCAGTTAATGTCTCAAGTATTGTAGCTGCTGATTCCTAATTGATGATATCAGCTCTCTTCTTATTCCAGCTTTTCGCAACAGTCTATTTTTTTGCTTTTCTGTCCTTCGAAGATATTTTCATCATTCTTCTCAGAAAACACATTTCTGCAGCTTTGAGTGTTCTCTCATTTTGCTTTGATATTGTCCAACATTTATTTCTATTTGCTAGTGTGTCATGAACGTGGCTCCACAACACTCTGAATTTTGGATAGAAATTATGTTATTAATTAGTCTCTTCCTGAAATGCTCGAATGTGCATCTCCTCATCTAATTTCAACATCAGCCCTACCATCAGATGTTATGGTGCTTCCTAAGTAATTGAACTTGCAAGTTTGTTTAAGTGTTTTATTACCCACTTTCAGTTCACATTTCTGTACAGTATTTCATTCTTTGTGACAACCATACATTTGGTCTTTTTGCAGTTGATGGTCAATCCTCTCTTTGCATTTTCTTCAGCAATTTTATTTAATATTTCTTGGAGCTTTTCTTCAGAAGTAGCTATCAGCACTGTGTTGTCTGCGTATCACAAGTTGTTCAAATTGTATCCGTCAATTATCATGCCTGGAATACTGTTAATTTTAGAATCTTCTTGCTATAAAGGTTGAACAGGTCAGGTGAGAGAACACAACCCTATGTGGCTCTCCTCTTAATCTGGACAAGATCATTTGTCTCACTTTCAACTCTCACTCCTGCTCTTGGTTCCCAATACAAATTCCTGATCATTCTGATATCTTTGCCATCAGTGTCCAAGTGTTGAAGGATTTTTATAATCTCCTCATGTTTCACCTTATCAAAAGCAAAGAAACAAAGGTATAGGTCTTTTTGGATCTCTGTGGTGTGTTCACAAATCACCCTAAGGATGAGTACTGCCCTGGAGCAGTCTCGGGTTTCATGCTTTTTCTTACTCTCATCATGATGATTTGTAGCAGGGCTTTCACAGCGTGACTCATCAAACTAATTGTGCGGTGTGACTCACATTCAATTGCTCTAGATTTTTTCTGCAGTACAATGACTATTGCCTTGCTCATTTCCCTACTGTCATTTATTTAACTTGCAAGTTTCAATTCCGAAATCTTCCAACGCTTGAATCATTTCTGTAGCAACGCCAACTGATCCTAATGCCTGATTCTTTTTCATTTTTCCCACTGCTGCTTGAACTTCTGATTTCATAATTGGTGGCTCATCCATGCTCTTAGTAATTATCGACTTCTCTCCTCTTGTATCTTCAAACAAGTCAGCAATGTATTCAGACCAGCTAACCAGTACATCAGCTTTTTCCACGAATATTGATACATATTTCACCTTCAAACACCAACTAGATGTACAAGATTTGGCACTGTGAGCAGCCTCACCTTCTTGTGCATTTTGCCAGAATGTTTCGGTTTCTCTAGCTCTTTGCATTCTCCATTTATCCATTCTTCTTTTGCTTCCCTTGGTTTACACTTGATTTCTTTGTTCAAAGTTTTGTATTTCAACTTTATGTTCCGAAATTTCAAGCAAGCCAGGTGTAATTTGGTATTTTCCTTAGACTTCTTTAAGCATCTAAGCTTAACGTTCAGCTTGCAGATCATTGGAACGGCTTAGACAGTTGCACCACATTCCTGAAATGCTTACTGATTGTAATGTGGTCTATTTGACCGTGGTTCCGCTCTTCCACACTCCTCCAAGTCCACAACAAGTCTTATGTGCTGCTTGAATCACGAGCTTGTTATTATCTGTTCATTCACACCAACATCAGTCTATCATTCTCTCAACTCTGTCATTCCTGGTTCCCAATTCAAATGAACGGACAATATCACCACCTTGTTGTTAACCAACTTTGGCATTCTTATCCATTATCACCATAATATTTAGTGATTTTCAGCTGTCCTTTGCTTCTTGCAAGGTACCATAAAAACTTTCTGTACCTTCTTCACTACTATTGTCTATACTACAACTATTGACATGTTCATAAGTTGTCCTCAGAGTTCCACCAGCAGAATTCTGGCTGATAACGTCCCGTATCCCATGAGGCTTCTGCTTCTTTCAGCATCTAGTGTTATTCCCACATCTCATTCCTGTTTATCAACACCTGAATAGATCACCACAATTGAAACATCCGGTCCCTTTCCACCTGCTCTCACACAGTCCAATGATGTTGACTTCCAAACGTTACATTTCTTGCTTCACACTCTCTAGCTCTCCAGCTCGATAAAGAGTCCTCACATTCAATGTTGCTGTTTTGATGGTATCTTTGTTGCAGACACTAGGCTGATGACAGTCGAGTCTCACCTGTCGTACATGAGTGTCTCTATCAAGCGATGGGTCCTTGACTGTGGGGAAGACACCCCTTCACGCTGTTGTTCTTAAACTTTTCTCTTTCCATGGCCGTGATTGTTCTTGGCAAAATTTTCTCCTGCAGTGGTTTGCCATTGCCTTCTTCTGGGCAGCGTTTTTACATGACAGGTGACGCCAGCCATTATCAATATTCTTTGGAGATTGTCTGCCTGGCATTAGTGGTTCCATTACTAGAACTTGTGATGTGTACCAGCTACTCATAGAACCGTCGACCACCTCATCCCATGGCTTCATGTGACCCTGATAGCAGGACCACGCCGGTGGTACACCTTGCCCAAGGGTGACCTGCAGGCTAGCGGACGGAAGGAGTGCCTTTGGTAGACATTTCTCCACCGTGTCACCCATAAAATTCAATACTATACTACTAAATAAATCCTCCAAAATGTGTTTAAACCCACAAGCACTGAAGGATATGCTGTTGGTTTTGGAAAGGCGAATCTTTTCTGTGCTGACAAATGAATGCCAGTTGTCTCCCTGGGCCTTTGAAAAAAAGACTTAATTTCATCATTTAGGGGATGTGATAGTTTGCCATCTCCATTGGACAAACATAGGAGAGAATTCTGTTTCTGAGAAGAAGATTTTGTATTTAAAGAGCTCTCTCCCTCTGCAATAATGAGCAGTGCCTTACAGAAATTTATGCAGCAACCATTAAAACAGTGATAGCACTTCCAAACTAGTTCATTGGCTTCAAAGTACTTTGGGATTTTTTGAGATCATGAGAGACATTAATTAAATGCAAATGCTTCTCTCTTAATAACCAGTTGTTTCCCCAACATTTCCTTCTGTTTCCTTTGAACATATTTCTTTCTTCCCTCTCCCAGCCACTCTTTTGCCATAGCTCAGCCTTACTGTCTCTGACCTGCCTCCATTCTCCACCATCTCAGCTTCCACTCCCCCCATTTCACTTCAGCCTTCTATTTCCCCTCTCACTTTCATACCCAAGCATTCTCTTTGCTTTCATTTAAGCTTTCTCACTCTTTTTCCAACCTCCTTCTCTTCCTTCGCCCTGCTAGAGCTCAATTGTTCCTTTGCCCTCTGGTCCAGCAAGACAAATATTGGGAATTTGTCTCAATTCCTTGTACTTAACAAATATACCTCTATGACTCTGCAGTGGGACATTGATGAACATTCTAAATAGCAATAACCCATCCAGGTAAAATTATATCTGGGTTGAAAGATATTACTATTAGACAAGCACGCATAAAATGGTGGAGAAACTCAGCAGGTCAGGCAACATCTATGAAAAAAAAAAGCTGCCTGGCCTGCTGAGTTCCTCCTGCATTTTGTGTGTGTTGCTCAGATTTCCAGCATCTGCAGACTTTCTCTTGTTAGTGATTTGATACCTATAGGACACTTCAAAATCCTAAAAGTTATCAAAATAAAATATTTAATCTGTTTTATTCGTACTATCTCAGTGTATGATCTGATGAGATTGCATTTAAACAAAAGCCTTCCACCGCATTTCAGTGTATGTCACAATAATTAATTAATACCAAATCCAAATTCACTAGAAATCTTATTCCTCTGTTACTTTCTTGATAATGTGAAAAATAACAAATTATATCCCACAGAAATTTGAATTATGGTAATTCTATCAATTTTCTAACTATTGCCACCAATGTAAGATAACTTTGGTTTTAATTAATCAATTAATTATTTGGTAATAATTTCATTATTTGGCAATGTTTTTCAGAAATATATTCAAAATTGGCTGGAGTTACATATTGGAGGGAAAAGATTTTTTGTATCAGCCAGGAAATTAAGTAACTTTAATGCTTTAAAGCCAGTTTTTAAGGTAAATAGTAAGCAGAAGCAGTTAAAGTACCTATCAATGCCTCTTTTTGACAAGTCAGGATGAGCTTTAAACTTCCCGTGGCTAAGATCTACATTCCAAGCGTTTAAATAATCATCTCAATGTGACAGTTCCTCATCAACAGAAAGTACAAAACAGTCGTATATTATATTGTCCTGGAGCAAGCCCACTCTAAAGTTTAACAATTTGGCTCAATATCCTCTGCAGCACAAGTCTTAGTTTTCATTTCCACTACCACGCCTCACAGCTGACAATTCTTCCAAGTTGTCCTTCATTACCAAGCTATACCACATTTAGTTGCTCACTTTCTTAAATCAAATACTAAGACAGTTCACCTGAGATGTTCAAAGTTCAGAGCAAATTTATTATCAAAGTACATAATTGTCACCATACACAACCCTGATGTTCATTTTCTTGTGGACGTTCTCAATGAGAGCATGATGGAATAATAACCATGATAGAACCAGTGAAAGATGGCACCAACTGTGGAGTCAAGCTCTGAGCAAAGAAGGCAAGAAGTCAGAGGGGTTTTCTGGCACTGAGGGGGGCCTGATAATTAATGGAGATAGAAAGTTGAAGTAAAGAAAGAATACAAAGAGAACAAAGAGCAGGAAGGTACAGTTTCTTGATAAAAGGCTGAAGCTGTAGTTTTGGAAAGGATAGGAGTGAAGAGTTAATTGATCTTTGACATTCTTGCACCAAAGCAACCTTTGTAGGGAAACAGTTTCTGGTCAATAAACATCATGAAAATAGGTACCAGATTAATCCTGCTATAATCACTTTATTTTCTTCCACTCTGGAATTATCCAGGAAAAATATCCCAATTTTTTTTCTTACTCTGGCTTAAGCCTTTCAATCTGTTGAACTTTCCATGAAGGTTTGTCATGATGCATTTTGTTCATTTTGTTTCATTTGTTCATTTTGCATCGGAGTGTATGGGAAAAGCTTGATGCTTCATTTCTCATTGTGGTGCAAGTGCTATATTTGAAGTTAACTTACAAACTCAGGGCAGCGGGCTCAGGACACCAATAAGTCTGTCCCATCACAGAAATCCCTGAGCTCTCTGTACACTAATGAAATGTTAACAGGTTTGGGCATCCCTTCTGAATTGGAGGAAGAGGCCATGGGATCTTAATCCTAATTTATTTGTCTGTCCTTTACCGTGTTTCCACAAAGGGGGACTTACTGTCAAATGGGATGTTCAATGCTTAAGTTTTCAATATCACAAGGCTAGAGAACTTCAATTTCTTCAGAAAGAACACAGGGGATCAAAAACCTTTAAAGAGGTCTTTGTGCACCTTGATCATAGAAACTGCATATTATCAATAATCCTAGAAATTCCTTTACATTAAGGAAGTAGCTCAAAAATTCAAAGTCTTGGAAAAGAGGAATCAATCCCTTCTTTAGCTTCAAATCTTGATATAAAAATAGTACAAAAAAGATGGTAATTGCCAAAGCCTAAATCTAGGAATATTATTAAAGTAGAATAATGTTATGAGTACAGTAGTAGTTGAAAATAGCTCCATCAAGGAAAGTTACTCAATGGTCTCTAGGATCCGTTGAAATCTCTCTGCTGACTCATGGTTGCAGAGATTTTGCACCATCTTAGTTATTTTGAAAAGGAAAGAGAGTAATGGTGAATGAAAGGCAAGGAGATTGGCAATTTCAGCATTTCAGTTATATTTGAAGAATTTCCAAACTAGTTTAGCAGTTCAGCCTAGAGATATATTTTGGTGTAAACATAAATCACTAAGTTGACCTTAAAAATTAAGTTGGTCTGAAACATTAACTTTCTTCCTCTCACCAAGGAGGCTGTCTGACATGCTGAGTATTTCCACTATTCATTGTTTTATTTCAGGTTTTTAGCATCTGTAGCATTTCGCTTTTTAAAGTAACTCTTCAACTGATTTCATTAAACTTTTAAGAAATAATTTATTTACATTTATTAGAGGGAAGGAACAGATGAACTGCATGTTGTATTTCTGCTTGCAATCTCTGTGAGTTTAAAAAGTATTAAACAGTACATCGTAACAGGAAGCCATTTGCAGCAGAAATTTTCAAGAGAGGGCTTTTTCTCTGACAGACAGACATATTTTATTGATCCCAAGGGAAATTGGGTAATCTGGGGCAATGTGGGAAATCTGCAGACAGACAATTGCATAGACAGGCAACTCACAATAAATATTTATCAAATAATTTCTAATTACAATTGCCTATAAAACAACCATGTATTCCTGAGTTTTGATAATGTAATGCAGAGGAGGGGCAGAAAATTTGCAGGGCTTTTTTAAAATTATGAGGGCCAGAGATAGTAAGAGTATTTTTTTCCTCAGAAGGTCGAGTCTAAGTAATAGAGTGCATAAGGTGAGAAGAGATCTAAACAGAAGTCTTTCACACGTCAGATTGTGAAACAATATATGGAACAAACTGCCACAGGAAGTGGCTGGGGCGGATATAATACATTTAAAAGTCATTTGGACAGGAAAGTAGTTGGATATGAGCCTAATGCAGGCCAATATGATTGCTGCAAAGGAGGCATCACAGAAGGTGGCTGAAGGGCCCACTGCGGATAAGTCTTACTTTATGTTGTATCATCGCCATCTGTTGACCGTAACATGGTACTGCATCTTGCTTTTATTCCCGATTTCTATGTAAAGATTCTTCAAACTTACCATCTGTAGTATAACTTATATTTAACTAACTTATACAATGTTTGCCTATAACCAAAACGAGAATGTTAAAGGTGTCTTCAAATGGTTTGAAAACTCTATCGCAATGAGCTTCCTCAAAATCCACTGACTCTTGCATGAAGCAAAATATTAATAGTAGATGGAGAAATTTTTCACATTTTGGTCTCTGTATTTAGGAAATATTATCCCTTGCTCTCCACTAGAAACTTAAGTTAAAATACTGTAGTTGATATAATTAGTCTAAGAGTGCAACACACAGAAAAAAAGTTCTTTTCAAAGAGTATCTGCTCCCCACAGACCTCCTTGAACTCTACTATACTTACCCTCCTATCCCCTGTGTTCCTCAGGACTTTATGGTTACTCTCCTCAGCTCTTCCGTGTCAGAGCAGGTTCCACGTTTGAGTAAAGAAGTTTCTCCAGATTTCTTTTGGATTTATTAGAAACATTACTTATTTGTTGACTTCAGCTCTGCATTCTCCTGATGTACCTTAACAATTATTTTCATTGCTTTAATATCCTCCAAGGTAATTGTATTTCTCTCAGTTCTGAGGGTTAAAACCTCTCAGTCTGTTATAATTGTCTGTATACTAACTTTTTTGGAACCTTTTCTAAGGAGAGCACAAGTAACAAGCTGCCCTTCAGACTCACTCAGTCACTCAATGATTGTATCCAGTCCGCTGGCCTCAATCCACTTTCCTGTCTGATCTCCAGCCAGCTCAGCTTTGAATATATTTAATGATTTGATATCCTCCGGTGTCAGAGGTTGAGAATTCTAAAGACTCAAATGCTCAGAGAAGAAATGCCTCGTACATTTCCACTGATCCACAGAGTATTTTATTCTTTCTTGAGCCCTCCCCACAAGTGAAAAATGCCCATAGTATCATCTCAACAAGCTTTTCCCCTCATATCTTATATGTTTCAATAATATTATGTCTTTCCTCTAAACTGCAGCTAAAGTAGGTCCAGTCTATTCAATCTTTCTTTATAGGGCTAACCTAGAAATCAATTTAACAAACTTTCTGTGCATTGCTTGCAAAGACAAAGGAAAAGGCAAGTAGATATTGGAAAAACAGTTAATAAGGGCAGCCACTTTTTTGGGACAACTCTTAAAGAATAAAAACTAATCAAGAAAGTTGCTGGAATTCCCTTCATTTATTTGGGACTCTTTGCCACATAATTGAGGCAGGGAACTGTTGCTGAACAGTTTCTAATTACTGTCAGTTGTGTGTGTTTGTGTTCAAAAAGCAGTGATATTTGTCACTTCTAATTGGTGAGACATGAGAAATAAGACAATTCCAAATTGTTTTGCTCACTATGGTTTGAAGTATTCAGGCTCAGAAATGCCAGAAATAGCCAGGAGTGAAAATGAGACAATTTCACAACCTAAAAAATTTAGGACTACAAAGAATTTTAAGGTACTAACAATCATCTTGAATTCTGCAATGAAAGGATGCAATCAGTGACAGCATTGTTTGAAGACAGTCCATTATCTACACTGAACTTGTTCATTTACAGTCAAAAGAATAAAGAATCAAAAGACGGATGAATTCCTCCGTTGATAAGTATTGGGAACTAATACAGTTTTATAGTACTGTAGTAGTATTGGTATTGTTCTATCTTGTTCTCGATTGTATTTAAAAACACAATTTGTTATTCAGTTTGTCATATTTTTACCTTTTTAACTACTTCCATGAAACTTTGGCTAATTGGAATACTATGTCCCAATTAAAGGGAATCCAATGTATATTCTTCCTTAAGTAAGTACTCTAGGAATTCAATGGGACAGACAGCATCTGTGGAGAGAAATAAATAGCCGATGTTTCAGGTTGAGATCTTTCGTCTAGACTGCCCATCAAATACAGGAGGAAATTTCTTCGAAGTGGGCATATCTCGAAGAGATCTTGCAGCAATGGAGCAGTTAAATAGACGCAAGAGACTATAGATGCTGGAATTCCAGCATCTTTAGTACTCCAGATATGTTTTATCTTTACGATTTTGTATTCCATTCCCCTTGTAATGAAGCATTCTATTTGACTTCCTAATTTGTTGCTGTACCTTCCAGCTACATTAGGCCCTTTCTAGTTTAGCCTACAGCTCACATCAGCCCACTAATAATGCCACAGGTGAGACAGGACTGGCGTCCTGTCTCACCTACTCAACACCCCTCTCTGTAATTTGATCTTGGACTTTTCGGTGGAAAGGCACCAGTCGGTACAAGTTGGCAGCAATATCTCAAGCTCTCTCATGTTGAGCACTGGTGACCTCTCCCCATGGCTGGATGCTCAGCCCACTGCTGTTCATGCTGCTGACTCATGACTGCACTGCCAGATCCCACTCAATTCACATCATCGTTTGTTGATAAAACAGTGGTTGGCCTCATTAGTAAACATGATGAGGTGACATACAAAGAAGAGGTAGACAGGCTTGTCAAATGGTGTAAGAACAACAATCTGGGTCTCAACCTGGACAAAAGAAATGATAGAGGATTTCAGGAAGGTAGAGGTCACACACTCTCCATTACACATCAATGGCTCTGCGTGGAGGAAGTGAGGAGCATAAATGCATTGATGTGCACATAATGGACAATCTAACCTGGACCCATAACACCTCAAGAAGACACGGCACGTCTACACTTCCTGAGAAGACTGAGGTGTGCAAGGCTCCCCACCCCTATTCTAACAACTTATTACAGGAGCACCATTGAGTGTTCTGTTTGGGTGCATTGTTGTGTGGTATGGAAGTTGCAAGGGATTGGATCGTAAGACCCTGCAGAGGACAGAAAAAACTGTCGAGGATCACCAGGATCTCCTTCCTCCCCATTTGTGACATTCACCAGGAACACTGCAGATGAAGGGCCCAAAGCATTGTTGAGGATCCTTACCACCCATCCCATAATCTCTTTGACCCACTACTGTCAGGAAGGAGGTACAGAATCATCAGGACTAGGACTGCCAGACTGGGCAACAGCTTTTTCCGTCAGGCTGTGCGCTACATACATTTTGAGTTATATTTTATTAACCTATTTATGGTAATATTTTGGTTTAACTGTTGTGTGTCATATATGTTCTGTGGGCGCAGTGGGGTCTAGAGGAACATTGTTTTGTCTGGTTGTATATATGTAGAATCATATGACAATAAACTTGAACTTAAATCAGCAGGTTAGAGAAAACAAGATCTCTAAGAACATGATAAGACTATAAGGGACCAGGAGAGATAGGAGCACAATTAGGCCATCCAATTCATCAGGTTTGTTCCATCATTTCATCATGGCTGACCCATTTTCCCTCTCAGCCCCATTCTCATGCTTTCTCCCTGTAACTTTTCAAGCCCTAATCCAGAAAATAACAGCCTCCGCCTTAAATACTCCCAATGACCTGGCCTATGCAGCTGCCTCTGGCAATTAATTCGACAGATTCACCACCCTCTGGCTAATGTAATTCCTCATCTCCATTCTAAATGGACATCCCTCTATTCTGAGGCTATGGCCTCTGATCCTAGACTCTCCCAATACAGAAAACATCCTCTCCAAATCCACACTATCAAGCCCTTTCAATATTCGATAGGTTTCAGTGCGATCTCCCTCATTCTTCTAAATTCCAGTGGGTTCATGCCCAGAGCCATCAATCGCTCCTCATACGTCATTCCCAGAATCATTCTTGTGAATCTCTGGCTATTGTTCATAAGTTTGTTTCCAACTCCTATCATGGTATTTTACCCTTTAATTTCTTAACTCTATCTACATCTTTTGGTCCTATGTCATCTCTTTCTAGGGATTTGATTTCATATTTTACTAAGAGCCCTCTGCCTACCTGTCCTTTCAATACAATGTGTATCCTTGGATGTCAAGCTCCCAATGATGATATTCTTACATCCACGATGGGGTTCATTGGTTTCACACTATTTACATAATACTCTGCTTTTCTATTACTGTAACCACTTATCCCATCTATATCTCTGTGTAGACTTTTGTCCCCTCTCACAACTTAAGGCTGTTGACAATAATGCAAAATTATTAAATGCCTTTTGGAAATACACGACATCCTCTGGTTCCCTTTTATTCATTCAGCTATGTACATCTTCAAAGGATTTAAAGAAAATCATGTTTGACAGATTTACAGTATTCATGTATTCATTTGACCCTGTTAACTGGCTACAGCTCCCTGCTTTCTCTCCTTCTCATGAATAGCAATATTATATTTGTCATTTTCTGATCTACTGGGACTTTCCCAGAATCTAAGAAATACTGAATGATCCCATCCAATGCATTCACTACTTTAAACCCAATTTCTTTCAGATTAAAAAAAAATCCTGATGAAGGATCTCTGCCCAAAACATCAACTGTTTGTTTATTTCCATGGTTGCTGCCTGCCTTGCTTCCACATTCTCTGTTCTTCCAAATAGTTGTGTCATTACTTTATTTCAGCTGTTCAGTTATCATATAAAGTTGCCTAGATATGAGTCTATTTAACTGATCTATTACTGTAATATAAATTTGTTATTGCTGTATCTACAAATCAAATGGAAATGAATTCTTGCTCAACTTGTGCACCAAGGCAGAGCCTAACCCATAAGATTATATATCAAATTAATTCACGTTGCCACATGTTTGTCAGTGTTGAGTGATTCTGGCAACAAAGCCTACAACAGTAAACTTTGCATAAAGTATCATAGTCTTATGAAAACTTAGTTCTTTACCGCTTGGTGCAGGGTAATAACAAAAAAGAGAAAAGATGGCTCGACTTCAGGCAAGTTGGTCTTTTCCCCTGAGCTGCTTTCCCACAATATGAGTACTATAGCTCTCAGACAGTGATCTGAAGTGAGCAGTCCAATCACTATAATTACTAATAACCAGTGAATAATAAGATAGCTTTTTTCCAGTAATGTCAGTACAGTAAAGTACATACTGTACACACTGAAAATAGAAATTACAACTTTTGAATAATGTCTTGATAAGCAACTTAACATTTCAAATGTAAAACTAAAAAAAAGTAAAATCTTGATCCTTATTATCTTCAAGGGTTATAAGCAAGAACAAGAATTAAAATGCTTGTTCACACAAAAAGTATGGCTACAGTTTTAAACAATTTTACACATGATGTTTATTAACATGAATGTTTACTGAGTCAATTTACACAAACAGTTCATTAACCCAAAATGTGACAGAACAGCAGTGTTTCCACATGGATATCTGATGCTGTAACTCCAGTAGCTCCAACACTTTCCATTAGACAACACCACATATAAAGTGTCACAGTTCACATTCACGTCCTATTACGGTCACAGATAAGGTTGATCAGTGGAAAGTTTCATCTTGACTGGCTGTCCAGGCTGAACTGGTTTCTTAACACCGGTGGTTGCTACAGTGCTTTCACTGCTGGAAAACAAAAAGCAAGTTCAGCTGATCCATGGAAATTCAAGTGATGACAGTGAATCCAGTTCCAGAGATGGACTGGACAGCATTAACAAAACTTCTCAAATCCAGTCTGCATCATTCTGCAATTTAAGATCAACTTCTAAATCAGATTGTTTACTAACTTTGTTTTTACACTGAAAAGAGAAAAACATTCTACTGTATAGAGCAAAATGGCATAAACACTTCTGGATGTTTAACATAATGTTGAAAGGGACAAAAATGACAAAAAATTAGTAATATTTCAAAAAATCTTATAATGATGATCTTCAGAAATAACTTGATCAGTCATCACAGGAAGTGTGTGCAAATCCTAGCAGATATGGCACAAATTTATGGATAGGATAAAAATGGAACGCCAAACAAGTTGTGTGGTTGAATACCGCGACAGACAGACTTCATTGGGTCCTAAGCCACAGGAGGTGGTCAGTGTTGGGTCATTCTTCTCAAATGAGCAAAAGATAAATATGGAATATTCCACAACGATTTGATACTAGCAGCTACGATCGAATTGTAGGAACATAAGATTTAGTTTCTAGATCCTAATATGCTATTTATGTAAGCTTAGATTAATCCGTCTTTCTTCTGTAACATTATTTGCTAAAAATCTACACTCAGTAGCCAATTTATTTGATACCCTGTACACCAGCTATTTAATGCAAATACCTAATCTGTCAATCATGTGGCAGCAACTCAATGCATAAAAGCATACATATATGGTCAAGAGGCTCAGTTGTTGTTCAGACCAAATATCAGAATGGGAAAGAAATGTGATTGAAGTGACTTTGACCATAGAATAATTTTTGGTGCCAGACAGGGTGATTTGAGTATTTCAGAAACTGCTGATCTGGGATTTTCATGCATGGCAGTCTCTGGAGTATACAGAGAATGGTGCAAGAAATGTACCCCATCTATCAAGTGGCAAAATGCCTTGTTAATAAGAGAGGTTGGAGAAGAATGGCCAGACAGGTGAAGCCAACAGAAAGGCCACACTAACTCAAATAACCAGGTTACAACAATGGCATGCAGAAGAACCTACAATGTTTGAACATACAACACATCAAACCTTGAACTGGATATGCTACAGCAAAATAAGACTTCCAACATACATTCACTGGTACAAGAGGGACCTGATAAAAGTGGTCACTGAGTGTATGGGATCTCTTCCCAAAGGTTGGTGGGTAAATACCAGATTCCTACAAGCTTGAAAACAGATAATAAAATATAATAGAAAAGCCAAAGGGTTTATTGATCTTTATCTGAAAGCTGGAAGGACCTAACCCACACTGTATTTCTAAATAAAAAATAAAGAAAGAAAAGTAAAGGAGACTGGAATATAGAGCTGAGAGAATATTGCATCTGATTCAAATTACTGTCATACTTACCAGAGTGCAATGAAATTCCTTGCTTGTGTGCTAACAGAGTACACAGTATAGAAAATAATAATAAATGCAACAATAAATACAATGCATGCAAAGTACAGCAGTACAAACTAAAGTAGTCCAAAAAGAAATGGGAAATTGACAATAACAGAAAAGGCAGAATTAAAGGTTCAAGAATATACCCGTGCCACTAGGAAGAGGGATATGAAAGATGATCAAAACCCATCAATTTTTGTATACTAAGTCTTAAGAATATTGACTTTTCAGTAGAAATTAGATTTGCTAGAATATTGCAATTGTTTGATTGTTTGAAGGAATAAATTATAAAACTAGATTCCATTAATGTATTTGCTTCTGTGGTTAAAAAGTTTATGAAGATTAAATTGAGATTTTCCAGATGGTAAAATATCCATTAGTAAAATACAGGAAAACTATTTGCTCTGGTGCATAATTTTAAAATATGAACCAACAGGTTGAGCAATTAATTTAAGAAGAACTTCTTCAGACAAAGATTTAAGAAATATGGAACTCTTCAAAAGCTTTGGGTGCTGTTTTAAATGGAAATTTCAGAGTAAAAATCAATAAATCCTAATTAGGTAGAGGAATCAAAGGATAGAAGCAAAGGCAGGTAAAATGCAATTACTGTACCAATGATCTAAATGTATGCCAGTCCAGACTAGATGAGTGGAAATGGCTGACTACCAAACCATATTCTACTAATCCTGTCATCTCTTAACTTTTCTCTCAATACCGCATTTGTTTCTATGATTAATTTAATGCCACTGACCTGGTTGCTTGTGTTCCTGCTTCTAATGCTTTCTGTGATGACCATATAATTGTAGGTGGAGATGTCTCTCGACGACCATCTCGCAGGCAGTAGTAATTATCTGAGAATTTATGGCTGGGGCCAACTGGGAGTTTTGGTGTGGGTGGGCTTCTACAAACATTTCAAAATTTCAATGTTACAAAAGAAGACAAAATTTCATAAAAAGACAGTGCTGAAAATATACAGTATACTTTCAAACATGAAAAGATGGGAATTCAGACACATCACATAATCCCATTTGTCCCCATAGACATTAATATAGTACATTGCTTCCTATCAATTTGCATAATGGGAATGGCCCTCAGAACAAAATATGCAGTACTAGTCTCTCATTTTCTCATGTTAAACAGCATTCAATTTCTGTTCATGCCGTTTAACTATGGCATAATAGTGTTAGTACTATCTACCATGTTTTTAAATAATCAAAAATTAATCAACGTTCTTTTTAACCACTGAACCTTGGGACAGATATTTTGATACCAATAAGCGTTCTGCAGAAATTCACTAAAAAAAAGGTGAATAGAACAGTGGGCAGTTTCTAAGTCAAATAAAGCCATGGCCAGATAGAGTGGCAATCTCTCCATATTGCCCCATCAATCACTCACAAACAATATCATTAAGGCTTGATACCAAATTAAGATTGTTCCATGGTCAGAGGTAATTTAGCCAGAGGGTGGTGAATCTATAGAATCTGTTGCCACAGGCGGCAGTGGAGACCAAGTCATTGGGTGTATTCAAGGCAGAGATTGATAGGTATCCTGATGAAGGGTCTCGGCCCGAAACGTTGGCTACTCTTTTCTCACGGATGCTGCCTGACCTGCTGAGTTCTTCCAGCGTTGTGTACGTATTCTTTGATAGGTATCTGAGTAGCCAGGGCATCAAAGGTTATGGTGAGAAGGTGGAGGAGTGGGACTAAATGGGAGAATGGATCAGCTCATGATAAAATGGTGCAGCAGACTCGTTGGGCCAAATGGCCAGCTTCTGCTCCTTTGTCTTATGGTCTTATATGAAAATAGCAAACATATTGCACAATACATGAAATATAATGAATAAAGTTCCCACTACACTGTCCTATGAGATACTTACAGATAAGGGTTATTAACTCTATTGGAAATCTACTTCCTTCTGATCAAAGCAATTTATTTTGTGCATTACCTGGAAGCAATTTCAGTGTATCGAAGCTGCAACTTAGTTTGGAGATTCCTCTGGAAGAAAGATAATTCAGTTTAAGGACTTCTTTTAGCTCTACAGTATCAAACATGTACAGTGACATTTTAAAATGAGAAGCTTTAAAATCAAGAGAAAGGAAAGATATCATGGTGAAGGGCAAATTTGGTAACATAGCCTCAACTCTGATGTGTTCAGGCAAAAGGCATTGAGAATCTCGGACTTTTGGATCATTGGGCTCTATCCCAGAGAAGGTGGGACCTGTATAGAAGAGACAGTCTGCACCTGAACTGGAAGGATCTAATATCCTACCGGGAAGGTTTGCTAGTGCTGCACAGTGTAGAGGGACTGATTGTACAGGGATGGGAACCAGAGTGTCAGAACAGATAGTGGAGAGATTGTGGAGACACATATTGTTAAAACCTCAAAAGTAAAGAATTAAAAGGTTGAGTATTAAGTGACGAATGTCCTGAGCTGCGTATATTTCAATGAAAGTATTATGGGAAAGGCAGATGAACTCAGGGCATGGATCAACAAATGAAATTATGATATTGTAGCCATTAGTGAGACTTGGTTGCAGGAAGGGCAGGACTGGCAGCTCAATATTTGGGGATGGCCAAGAAGATTCAGTCGCTTGGCATTCAAGATGAGGTAGAAAATTGGACTTGTGGGAGAAGCCAGAGAGTGGTAGTAGATAGCTGCCTCTTGGACTGGTGGCCTGTGACTAGTGGAGTGCTGCAGGAATCAGTGCTGTGTTCTACTTCAATGATCTGGATGATAATATGATAACTGGCTCAGCAGGTTTACAGATGACACCAAGAATGGGGGTGTAGTGGACAGCGAGGAAGACTATCAGAGCTTCAAAGGCTCAAAGTTCAAAGGTTCATTTTATTGTCAAAGTGTGCATGCCTAATACAACTTTGCTATTTGTCTACTGCAGATAGCCATCAAATACAGAAAGATCATGGATGCTGATGAAAGAAAAGACATCAACTCCCCACCAAACAGCATGAACATAAACAAAACTCGCAGAGCCCAAAATCCCACCCCCACCCACAGCAAAAAACAGCCACAAAAACAATCAATGATTCTCTACACATAACAATCCCCAACCATTTCACTTGTAGAAAAGAACAGTGACAGTAGTGCCAAATCTCCAAACACCCCCCCACCATACACATGAAAAATTAACAGGTCACCCACCCATCAATCGAACACAAAAAGGTAAACAACAAAAAGCTGTAAACTAATATAAAGCACAATCCAATAATCACACAAATCTCAGAAAATGAGAAATGACTTTTTCACTGCATACGAGGAGAGCAGCTGCATTGACTCAGTCCTTCTGTACAGAGTGACTGCCGACCCAGGTCTGAATGCCGCAGATTCGTCAGCCGTCCATCTTGTCATCACTGACCCTCTGCATTCACCTTGATATTCCAATCCTCCTTGCCGCTTCGAGATGGAGTTGTTCATGACCCTGCACCTCGTCTCTGGTCTTTTCCTCAAGTCAGCTTGTGCTCTCAGACCTCTTCGGCGCCCGTCTCGGATCTCCACAAAGCTGCTCTTTGGACACAGCACAGTGCTGGGTCCATCAATCGAGATTTAAATTGTATGTCGCAGGCTCCAACAGTTTCCATAACACAAACTAGACAAAAAGGAACAAGCAACAGGTGTAGAAACAATGAAATGATTGTAAAGTTTTGCTATGTGGAAGATGCTGCCCATGGAATCGTTGTTGATGACACCATCTTGACCAGAAGAGCTTGCAGCGGGTCTGGACTAGTTGGAAAATAGCAGATGGAATTTAATGTAGACAAGTGTGAGGTGTTGCACTTTGTTAAAACCAAGATTGGTGGGTAGGTAGGTCAAAGTGAACAATAGGACAAAGGAATCTGGGAAAAGAGATCCACAATCCATTGAAGGTGACAGGATCACAAATAAAGCTTTTGGCACCTGGGCCTTCATAAATCAAAGTACTGAGTACAGTATGCAATGTTATATTGAAGTTGTAGAAGACATCAATGAGGCCTAATCTGGGGATTTGCGTGCAGTTTTGGTCCCCTACTTACAGGAAAGATGTAAATAAGGTTAAAAGAGTGCAGAGAAAACTTACAAGGATATTGCCTTGACTGGAGAACCTGAGTAATAAGGAAAGATTGAATAGGTTGGGGCAGTGATTCCTAACGGAGGCGACGAAGTGTCCTAAGGGAGCTTTAGGGGAAATAGAAGATATTATCGGGGGGGGGGGGGGGGGGTGGCAATACGCAACACCTTAACTTGAGGTACAAGCCCTTAACCAACCATTAGTAGAAGCGGCACTTGCAAAAAAAAAGAATGAGGCAAAGGAACATGGGAAGAACCATTGCTGTGCAGGCGGTGAGCATCCGTCGACATAATGCGTCTGAAACTTGCAATCTCATCCAACCTATCAACCAAACAGACATTATTGTGGATGCATAAATTAGCAACCAGGGTGGCCAACAGTTCCTCTTGATTCAGGGCACAGAACAAGTTCATGCAATTTAACAGTTGGTAAGTCATGTAGACCCTCTCAACTTTCACTACAGATCTATGGAAAACAGGTTGCGTAATGATACAGCGCTCTCTGGAACCAAACAGTGAAATAGAGCTAATCCTGAGGATTCCTCTTAAGGTGTTCCAAAGCGACCTCGACTTCACACGCGCGGTCAAGAACCATCTCTGGAGATTATGAGACCTTACATGATTGGTCAATCACGCTAACTGGAATAGTATAAAGGTGGCTTGCTGAACATCAGCTCTATCCCAGCTAACACACAGATAGCAATCTGAATCCTTGCCAACATAATTTTCGCTGTTGTGATTGCCTTATCTTCACCTCACCGTTCCTTTGCATACTGCTACCATCGTTCCATCTGTGTCAACTTGCTGCCATCAATATCCGGTAGGCATTCCCAGTTTGTGTTAATTTTTATTTTAACTTAGCCCCATTAATGTTGGATAAACGCATACAGCGCGATCTCTATCACCCTGAAGGTGGTGAACCCTTGAATTCTAATCTTAAACAGAAACCACAGAAAGTGTCAATACAATGTTACATACCTGCAGTATGCTTTTATTCTGTTCCTGTCAGATCAGCAATGCCTCATGTGTCTTATCTGAAACACTGTAGTGTCTAATGAAGCCATGATTGCAGGGACACTTCAGTAAAGGACCCCCTGAAAAGGCTACTTATGGTATCACTCAGTTCCAGAAGATGAAAGCAGCATTGGAAGAGCATTGCACACTTGAGTCATTTGCCAAGAAAGCTAAAAATGACTTTGGTAGTGGTTTCATTGCTTCTTATAACACTTCCAAATGATAGCAAAGTATGGAATGTTTTGTACAATTGGTGAAAGATTAATAATGCCTGCTGTATCAGAAGTGCTCACCGCTGTTCTCAAAATGGATATCAGTATTTTAAAATCAATTTTTCTAAGTAATAACTCTGTTGCTTGTTGTATTGACAAAGTGAGTGAAGACACTGAATATCAACTATGCACACAGCTACAAAAAACAGAACTTGGAATACAACTGGATAAGTCAACTGTGCGAGACAAGACATGGCCAATGGCGTATGTACGGTTTATCAAAAATGATAAAGTTTATAAAGAGATTCTCTTTTGTAAAAAGTTAAAAATATCAATGGAGAATTAATCTATGATGAGTCAAAATGTACACTGAGGATAAAAGTATTCTGATTAGGAACATGATTTATTGTACAATAGATAGAGCACCATATATGACAGATCACCATGCTGGTTTAGTGGCATTTAAGTTTGTTTGCAATTCATTGTGTAACACATTGTCAACATCTCACAGCCAAAAACCTCAGCCTGTGACTTAATGCCTTTAATTTTGTTGATAGCTAATATGACTCTTGTCATATTAGCTATCAACAAAATTAAAGGCATTAAGTAGCAGAATATTTTGCCAGTTGTGCCAAGACAATGATGAAGTATTTGAATGCTTGCTTCCTCGTCAAAAGGCTGCTGCTTAAAATGTTTCTTTCATCTTCTTGACACCGTGGTTGAATTTTTGTTCAAAGCCAACAAGAACTTGGGAAAACAAGACTGAACTTCTGTGTGAAGATGTGATAGAGATATACAAAATTATGAGGGGTATAGATAGGGTAAATACAAGCAGGCTTTCTCCAGAGGATGAGTGGAACTACAACTAGAGGTCACGGGTTAAGGGTGAAAGATGAAAATTTTAAGGGGAACATGAGAGAAAATTTCTTCACTCAGGGTCATGAGAGTGTGGAATGAGCTGCCAGTGCAAGTGGTGCACACAAGCTCGATTTCACCATTTAAGAGAAGTTTGGATAAGTACCTGAATGGCAGGGGTATGGAAGGGTATGGTCTGGGTGCAGGTCAATGGGAGCAGGCAGTTTAAATGGTTTGGCATGGACAAAATGGGCCAAAAGACCTGTTCTAAGCTGTACTTTTTTTAATGACTCCATGACTCTACAATGGGATATCAGCTGAATGTGATTTTAATAACCTATCAACAGTAGTCAATGTATTGTCAACCCCAACTCTTCCTCTCATTCAAGATATATTTTTTCTGCAGTTAATGGTCAGTCAACAGAAATCCTTTGCTGACCATTCAATGTGTGTAGCTTGAGAAATAAAAAAAAAACCATTCATTTAGAATTGTTGCTTTGTACCTTAACTCCATGTAACTGCCTTTAATCATTTACCTTAATAATGTAAGAACATATTGGTAGGTCATGGCTGGAGTACGGCAGTAGGATGGGTGGGGGAAGAGTGGTGTTTGCCAGTAACTGATGTCCTCAATAATAGATCAAAGTCAGCTATTTCATGAAGGCTAGTCAAGGTGGGGAAGGTGGTATTTTTTTCCAGTGCCCTTGTTACTGCCAAATGACTTATAGAATACTGTGATCAGTTCTGGTCGTTCATTATAGGAAAAATGTAGAAGCTTTAGAAAGGGTGAGATGAGATCTACCAGGATGCTTTCTGGATTAGACAATATGTCATCTGAGGAAATGCTGAGCAAGCTATGGCATTTCCTTTTGGAATGAAGGATGAGAAGCAACTTCATAGAGTTATACAAGATTATGAGAGGAGCAAAGTGGATAGCCAGTGCCTTTTTCCCAGGGCAGCAATGGCCAAAACCAGAGGACACCTGTTTAAGGTGAGTGAAGAAAACTGTCCAAGAGAGTCTTTTTTAAACAGAGAGGGGAAGTAGCCTTCAGTGGTGGTAGAGGCTGATACAAAAAGGACATTTAAAAGACTATTTATAATAGGCATATTAGTGTTATTAGCTGTGTAGGAGCAAAGGGTCAGAACAACAATGTGCATCGAAGGGCCCATACTGTTCTCTACTGTTCTATATTCTAGACATGGGCAACGTATATGACAACATAATGCATTAAATACAGACCAAATTATCTCCCAAGCTAAACAGTTTTTCTTTAGATACCAATATAGTCAGGATGGTGTACGACTTGGAAGGGAAGCTGCAGCTCATATCCTTGTTCTTCTGGTGGTAAAAGAAGCAAGTTTTGAAGAATCCTTTGTGAATAACTGGAATATATTTTGTTAGTGCACTCTAGCTGTAATGTGCTGGACTTGGAGACAGTGAATGTTTATTGTGTTTAATATGGTGACAAACATGCAGTCTTCTTTCTCTGGATGGTATCTAACTTCTTCACTTTTGCTGAAGCTTTTTCATTTATGTAAGTGAAGAATATTTCATCATACTCCTGACTCGTAGCTTGTAGGTGTAGAGCAGCTTAATGGAATAGGTTGTTGAGTCATTTAATGCAAAAGAACTGTTACACTGTTGCTTGTCAGTGAGTCTACAACCTTGAAACTAACAGCACTGTGGCAGAACTTCATCACAAAGACTATAACCACCCAAGGCAGTAGCTCATCACTACCTTCCCAAGAGCATTATTGGATGACAATAAATGTTGGCCCTGCAGGTGAAATCTAGACCCTATAACCACAAGACAAAGGAGTAGAATTAGGCCATTCAGCCTAATTCAGTCTGCTCCACCATTTCACCATGGCTGATTGGTTATCCCTCTAAATCCCATTCATCTGCATTCACCCCATAACCTTTGATGCCCTGATTAATCAAGAACCTGCCTTAAATACACCCATTGACTTGGCTTGAATCTGCGGCAATGAAATTCACAAATTCACTACCAATGTCTTACAAAACCTCAGCATTACCTCCTATCCTTCATACTCTAGTCTTCTCAAAACAAACGCTAACATTACACTTTCCTTCCTTACCACAGATTCAACCTGCAAGTTAACCTTTAGGGTATCCTGTAATGGACTCTCAACTCCCTTTGCACCTCTGACTTTTGTATTTTCTCCCATTTAGTAAATAGTCTAAGTCTTTATTCCTTCTCCCAAAGTGCATGATCATGTACTTCCCTACTTACATTCTATCTGCCACTTCTTTGCCCGTTCTCCTAATCGGTCCAAGTCTTTCTGCAGACACCCTGCTTCCTGAACACTACCTGTCCCTCCACCTATCTTCATATCATCTGCCAACTTGGCCATAAAACTATCAATTCCTTTATCAAAACCATTCACATATAACGTGAGATGAAGCGGTCCCAACACCAACTCCTGTGAAACTAACTGATCACCAACAACCAATCAGAGAAGCCTCCCTTCATTCCCACACTTTGTTTCCTGCCATTAGCCAATCTTCATCCATGGAGTATCTCTTTTGTAATACCATGGGCTCTTATCTTGTTAAGCAGTCTCATGAGCGGCACCTTGTCAAAAGCCTTCTGAAAATTCAAATAGACAACATCCTCTGACTCTCATTTGTCTATCCTGCCTGTTATTTCCTCAAAGAATTCCAACAGATTTGCCAGACAAGATTTCCGCTTAAGGAAAATATTTTATCATGTGCCTCCAAGTACCCCAAAACCTGATCCTTAATAATGGTCCCCAACATCTTTCTAACCACTGAAGTCAGGTTAACTGGTCTATAACTTCCTTTCATCTTCCCTCGCTTCTTAAACAGTGGAGTGACATTTGCAATTTTCCAGTCCTCCAGAACCATTCCAGAATCCAATGAGTCTTTAAAGATCATTACTAATGTCTCCACAATTTCTTCAGCTGTCGTTCAGAACCCTGGGTATAGTTCATCTGGTGCAGGTGACTTATCGACCTTCAGGCTTTTCAGTTTCCCAAGCACCTTCTGCTTAGTAATAGCAATGACACTCATTTCTGCCCCGACACTCTTACGTTTCTGGCATTCTTCTGGTGTTTTCCACAGTGAAGACTGACGCAAAATACTTATTAGAAGTTCCTCCACCATTTCATTGTCCCCCATTACTATCTCACCAACATAATTTTTACTCTTTTACACTTTATATATCTGTATCTCTTTTACATTATTGGTTAGCTTACCTTCAAAGTTTCTCTCTTTATGGCTTTTTGGCCTTCTGTTTTTAAAAGTTTCCCATCCCTCCCTTCCCACTAATATTTCCTTATTATATGCCCTCTCTTTTTCATTTATGCTGACATTGACTTCCCTCGTCAGCCATGGTTGCCTCATCCTCCCTTTAGAATACTTATTCATGTTTGGGATGCATCTTTCTTGCACCTTTTGAAATGCTCCTAGACACTCCAGCCATCACTGTTTTGCCATCATCCCTGCTAGTGTCCCCCTTCTAATCAACTTTGACCAGCTCCTCTTTAAACAATGGAGACTACAATGGGATTTGGGCTGGTTGAGGAACAGTGGAAGACTTTCAAAGAGGTTTTTAATGGTGCTCAACAAAAGCATATTCCTGTTAAAAGGGTGAGGAGAGCCAGCCTTGGATCCTAAGGAAATAGAAGGCGGCATCAAACTAAAAGCTCGTGTGTACAAAGTTGCCAAGAGTAGTGGGAAACTGGAAAATTGGGGAGACTTTAAAAAGCAACAAAGAATCACAAAGTGAATAAAAAAAGAAAAGAAAGATTATGAAAATAAACTAACACAAAATATAAAAAAGGATAGTAAAAGTTTTATAATTAAAAAAAGCAGAAAAGGGTGGCTAAAGTGAACGTAGGTCCCTTAGAGGACGAGAAGGGGGAATTGATATTGGGTCATGAGGAAATGGCAGAGGCTTTGAATGACTATTTTGTGTCAGTCTTCATGGTACAGGACATGTCTAACATGCTAAAGAGAGGTGTTATGGATGCTATGGGAGGTGAGGACCTCGATACAATAGCTAGCACTAATGAGGTAGTACTGAGCAAACTTGTGGGCCTGAAGATAGACAAGTGCACTGGTCCTGAGGGTAATGAAAGTAATAGTAGAAATTATAGCAGAGGCTTTAGTGATAATTTACCAAAATTCTCTGGACTCTGGGCAGGTCCCGGCAGATTGGAAGACAAGTGTCATGTCACCTTTTAAAAAAGAATGTAGGCAAAAGGCAAGTAACTACAGGCTAGATGGCTTAACACCTGAAGCTGGGGAAATACTTGAAGCTATCATTAAAGAAGAACTAGCAAGGCAACTGGAAAGAAATGGATCCATCAGGCAGACATAGCGTGAATTCAGCAAAGGCAGGCCCTGTTTGACAAACTTACTAGAGTTCCTTAAGGATATAACGAGTGCAGTGGACATTAAATACTTGCTTTTCCAGAAGGAGTTTGATAAGGTGCCGTATAAAAATCTTTTCCATAAGGATGCATAGAGTTGGGGTTGGATAGAGGATTGTAGGATAGAGGATTGGTTAAATAATAGAAAGCAGTAAGTTGGGATACATGGGTGTTAATCTTGTTAGCAATCAGCAACAAGTGGTGTGCTGCAGGGGTCAGTGGTGGACCCGCAAATGTTCATGATATACATTAACAATCTGGAAGAGGGGACAAAGTATAGGGTATCCAAGTTTGCTGATGATACTAAATTGAGTGGAAAAACAAATTGTGCAGAAGATACGAAGACTGCAGAGAGATATAAATAATTTAAGTGAAAGAGCAAACGTCTGGCAGATGGAATACAATGTGGTTAAAATGTGAAGTCATCCACTTTGGAAGGAGAAATAGAAGAGAAGATTATTGTTTAAATGGTAAAAATTGCAGCATGCTGCTGTGCAGAGGGACTTGGTAGCGCTTGTGCATGAATCACAAAAGGTTAGATCGCAGGTGCAGTAGGTTATCAAGAAGGCAAATGCGACGTTGGCCTTCATTGCTAGAGAGATTGAATTTAAGAGCAGGGAGTTTATGCTGCAACTGTACAAGGTACTGGTGAGGTCGCACCTGGAGTACCGTGTGCAGTTCTGTTCTCCTTACTAGAGGAAGGATATACTGGCTTTACAGGTGGTGCAGAGGACGTTCACCAGTTTGGTTCCAAAGCTGAAGGGTTAGTCTATGAGGAGAGATTGAGTTGCTTGGGACTGGGTACTCACTGGAATTCAGGAGGATGAGAGGAGACCTTATAGAAACATATAAAATCATGAAAGGGATAGATAAGAGAGGCAGGAAAGTTGTTTTCACTGATAGGTGAGACTGGAACTAGAGGACATAGCCTCAAGGTTCAGGAGAGGGTGGGAAGAGTAGATTTAGGACAGAGATGAGGAGGAACTGCTTTCCCCAGAGAGTGGTGAATCTGTGGAATTCTCTGCCCAATGAAGCAGTGGACGCTACCTCAGTAAATATATTTAAGACAAGGTTAGACAGATTCTTGCATAGTAGGGGAATTAAGGGTTATGAGGAAAAGACAGGTAGGTGGAGATGAATCCATGGTCAGAACAACTATGATCTTATTGAAAGATGGAGCAGGCTCGACAGGCCATTGGCCTAATCCTGCTCCTATTTCTTACTGTCCTTATATTTGTTCATGTCTCTGTAATTCCCCTTACTCCACTGAAATACTGATACATCTGATTTAAGTCATTACATAACACCCAATCCAGCATTGTCATTCCCCTAGTGAGCTCAACCACAAACTGCTCTAAAAAGCCATCTTGTAAGCATTCTACAAATTCCCTCTCTCAGGAACCAGCACAACCTGATTTTAGCCTTCTACCTGCTTACTGAAATTCCCCCATCACCATTGCAACAATACCATTTTTACAAGCCTTTTCTATCTCCTATTCGAATTTGTAGCCCACATTCTGGCTATTGTTCAGAGGACTGTATGTAACTCCCATCAAGATCTTTTTATCCTTTCAGTTTCTTAGCTCTCCCTACAAGAATTCTACATCTTCTGATCTTGTCACCTCTTCAAAGGATTTAATTTAATCTTTTTATCAACAGAGCCACTCCACCCCTCTGCCTTCATAACGAAACAACAATAAAAAAGAGAATTTAAAATCCGCCCCCCCCCCAAAATACATCTGTTTCCTTCTCTACAGTTGCTTCTGAAGAAGCTGGGCATCTACAGCATTTCATGTTTTTCCTTCAGACTTGCAGTGCTCAAACAAAAATATAACCCAAACTGCTATGTCCTGCATCCAAACAATGCCATCATCTTGATGCTGCCATCAGACAAGATATACAGCCTAAGACCCACTCCTCTCCTTCCTCTCTCTCTCAAGTTGCACTTGTACTATTATGCTTACTTTGTTGTGTAAAGTACATATATTGTATGTTAATTTAAGATTATATTAACTTAACTGTGCCATATTTTAACGTACAATACTACTGCTGCAAATTGCTAATGTTCAACTCATTTGTGTTGTGCATGTGTATGCCTATGACAATAAACTTGAACTTGATTATTACTCGTGCAACTGAAGTTTTATTACTGTATATTGTGGCAATATCTACCTTAGCAGGCAGCATTTTAGATATCATATAAATTACCACTGTATGGTGCATTGTGAGCATATTTACTCCAGATACGCGGTGTTACGTTTTTTATTTAAAAAGTGCACATACTGTAGCTCATCGTGATCAGTTTTACTACTGAAGTGGATGTGTCTGTAAGTGGCAAAAAATTTAATGCCAAAATAAACATGTTATTATTTGAATATATAATCTATCTACCTACATCTAGCCGCAGTGTCGGGTTTTCTTATTAAACATACGGATATGGACATTTGTCCTTGGTGTTAACTGTTCTGTGGATACTTACCACAGCTGCTAATATGATAATACAGATCATGGAGTTGCACATTTACTACAGATATCGATATGTTACAAACACACAGTAGCCTACCTACCGGTGTTTTATTACAAAATGTGAGTCAAACACTTACCCCCGCCGCAAAATTCCGCAGCCACTGAATGAGCTTTGTCGCCGACGCCATGTTTGTTGTCAAGGGCGAAACGGGGGTGGGGGGGCGGGTATCGAATAATATAGACTTAAATTTTTAGTTCTTCTGTGTTTAAAATTGCTTCATTTATTTTAAAAAATGTAGGTCATAATTTTTGAGATTTAAATTAATTACTTTATAAGCGAGCTCCTGTAGATCGATGAATAGGGAATTCTGGGATGTGTCTCCTTGATTAATGTTTTCTTTTATTGTAAATAAAATTGAATTGCCGATCCAGTCGAGTGAAATACATGTTAAATATGTGAATTATTGAACGGTTTTGATGGATTTAGTTGGCGGATTCGGTCGGACTATAAATAGCGGACGGGCGCCCCACGTGTTCCTTTTCGCTGATCTGCCGCCGTGATGGAGGGTCCGCGGACACAGGCCGTCAAATTAGCCCGGGTATGTCCGACCTCCGGGCCGCTGCGCCGGCTGAACCCGCCGTCTGCACACCGTGCGTGGCGAGGGCTGCGGAGTGGGTGCCTGGGACGAGGGGAAGACATCCCGCCGCGCTCCCCGGCTCCGAGAGGGGTGGGGGAAGAAGGCCTAGTGCTTCAGTGAGGAGGATACCTGGTTTCAAACGGTTTCTTGATATTTGGGGAGGGAGGGTAGTTTGAATGTGCCCCTCTCTACTTAAATAACGTAGAGGAGGTAGTCTGAGTGTCTTGCCCACGTTTGGGGGAGTTGAATTAACTTAAGTGCTCAACTTGATGCGTGGGTAAGGATTAAGACATCATGAAGCATAATGCACGCAGTATGTAATTTTTAAGCTGACTGTATTTATATACTGCATTTGTAATATTAAAAGACGTATGAGCAAATTATTGTGGGTAATCGTAATGAGTATTTCCAATGTTTTGAAATTGACATCGTCTAGCTGTCTATTTCAGAGACATGTCTTGGGTGTAATGCTGGGAAGTTACCTTAGAAAAGTTGTTGCCATCTTGGTTTAGATAACAAATGTTTTAGACGTGTATTTCAAGGAATTTTGTGAATGAGGAATAGAAGGGGCAGGGAAGGAAATTTCAGCATTTAGTCCTATGGTGTGATAATTAAATTAGCATGATATGAAAATCAGACAGCCAATGGTCATGAGAGGATGATTCCTGGTATAGAGCGTGTGAGTTATAAGGAAAGGTTGGACAAGTGTTCTGTCATTGGAGGCTGAGGAGACCTTATACAATTTTTTAGAAGATCATCAGAGATGTGAATTGATCTGCTCCCCAGGGTAGAAATGTCAAACATGAGGACATGTTGTCTTAAGGTTGGAAGGGGGAAATTTAAAGTTGATGTAGGACAAGTTATGCAGATATGGATTGGTAGGTTCCTGGAATGGCCAACTCAGACAGTAGTAGAATCAAACAATTTTGAAGTTTAAGGGGGATGGCACATGAATATGGAAAGAGTAGGTGTATGAAAGATAAACAGGAGGGAGGCATTTAGTATAGATTGGCACAACATTGTAGGTGAAATGGTCTGTTCACTGTTCTTAGGGGTAGGAAAATGAGTCTGGAGTAATTTGAAAATTGATATGATGTATGTTATGGCTGCACCATTGCATAATGGGCATGGCAGTGTAGGACAACAAACAGCAAAACAGGATGCGGAGCAAATCAGAGATTTTAAGAACTTTTTATGGAAAGAGTATGAAGGTGACTGATTGCAAATGCTTTTTGATAAGTTGTTTTAGTACAGATGAGCTGAGGTGGGAGTGTCAGTGTCTAGGTTTGGTGGTGACAGTGATCATTAATCTGAAGATGAATGTTAGGTAAGGTGTGAGCTCAAGGTGGCAAGCTGTTAGGATCATTTACCAGTGACATTACATTTGTACTGGAGGCCTTAACTATATTTGGTTGTGAGAAGTTCCTGCTCATTCAGTACAAATGGAAACTGACAATTTGTGCTTTTGACTTTTGAGCTGGTGCTCAATGCCATCATTGAGATAGAATGAGTCTAAGAATGGATATTTGATGTTTCATTATGTGCTTGTCCAAGTGCATGAAGAAAATCCTATTACTGAGAATGGCAAAAGATGGATGAGGTCCCATCCAGTTGGATGATGACGTTGAGTATAGTTGTCATTGTTAAGCATGATGAGGAAAGACAGATGCTGTGGAGAATGAAAACTTCCAAGTCCTCTGCTTTTAGCATTGAATGAATAGAGCATTGGAGTTGTTCAGAATTAAAATGTGAAATCTCAATTTGAGAGCATCGTATTGCTCACTGGTATGCTGTACAACCAAAAGTGCTGTCCCGTCAATAAAATTGACTGTCCATTTTACCAAATTTGCACAATTGGCTGCAAACTTCATTAATTTGTATTTTCATCCTTAGGTTACCAAAGTTCTTGGAAGAACTGGTTCCCAGGGACAGTGTACACAGGTATGAATTGTTTCGTGATTGACAAGCAATTATTGAATTTTAAAACGAGTAGGAAGTGCAGAGCAAACACGAGGAAATCTGCAGATGCTGGAAATTCAAACAACACACACAAAATGCTGGTGGAACACAGCAGGCCAGGCAGCATCTATAGGAAGAAGCACTGTTGACGTTTTGGGCTGAGACCCTTTGTCAGAACTGATGTGTTCCTCCAGCATTTTGTGTGCTGCTTTAAATAGTAATGACTTGAAGAATTTGACTTGTGTGCTGTGAAAATTGATCCTCTATATGTAAACTTTGCGTGCAGACTTTTGGTTTGTTTTGTTGGAATTTGGAAATTGCTTGTACTATCATTACAATATACCAGTTATTTTTGGCATATCTGAACTGATTCTATTTGCCGCTGTTTTCTTGTCTTTGCAGTTAATATATTCTTGAAGTTAGCAGGAATTTTAAAAAATTTTCTTGCTGCTTCCTCAGTATATACAGCTGATTTTAAAACTAGTGTGGCCTTTTCAAAGAACAGAGTTGCTGCCTGTTAAAAGATGTTGGTGTTAATGTGTTTGTCTCTTGACTTTGTGCTGTCCCCTTGAAGATACTTTCTATATTTGGGTTTTAGATGTAAGCCATCTGAGTTAATTTCAGTAGGCTTTTTAAGTTACAATCAAAATTGTTCGTTCTGTAGGTTCGTGTGGAATTTATGGATGACAGCAACCGATCCATTATTCGGAATGTGAAAGGGCCAGTTCGTGAGGGAGATGTGCTCACGCTTTTGGAGTCTGAGCGTGAAGCAAGAAGATTACGATAACAGGTATTTTAATGTAATTGTTTACATTAACTTCAAGAGCAAAATGAAGGTAAAAGTTGTATATGTGAAGTGTCCATAGCATAGAGACAAGTTGCTTCTTTTAGAATGGATGTTGTAGAGAAATTTATGGTTTTATTTTACAACTGTGCACATTACTGCCAGAGTATTGATGCAATACTTAGGACAGAATGGTGTATTTTTGTGATGGTTTCTGGAGATTTGGCAGTTTTAATTGACAACCAGTAATCAAATGCTTAACTAAACTAATCCCTAATGCTTTCTCTGCATGTGCATTTGCTTATCCAAGAGCTTTTTAATTGCCTATATTGTGTTTGCCACCACTGTGACCCTGCATTTTTCTTAACTTGCTCCCTGTACCTTAAATACACACCCTCTAGTATTGAGCATTTTGACTGCGGGGTGGTGAAGTGGGTGAAGACAGGTGCCTGTCATAATCATGAGCTTCTGTCAGGTCTCCCTTCTGCTTCTACTACTTCGGGGGAAAAAACGACCCTAGCTTGTCCAGCCTCTCCTTATAACACATCCCCTCTAATCCAGTAGCATTCTGGTAAACTTGTACACTCTAAAGTTTCCACAACCTTACTATGCAACACACAAAATGCTGGAGCAATTTCTGGAAGATGCAGCTTAACTTCCAGACTTGAGTGAACTCATTGCATTGAATAATACAGGCAAGTATGCCATACACCACCTTACTACCTGATCAACCTTTGCACTCAAATTTCAAACAGTCATTGACTTAGACCCAAAGTTGCCTCTGTATATCAATATTGTTGTGGAATCTGCACTAACTACTGTTTTACTTTTTATCTCCAAAAGTGCAACACCTTACACTTGGCTGTATTAAATTCCATCTGTCGTTTCTCTGCCCATATCTATATCCAAGTTGTCAGTCATCTACAGTATTTACAATGCTGCCAATCTGTTGTCTGAGAAATTACTAACCTATTCATCCACATTTTCATCTAACTTATTTTCCGTAAATAGCTAGGGCCCCAGTATGGATCCCTGTGGAACGCCATGAAACTCCAGGTAGATCCCTCTAAATTGGCCACTGTAATAACTTGAGTGGATCTAAATTTCTATGCCTGAATATTGTTTCTTGTGTCCTCAAACTAGTATTTTTGAGCTCTCCCACAAGCATAGTTTTGAGAAGCACTTCATTTCCCTTTTCCCTCCTAAAGACCTTCAGATTTATTTGATCTTGATGTGCCACAAAGGCCACACGGTCATTTGGTTGAGGAACAGCAGCCTTCAGCACAGTTTGGTCTAATCAGTACTTGAAATGCCAGTTTTGTTACTGACATTTCCTTTGTATTAGAAACCACACCTGTTATTTTTAATCCTGGCTTTCATCAACTGCTCTGCTGTTTACTAAAATGTTTTGTTTTCATTTCAATAGGTATACCATCTGCCAGCAGAAGCTCCTCATCTAAAAAACTGCTAAGGACACTTGAAAACAGTTTTGGACTAAATGGAATAATAAATTCTATTATTGGCTAATCTTTTAATATGCAATTTGTGTGGTTTGATTTCATTTTTACTACTGAACTTGAACGTTGGAGTGGTGTTTGTGGTACGATTTACCTGCCTTAGGCATTGTGACGGATCAAATGTGAACTTTATGGATCATGGGGCTCTCAGTCGAGCACCATGGAAAATATGACCAATGGAATTATACAGTTAGCCTGGTTACTTGGCTGGGATTCTGCTCTGCTGACTTGTATGCCCTGCACAACTTGGGCAAAGGGTATTGAAAACTTTCAGTACTGAGCAATATTTGTCATATTAAGTGAAGTCACGGCAATTTAAAGTATTTTAACGCCTGGTTATCATTTTGGATGCACAGTAGTGCATTTAAATGTATAATTTACTTTTGGTATTTAAAAACCAAAACAATGACCTCCAAAGGTAGCACTGCGGGATGTATTCAGAACATTAGGACATTACAGAAATTAAATGAAGTCAGGAAATTGGGACTGATGCAAGGTCTCCACCTCATATGTTGACTTTGCCTCTGTGGATGCTGCCTGACCTTAGTTCCTTCTGCAAATTGTTTTACTCTGAAGGCAAAATTAACTTCGAAATGATGCCTGACCCAAATGTTTCCAGCATTTTGTTTTACATCTAGCACAATTGTAGGTTTCCAACATGGGTTTAACATTAAGGAATTCAAATTATGCAGAAGTCAAAACAGTTTCAATTTTTAATGTAAAATATTTCACATACAATAAAAGGCAGTTCATAGATGCTGATATAGAGATAAATGTTGCTTTAATCAACATGTTAAAGAGAAACATCCCTTTTTAGGAAAGAATTGCATTGGCAAGTACTATTGAACGAGAATGATGATAGTAGCTGCCGTCTTTGTAATGTAGGCTGCTGTGTCACTGGAACGGTCTATGAAGTGACCTGAAACAAAAAAAATGGATTAAAATGACTTAAGAAACCTAAATTTGGTAATGTTAGATTAAACAGCAATGTAAATTTGACGTGGGATTCTCTGGAAGAAACTGCATTTGTGCACAAACTCAAGTCCAAAGCACTCAACCACTGAAGTGTATTTGAAAAGTTGCCCTGTCCATAGTTCCACAAACCATTTGGCCTATTGGTTCTGCTCCACCATGCTTTCATCATGCTTGATCCATTTCCCTCTTAACCCCATTCTCCTGTCTTCTGATAACCTTTCATGCCTTATCAGTCTCCACCTTAAATGCACCCAATGACCTGGTCTCCACAGCTGCCTCTGACAATGAATTCCAGATTAACCACCTGCTGGCTAAAGAAATGCCTTCTTGTCTCTTCTAAATGGACACCCCTCTATTTTGAGGCTGTGCCCTCTGATCCTAAACTCATCCACCAAAGGAAATGTCTTCTTCACATCCACTAGGCCTTAAAACATACTATGGGTTTCAGCGATTTTCTCTTCCCTCTCTTACCCCCCCCCCCCCCCCCCCCCAATTCTGAGTACTGGTGAGTATTGGCCCAGAGTCATCAAATGCTATTTAAGTTGTAACCCATTCATTCCTGGAATCAATGACATGAACCATCTCCAAATCTTCTAATATCAGCACATCCTTTCTTACACAAGTGGCCCAAAAGGGCTCACAGTACTCGTGAGGTTTCACAGCCACCTAATACAGCCTCAGCATTACACCCTTCTATATTCTAATCCTGAAAATGAATGCAGACATTGCATCTGACTACCTCACCACTGTTTCAGCCTGTTAACCTTTAGGAAATACTCTGTGCAGCTTGTATTTTTTGAACTTTCTCCCCTTTTAGAAAAGTCTACACTTCTATTTCTTCTACCCAACACATCTGCCACCTCTTTGCCCATTTTCCTGCCTTAACAACAGTTAAATAGACGTTTTCAAATGTTGGTCAAGATGTGGAGCAGTCGCCTCTTCTAAATTGTGCCATGGCTTTTACATATTCCATCTGAAGATGCTAATTATAGCTCTGTTATGGAGCTTTAACTGTCGTACAGATACGTGTCTCAGCAAGGGTAGCACTTGTAATGATTTGAAAACCAGTAGATAGTCACAAAATTTTGCTTTTAGTATTGTCTGTCATGGAAGAATGCTAAATAGAGACTCAGCAAATAGATTAACTACATTGAGCAAATGCTTCATCGGGAAAACGGTCAACTAAAGGGTCTTGCCAGTGATGCCCACATTCCATAACTAGAGCTGGGGAGCAGGCTATGCGGATGAAGCAGATCCATTTCCCAAGAGAGGATTGTGACTGCAAACTAGGAAACCTGTGTATTTAGCTGACCGTGAGACTTCCTCATTGGTTATAACCACACTTATGTCCAGTACTGTGACTTGGGGAGATTGGTTGTTGGCGCAAGGAATGTAAAATATTGTGTTTAGGCATTCGGAGGCAAAAACAAACAATAACCCTCCCTATATGCTCTAAAATATCACTGACCTGTGAAGAAGACTCTGAATCCCTGCGAGCAATGAGCAAGACAGCAATTTCTTTGTTTTTAGCTTCCAAAGCAATGGACAACGCATTACTGCCATCCTGTGAGGACAAAAACACCTAGGTTACCATTGTTAACACGAGTGAATCTGCAGATGCTGGAAATAAATAAAAGCACAAAATGCTGGCAGAACTCAGCAGGCCAGACTACCTCCTCCCATAGATGCTGTCTAGCCTGCTGAGTTCTGCCAGCATTTTGTGGTGTTATGTTACCATTGTTCATGGGAAATGAAAACACAAGCCGCAGATTCTGGGAAAAGCAGGTTTAGTAAGTAATGGTAATTAGGAAATTATTGTAATGAGGAAATGAGTAATTAGGAACACCAACAATGGGCTTTATTATGAAGGGAATTCAATGTTTTAAGTAGAGGAGTTATGCTTCAATTATATAGGATAGTGATGAGACCACCTTTGGAGTACAGAACTACAATCAGTACTTTTCCTCGATGTGTTGAAAGTTCATAGGAGATGTAAACTATTAGCTGGTCTGGATTTCAAATGCAAGAAAACTTGCAGATGTTGGAAATCCAAAGTAACACATGCACATGCTGGAAGGAACTCAGCAGGTTAGGTAGCATCTATGGCAATGAAGACTACTGAAAGATCTCGGCCTCAAATGTCAGCTGTTCACTCTTTTTCAGTAGATGCTGCCTGGCCTGCTGAGCTTCCCCCAGCATTTTGTGTGTTGCACTGTTGTGAATTTGTTGACTTGGGGGGAAAATTGGACAGGCTAAACTCTTATCTTGGAGGTTAGAATAGAGTGTGATTGAGTGTTGTGTATTGATGGGGAGAATGAGGAGAAAATCAGGAACCAGATGTCATTAATTGGAAGTCACAAAGATTTTGAGATAGATTGAAAACAGGTAAAAGATCAGAGTAGATGGGTATGCAGAGCAAAGTTTACAATTGGATCAACCATGGTCTTATTAAAAGTAGAGTAGGCTGGGGTGGGATCTAGTGGGTTACTCCTTTTCCTCATTCATATATCTGTTTGTCAGCACCTGCAAATGTAGGAAGCAAAATATTTCCTTCTCCAGAAGCCAAAGGTAACTTAAAGATGGCAATGAAGATGGTGAACATCAAGATCCGAGACATGCTTCTGAAATGCCATTTCCCAGGCTATTAAACTTCTTCACTTAGTGGGACTAAGCATTCCTTGCCCAGCCTACTGATAAACCAAATTACCATATTGCCTATTTCCCTCTTGAGATGCTGGTGGGACAGCTGTACGTTTCCAACCATTTTTCATTTGGCCATGATTGTCAGCGAATATGTACTTACAAAAAATGTTTTAAATACAGTACATCAATTTTTTGAAAGTGAAGATGTGCAAACACGATATGGAAGAACTGCAGCAAGGGTATAAGAAAACTTGTCCCAAACATTAGGAAGATATTAAGAGCACTGAATAGTGTTTTGGTCCTGGTATTTGTCGGTTAAGTCAAGATGACTCATATTTATGTGGGGGGTGGGGGGGAGAGGTTTACCCAAGAAAAAGTTTTAATACAGGTCAAGCACCCCTTATCCAAAATTACTTTTGAGCACTGATATGCTGTCAAAAATAGAAAATTTCTCAAGGCTCTGGGAAGGTTCTGTGCATCAGACAGTCCTGAGAAGTGACCTCACAAGAACAGGTTAATGGAAAATAGAAAAACACTGCATAAAGCAAAAAAAAAAAGGTCATGTATTGAAAGAATGGATTTGTCAGTGAACATATGCCGATGATGAAACATGCAAAGATTTATTGTGACAAACTGAAAATTGAAAGTAATAGTAAATATTCAGCAGGCTGGTTGCAGAAGTTTAAGAAAAGGCACAGAATTAATTTTTAAAGATCTGTGGTGATAAAGCGTAAGCTGATCACAAAGCGGAGAAATACATTGAGTTGCAAGACTGTTGCTGTTGAAAGTCTAACGTTGAATGGCTGCATTAGTACTTGAGTGTGATGAACAAGACAAAAGCTGCTTACTGGTACCACATAAATTCAGAGTCAAAAGTGATGCTGATGCCACTCACTGACTGCACACCTGGGCGGCCAAGGTAGTGATAGCTTACCTATGGTTCAATGTACCCATTGTTTCATGCAAGTTATTAAAAATGTATAAAGCTACACCCCCCCCCCCCACCCATAGTCGCTGTGGAACAGGTGGCTGTTTGAAATTGTTGGTGTATATAAAACCAGTTGCAGTGCTTGGAACCCAGTAGTAGACACAGTCAAGGGCAGTCTTCCAACTACGACGGTCCATGCAGGACACAGCTCCATCATGTCACACTACTTTGACTGCAGACTGTTCTCTCTGAGCTTCACACCAGCTGTACGTAAGCTCTATATGTAATGTAAGTGGATAATCCGAAGCACTTCCAGCGCTTACAAGTTAGTATATATTGATGATGTGTGCATCACTAAATCATGGCTGAAAAAAGATTTTATCTGGGAGCTTAATATCCAAGAATACACGTTGTATTGAAAGGATAGGCAGGTAGACAGAGGGGATGGTGTGGCTCTGTTGGTAAACAATGAAATCAAATCATTAGAAAGAGTTGACGTACAGTCAGAAGATTTTGAATCACTGTGGGTAGAGCTGAGGAACTGTAAGGGTATAACTCCTGATGGGAGTTATAAACAGACCCCCACAAACTAGTAAGCATGAGGTCCACAAATTACAAAGGGAGGCAGAAAAAGCATGTCAAAAGGGCAATGATATAATTGTTATTGGGGTTTTCAACATGAGGATTGGGAAAATCAGGTTGGTGCTGGATCCCAAGAGGGCAAATTTCTAAAATGTCTACGAGATAGCTTTTTAGAGCAACTCATGGTTAAACCCACTTGAGGAACCGCTAATCTGGGTTGGGTGTTGTACAATGAACTGGAAATGATTAGAGAGTGTAAGGTAAAAGAATCTGAGAGGAAAATAATCATAATATGATTGAATTCATCCTGAAATTTGAGAAAGAGAGGCTAATGTCACAATAATCAGAATTACAGTAGAGTAACGGGAATTACAGAAGCATGAGAGGAATTGGCCACAATTGATTGGAAAAGAACACTGGCAGGGGTGATAGCAGAACAGCAGTGGCTGGAATTTCTGGAAGCAATTCAGAAGGCACAGGACATACACATCCCAAAGCGGAGGAAGTATTCTAAAGACAAGATGACAACCATGGCTAATGAGAATTCAAAGCCAACATAAAAGCAAAAGAGGGGGCATGCAACAGAGAAAAAAGTAGTGGGAAGTTAGAGGACTGGGAAGCTTTTAAAAGACAACAGAAGACAATTAAAGTCATTAAGAAGGAAAAGATGGAATATGAAAGTAAGCTAGCCAATAAAATTAAAGAGGATACCAAAAGTTTATTCAGATATATAAAGTGTAAAAGAGGTGAGAGTGGATATTAGACCACTGAGAAATCTATGCTGGAGAGGTTGTAATGGGGGAGAAGGAAAAGGCGGATGAATTGAATTAGTATTTTGCATCAGTCTTCACTGTTGAAGACACTAGCAGTATGGTGGAAGTTCCAGAGTGTCAGGGGTCAGAAGTGTGTGAAGTTGCCATTACTCGGGAGAAGTTAAGAGCCCATAATATTACAGAAAAGCTAGAATTCAGAAGAATGAGGGATGACCTAATTGAAACCTATCAAATGTTGAAAGACCCTGATAGAGTGGATGTGAGAGGATGTTTTCTATGGTGGGAGAGTCTAAAACCAGAGGAGACAGCCTCAGAGTAGAAAGTTGTCCTTTCAGAACGGAGATGAGGATTTTCTTTTGCCATAAAGCAGAAAATCATTGCCACAAGCAGCTGTGGAGGCCAAGTTCTTCACGTACATTTAAAGCAGAGGGTGATAGATTATTGATTGGTCGGGGAATGAAGGGATATGGGGAGAAGGCAGGAGACTGGGGCTGAGGGGGAAATTGGATCAGTCGTAATGAAATGGCGGAGAAGGCTCAATGGGGCAAATAGCCTAATTCTGCTCCTATACTTTATGGTCTTATGGCTTCCAAAAGAAAATGGGTTAAATATTGAAAGATAATAGAGATACAGTAGAACAGACCAAAGCAAATCCCCATCCAAGTCACACAGACCCAGTAGAGCGTATTGGTGATTTTCATGCTGTAAACTTTGAGTTCCTTCAGGACTGTAATATATTCATACTATATGCAAGAGTTCTAATTAAAAATAAAATTTCTACCACTAATAAGCTGCATCCACTTGTGAATCAGCTGAATATTATCATCCTACGGACAAGCCTCTGACTAGCTTCTGCAAATCAGTACACCAGTGATCAACGTAATCACCTTAACCTGTAGGAATCGGTCCAACCGTTCCTCATTCAGGAGATACTTTTCCCACAATCTGCTTATGAAGAGATGGGTAAAACAAGCCGAGAAACTGATAATTCTGTCATCCGCAGAATCTCTTGTGTTTTTGATAATGATAATCAGATTTCACTAACTATTGTTAATATAATTTAAATACATGTCAGATCTTCTGAGTAGAATTATACGGAAACAATGTCAGTCTGTTCAACCACTTGCTAGTAACCTACAGATGGCCTACTGTGAAATGAAGATATTTTCCACAGCAGCTGCAGAACCACCAAGAGCCTGATGGTGGCCACACTGATCCAGCGTTAACCATCACTCAGCCAACAGCCTGAAGAAGTGCAACACATTTTGTGTGTGTTGCTCGGATTTCCAGCATCTGCAGATTTTTCTCTTGTTTGTGATTTGATTACTGTTCCGGGGATGCCTACCCTTCGACAGGAAATCAGAGAAACCCTCTCTCACTACCCCCCCACAGTGATCCCTGCTGATCGCAACTCTTTGACCACGTGCTTACCCAGACCCGCTACTCTCCTTGCCCACCCATCACCTCCCTCTGGTGCTCAGTCCCCCTTTTTCTTCCATGGCCTTCTGTCTCTTTCACCAACCAACTTCCCAGCTCTTTACTTCATCCCTCCCCCTTCAGATTTCACCTGTCACCTGGTGTTTCTCTCCCCCGTCCCGCCCCCCCATCAACTCCACCATTTAAATCTACTCCTCAGCTTTTTTTTCCTCCAGTCCTACCTACGGGTTTTGGCCCAAAATGTCAACTGTACTCTTTTCCATAGATGCTGCCCGGCCTGCTGAGTTCCTCCAGCAGCTTGTGTGTGTTGCTCGGCATCTGCAGATTATCTGTTGTCTGTGGCCTGAAGTAGTGTGTCTGTTTTGGAAGCTGTTGTGAAATCATGCTTTGAATGCACATGGTTGCACCAGATAGGTTACAATCAGCAGCAAGTTTGCTTATGATGCTAAGCTGGGTGGCAGTGTGACATGTGATGAGGATGTTAGGATAATTCAGGGTGACTTGGATAGGCTGGGTGAGTGGGCAGATACTTGACAGATGACGTTTAATGTGAATAAGTGTGAGGTTATCCACTTTGGGAGTAAGAACAGGAAGGCAGATTATTATCTGAACGGCGTAGAGTTGGGTCAGGGAGAAATACAAAGAGATCTAGGAGTCCTTGTTCATCAGTCACCGAAGGTGAATGAGCAAGTGCAGCAGGCAGTGAAGAAGGCTAATGGAATGTTGGCCTTTATTACAAAGGGAATTGAGTACAAGAGCAAGGAAATCCTCTTGCATTTGTACAGAGCCCTGGTGAGACCACACCTGGAGTATTGTGTACAGTTTTGGTCTCCAGGGTTAAGGAAGGACATCCTGGCTGTAGAGGAAGTGCAGCGTAGATTCACGAGGTTAATTCCTGGGATGTCTGGACTGTCTTACGCAGAGAGGTTAGAGAGTCTGGGCTTGTACATACTGGAATTAAGGAGATTGAGAGGGGATGTGATTGAAACATATAAGATTATTAAAGGATTGGACAAGATAGAGGCAGGAAATATGTTCCAGATGCTGGGAGAGTCCTGTACCAGAGGGCATGGTTTGAGAATAAGGGGTAAGTCATTTAGGACAGAGTTAAGGAAAAACTTCTTCTCCCAGAGAGTTGTGGGGGTCTGGAATGCACTGCCTCAAAAGGCAGTGGAGGCCAGTTCTCTGGATGCTTTCAAGAAGGAGCTAGATAGGTATCTTATGGATAGGGGAATCAAGGGATATGGGGACAAAGCAGGAACCGGGTATTGATAGTAG